>NC_137105.1:654148-674148 GCF_949357685.1 Gobio gobio
CTTTGAGTAATAAGCAAGATTTTAAAATGTATGCGATGTTTAATAGGCAGCCAGTGCAGTGTTGACAGAAGCGGCTAATATGGTCACACTTCCTGGTCCAATAATTAAAAATTCATTTTTTTCTGAATTGAGTTGCAGGAAATTACTGGTCATCCAATGTTTTATATCAGCTCTGCATTCCGTTAATCTTGTGAATTGGTAAGTTTCTTCAGGGCGTGAAGAAATATAGAGCTGAGTATCGTCAGCATAACAATGAAAACTAACGCCATGCTTCCTAATGATATCTCCCAGTGGTAGCATGTACAGGGTGAAGAGCAACGGTCCTAGCACTGAGCCTTGTGGTACTCCATACTGAACTTGTGCTCGCTGTGACATCTCTTCATTTAAATCTACAAACTGATAACGGTCACATAGGTGTGATTTAAACCATGCCAATGCAATTCCACTAATACCTACATTATTTTCGAGTCTATTCAAAAGAATGTTGTGGTCAATAGTTTCAAATGCAGCACTAAGATGGAGTAACACTAATAGAGAGATACAGCCACGATCAGATGATAAGAGTAAATCATGTGTAACTCTGATGAGAGCAGTCTCAGTGCTATGATACGCTCTAAATCCTGACTGGAAATCTTCACAGATGCCATTTCTTTCTAAAAAGGAACATAATTGTGAAGACACTGCCTTTTCTAGTGTACAGCTGTCAGTGTGAAAACCTTATCCCAAGATGTTCTTGGACACAGAATGTAGCGTATACCCCGTCTGAATGATGGCCGAACTTTACTGATGGTTTATGAAGTTTATTACATCGTTTTTCACTCAAAAAATCATCGTAAGAGCTGAACAAACAAACAAAGCATAAGTGTGCATTACGTATCATTCACAAACTCTCTCTCTCTAGCCCTCTCTCTGTGGCATTACAATTAACATACACAGCAAATTACACAAACACACTCATAGTGAACAAACATATACACAGAGCTTATGCTTTTAGGGTGTGCAGTTATAACTGGTGAACTTTGTATCTGCAAAACAACTCCGATAAACTGCGTGCGAGCTCTTCCTTTCACTAGCCGGAGACTATAACACCCGTCAAAATAGGAGTCCTCCTTATAAGAGAGATAATTCAGACCTTTAAACATATCTAAACTCACAGAAATAAAATAAATATGGTGAGAGATTAATTTGGAAGTGAAGGTTTACAGATCTCAATGCAAACGTTGTTAGGATCGCAGATGAACATCCAGGATCAACACTGTTTAAGATGACATAAATTCACATTTAATCAGTTTAATATGGAGAGAATCACTGAAATGTAGACCTTCGTGTTTCTGACCTACACCGTTGCATGAGAACAGTTAGTTATAGTTAGCCGGTTTGTACGTTAGCAGGGAATTACTAACTTTAATAGTAACTTAACGAGAGTTTGACAAACAGAAAATCCTCTCAGGATCCCTGGAGTCAGTGTTGCTGTCCCTCAGGCACGACGTTTAGCATTTGTGTAGCATAAACACCATCAAATCGATGAGAGCTTCAGATTTTCCAATGTTTCTCTATGGCGCTGAAACCTAAAGATGTCTGATACTCAACTGCCATTGGCTCAACGGCGTTCAATGGGAGGGGCTTACCGATTATCAATTGTGAAGACACTGCCTTTTCTAGTGTTTCTGACTGAAAGGGTAGATTTGAGATTGGTCTATAATTGACTAATTCTGTAGGATCAAGTTGTGTTTTTTTAATAAGTGGTTTAATAATAGCCAACTTAAAAGTTTTCAGTACATATCCTAATGACACAGATGAATAGGGTTGGGAACCGAGAACCGGTTCTTATTCAGAACCGAAACTGATTTTTGAAAAATACCAGAACCGCGCGAAATTCCTAAGTTTCGGTTCCGAAAACGGTTCTGATGCAATGTGTGTGCGAAGCGCTGGAAGCGTATCCTTTCATAGCGAGTGACAGCCAGTGTTGCCAACTCCGTGATTTTCCCGCTTTCCCGTTTTCCACTGTTGCCGCGGGCTGTGTTTCATGTCCGCGGGTTGAAGCGATTGTGCAATTGTGCGGGTTTTGTTGTGAAAACCTGGCAACTCTGGCTCACCTCATCATGAATATTAATTACGTTGCCTGCCGCTTCCAGGAGTGCAACGCAGTTCAGCCTGAAAGCCCTCGCGCTACACATTTACGGTTTTGCGTCAGATATTTTCTCGTTGACCACCAGCATGGCGAAGAGAAAGTCACAAGTATGGATTATCATTTCCAAAGAATGAATGATAATGAAGCAAAATGTGAAAAGTTAATAACATGTAAAGGAGGCTGCACTAGCAATTTGACAAAACATTTGCTACAGCACAAAGTGCCTCAGGGCTTATACCAGATCTATAGTGAAAGGCATATATATATATATATGTCAACCGTTGAGTCACCATGGTTTAGGTAAGCGTTTAGGCACAATTAGCTTTGTAATGCTGAATTGCAATTTATTATTTACAAGTTCACTGAATAACTGAATTACTATTAAATTAATATACAACTAATTAATAAATATAACTAATAAATATAATTTATAACTTGGTTTTATTCAGAGACAGAGAGATAAAATGTAATAAGACAATTTCAGAGGTGTTCATTTGAAAAACAATGTGTTGCAAGAATCATGGCTTAATTAATACTGTAATATATGTACAGTACAGGACTTTTTTGACATTGCCAACCTGTAAATTAATTTTAGAGCAAGTAATAAACACAAAATGGATTGTTTGAGTTGCGTATTGTGCCTTTTTCCTTTACCACTATTTGTGTAATAATTTTAATGGAACCGGAATCGGAACCGGAATCGTTAGGCGGAACCGAAACCGGAAAATTTCTCACGATTCCCAACCCTACAGATGAATTAATGATATTAAGAAGAGGATCTATGACCTCTGGTAGCATCTCTTTTAATAGCCTAGTCGGTATAGGGTCGAGCATACATGTTGTCGATTTAGATGATTTAACGAATTTAGCCAATTCTTCTTCTCCTATAGCAGTGAATGAGTGTGTGTGTGTGTGTGTGTGTGTGTGTCTTCTCCTATAGCCATGAATGAGTGTGTGTGTGTGTGTGTGTGTGTGTGTCTTCTCCTATAGCAGTGAATGAGTGTGTGTGTGTGTGTGTGTGTGTGTGTGTGTTCGACTGATGCTGGTGGTGTGGGTGTGTGTGTGTGTGTGTTCGACTGATGCTGGTGGTGTGGGTGTGTGTGTGTGTGTGTGTGTTCGACTGATGCTGGTGGTGTGGGTGTGTTCGACTGATGCTGGTGGTGTGGGTGTGTGTGTGTGTGTGTGTGTGTTCGACTGATGCTGGTGGTGTGGGTGTGTGTGTGTGCGTGTGTGTTCGACTGATGCTGGTGGTGTGGGTGTGTGCGTGTGTGTGTGTGTGTTCGACTGATGCTGGTGGTGTGGGTGTGTGTGTGTGTGTGTGTGTGTGTGTGTTCGACTGATGCTGGTGGTGTGGGTGTGTGCGTGTGTGTGTGTGTGTGTTCGACTGATGCTGGTGGTGTGGGTGTGTGTGTGTGTGTGTGTGTGTGTGTGTGTTCGACTGATGCTGGTGGTGTGGGTGTGTGCGTGTGTGTGTGTGTGTGTGTGTGTGTGTTCGACTGATGCTGGTGGTGTGGGTGTGTGTGTGTGTGTGTGTGTGTGTGTTCGACTGATGCTGGTGGTGTGGGTGTGTGCGTGTGTGTGTGTGTGTGTGTGTGTGTGTTCGACTGATGCTGGTGGTGTGGGTGTGGGTGTGTGCGTGTGTGTGTGTGTGTTCGACTGATGCTGGTGGTGTGGGTGTGTGTGTGTGTGTGTGTGTGTGTTCGACTGATGCTGGTGGTGTGGGTGTGTGTGTGTGTGTGTGTGTGTGTGTGTGTGTGTGTGTGTTCGACTGATGCTGGTGGTGTGGGTGTGTGTGTGTGTGTGTGTGTGTGTGTGTTCGACTGATGCTGGTGGTGTGGGTGTGTGCGTGTGTGTGTGTGTGTGTGTGTGTGTTCGACTGATGCTGGTGGTGTGTGTGTGTGTGTGTGTGTGTGTGGGTGTGTTCGACTGATGCTGGTGGTGTGGGTGTGTGTGTGTGTGTGTGTGTGTGTGTGTGTGTGTGTTCGACTGATGCTGGTGGTGGGTGTGTGTGTGTGTGTGTGTTCAACTGATGCTGGTGGTGTGGGTTGGTTACGTGAGCGACTCTAACGAGGGCATTGATCATTGACTGACCTGTGTGTGTGTGTGTGTGTGTGTGTGTGTTGCAGCGAGCAGAGCATCTGTCAGGCCCGCGCGTCCGTCATGGTCTACGACGACACCAGTAAGAAATGGGTGCCGATCAAACCGGGCCAGCAGGGCTTCAGCCGGATCAACATCTACCACAACACACCCAACAACACCTTCCGTGTGGTGGGCGTCAAACTGCAGGACCAGCAGGTGCATTTACACACACACACACACACACACACACACACACACACACACACACACACACACACACACACACACACACACACCACTCACAGAATGAACTTTCTGCAGTGACCTCTGACCTCTGTGACAGGTGGTCATCAACTATTCCATAGTGAAGGGCCTGAAGTATAACCAGGCCACGCCCACCTTCCACCAGTGGCGTGACGCGCGGCAGGTCTACGGCCTGAACTTCGCCAGTAAAGAGGAGGCCACCACCTTCTCCAACGCCATGCTCTTCGCCCTCAACGTGCTCAGCAGCCAAGATGGAGGTAAACACACACACACACACACACACACACACACACACACACACACACACACACACACACACACACACACACACACACACATGTTTGTTTTTGTGAAATGTGAGGACATTCCATAGGCGTAATGGTTTTTATACCGTACAAACCGTATTTTCTATCCCCTTACCCTGACCCTGCCCCTAAACCTACCCAACACTCACACACACAGACACACACACACACACACACCACCAGCATCAGTCGAACACACACACACAGACACACACACACACACACCCACACCACCAGCATCAGTCGAACACACACACACACACACACTGCCCCTGCCCCTAAACCTACCCATCACACACACACACACACACACACACACACACACACACACACACACACACACACACACACACACACACACACACACACACACACACACACACACTGCCCCTAAACCTAACCCTTACAGGAGACTGTGCAGTTCACTTTTTGTGAAAAAAACCTCATTCTGTGTGATTTATAAGCATTTTGAAAAGTGAGGACATGGGGAACGTCCTCATATTTCACCTCTTTTTGTAATACCCATGTCATTATACACATTTGTGTCCTGATATTTCACAAAAACATGCCCACACACACACACACGCTCTCTCTCTCTCTCTCTCTCTCTCTCTCACACACACACACACACACAAACACTCGCTCTCTCTCTCTCACACACAAACACTCGCTCTCTCTCTCTCTCACACACACACACACACACACACACACACATGCGTGATGTGAGCAGAAACAGGAGCCTCTGGGCCGCCGTCGGCCTGCTGTTGTCATGCAGGTGTGTGTTACGTCGCTCAGTAAGCGGACACTGTGTGTGAGGTAGAGTGTGTGTGAGGTAGAGTGTGTGTGAGCGCAGGACTGATGAAGCTCAGCTGAGCGATGATCTCAGAGTGGATGTGCCAGTGCTTCTGCGTCTGCGTCTGCAACGGCCGCTTCGTCCTCTTCAACATGTCCTGTAGGTACAGCTCCGACTCGGCCTCCAGCAGCCGGGCTCTCGGCTGGTTCTGGTTCTGTCTCAGGTTCCGTCTCTGTCTCTGGTTCTGTCTCTGGTTCTGTCTCTGGTTCTGTCTCTGGTTCTGTCTCTGGTTCCGTCTCTGGTTCTGTCTCTGGTTCTGTCTCTGGTTCTGTCTCTGGTTCCGTCTCTGTCTCTGGTTCTGACTCTCGTTCTGTCTCTAGGTCTGGTTCTATCTCTGGTTCTGTCTCTGGTTCTGTCTCTAGGTCTGGTTCTGTCTCTGGTTCTGTCTCTGGTTCTGTCTCAGGTTCTGTCTCTGGTTCTGTCTCTGTCTCTGGTTCTGTCTCTAGGTCTGGTTCTGTCTCAGGTTCTGTCTCAGGTTCTGTCTCAGGTTATGTCTCTGGTTCTGTCTCTGGTTCTGTCTCTGGTTCTGTTTCTATCTCTAGGTCTGATTCTGTCTCTGATTCTGTCTCTAGGTCTGGTTCTGTCTCTGGTTCTGTCTCTAGGTCTGGTTCTGTCTCTGGTTCTGTCTCTAGGTCTGGTTCTGTCTCTGGTTCTGTCTCTAGGTCTGGTTCTGTCTCTGGTTCTGTCTCTAGGTCTGGTTCTGTCTCTGATTCTGTCTCTAGGTCTGGTTCTGTCTCTGGTTCTGTCTCTAGGTCTGGTTCTGTCTCTGGTTCTGTCTCTGGTTCTGTCTCTAGGTCTGGTTCTGTCTCTGGTTCTGTCTCTACGTCTGGTTCTGTCTCTGGTTCTGTCTCTGGTTCTGTCTCTACGTCTGGCTCTGTCTCTAGAGTTATGTTTGTCATGGACTGTGTGGAGGATGCACTTCTTTCTTACAAAATGTAATGTTTAACTCAATGTGTTATTTGCTGTTTCTTTGTAATTGTTTATCAAATGTACCAGCAATTACTGAGTGAACATTGTTTCTTTTTTGCTATGTGGTTGCTAGGGTGTAATGTGTGGTTGCTAGGGCATTGCTATGTGGTTGCTAGGGTGTAATGTGTGGTTGCTAGGGCATTGCTATGTGGTTGTTAGGGTGTATTGTGTGGTTGCTAGGACATTGTTATGTGGTTGTTAGGGTAGTCTTTATTTCTATAGCGCTCTACAGTACAGGTGTTTCAGAGCCGCTTCACAGTGAGAACAGGAGAATGATTAAATGACGTAAACAGAGTTTAAAAAAAAAACTGCTTTCACACAATTTCTGAAACTCCATTATTTCAAAACTATACACACAAACCCACATAACACACACAAGATGCAGAACGTCACACATCTCTTACAAAACAAACACTTCATTCAAATCTATTTTAAAAATTCTGCGCAGTATCTCTACACACAGATGTAAAACACTCTTGTGTCTATTGTGTGTTCAGTGCAGTGGAGTGTACAGGAGTATGTCACACACACACACACACACACACACACACACACACACACACACACACACACACACACACACACACACACACACACACACACACACACACACACACACACACACACACACACACACACACACACACACACACACACACACACACACACACATTCTCTCTCTCTCTCTCTCTCTCTCTCTCTCTCTCTCTCTCACACACACACTCAACCTCTCTCTCTCACACACACACACACACACACAAAGATTGACATAAACTGCATTAAAACAGTTAAAAATAGAATAAAAAACAAGAAAAGTACTCAATAGCCGAACAATCCTTCAGACAGCGTCAGAGCTCCTTCAGTGAATGTGTTTTCTGGATCTGTTGGAGCACATCGGATCTCTTCTGCTGTGGTGTAAAGACCTGAGGGCTGGTGTGATATGGTCAGATCTTCTGGTTCTGTCTGAGGGATTTTTGGGAAGGCCGGTGAGAAGACCATTACAATACTCCATCCTGCTTTGAGAGTTTCTCAAAGTCTTGCCTGGAAACAAAACATCTATTTCTTGATATATTTTTGATATGATAGTAAGCTGATTTAGTTATTGCTTTGACATGACTACTGAAACTCAGGTCTGACTCCAGAATCACACCCAGATTCCTGACTTGATTTGTTTTAGAACCCTAACCTCAAGGGAGATTTGGGATTGGTCTGTATTCGCTCAATATGGTGTTATCCAGATTGCTGTTCTTCCGGAGGGGCTTAACTGCAGTTTTCAGGGAGTTTGGAAAAGAAGAAGTGAGGCGTTTAGCACTTCTAGCAGATCTGCTTCTAAACAGTTAAACACAGTTTTGAAAAAGGAAGTGGGGAATGTGCCAAGGGCGCCAAGATGTGAAGGTGCTGTACAGTTTCCTCCAAGATTTGACCATCAATTGCTTTGAAATCAGACGTGACTTTCAGAGGTTGTGGTCTGATCTGTGTGACCCCAGGATGTGCTAAAAAGAGTGTGTGTGTGTGTGTGTGTGTGTGTTTATGTTTCCGGGCGGCAGTGGCTCATGTAGGTTGTCTACAAACCGGACAGATGGTGGTTCAATCCCTGGTTTTACCTGACCAAGGTAACAACACCTGGCCAACACCGCCATCGTGTGTGTGTGTGTGTGTGTGTGTATGTGAAGCTCTTTGGATGGCCAAGGGTCTGTTGAGAGCGCTATATAAATCAATCCATTTACCATTTTTTAGTCTGTCTCGCTTCCCCTACTTCCACATTGGGCTTTATAGATGTTATAATGGACAAGTTTGCAAGGGAGAAAATTTGTTTCTGAAAACAATGAGTTTTGATTTCTAACTACACGCGTCACATGATAAGTCGTCTTTTCCATGTTAGAGTTTGTCCTAACCAGCCACGACGGCGACACACGATGAATCGATTTTTAGAAACGGTTTCTATTTCTGCGAGGTCACGGCTGGAACACCACACAAACCTCAGGTTACAAGTCTGACTCTCTAACCATTAGGCCAGGACTGCCCCTTTAAAACATGGCAATGATAATCTCAGGTAATGTTTGTGCTTTAATGTTAAAGCATGTCATGTGACTGAATACCATTTAGTGCTCAGCTTTATTAGTCAAACTAAAAGCAACACTAATTCCCCTCAGATCCTGAAATTAAACAGAAAAGGAACATTCAAACAAGTGTATTATGACAAAGATTGTTTAAGTAACTCAGTATTTTAGTAATGTTTAAATGTAATGTGAATTTTATGTACCTATCAATTTCCTTTCGAGTGCCGTCAACATTAATCTCTGGTACTGCAAGGGCCCACACACACTCTGTTCTGATTGGCTGTGGTTTGAGCGACTTGTCCCATCTCATGGCGCGTGTAGTTAGGACGCTGCATGTGATCAGTTGTGGATCAGATCGATTGTGGCATTAAAATAAGTTCTTAAACAAGAGCTGTTAACAAATTTGAGCTTTAATGTAGGTTGACACTTTCAGATGATATGCTGTACTTCTATGACTTGAAAAGCCTTCAAATAATATTACTAACATGTGACCTTCATTCAGAGGGATTTAGGCACACTTAATGTGCAGTTTTATTAGTCCAGCCATGAAGTCACACACAAAGGGTCAGCATTAAATGGCTTGAGCAGACGCTTGGCTTCTTTACTTCAAGCACAACCTTGAAGCAAATGTTTAGTGTGGACCTATAAAATCAAACCAAGAACATGAAAGCTAACTCCAGTTGGAAATCAATACCAAAGACACTAATGTTGAGTTTCAAGAAGTTTATTAAAACCACCAAATTCACATGACCAGGGTAACTTCTCCACTAGACACCACAGTTTGTCCACTAGAGACGGTCTTGACATGCGTGTCTCTTCCTGTAAGAGAAGGGGTAGAAACATTAGGCATTTAAATACCACTCTCATGGTTCCTGAAGTCAGTTTACAGCAAGCACTCACTTTTCCTAGCGCAGCTTTGCTCACAGGAGCCAGAAGAGGGATGGCACACCGCTGTACTACAGTGGATGAAGATCTAACAGAGGGGAAAGGGTTAAGCCACAGAAATCACTATAAGACTAATATTAAGGGTTCAGGTAAGGCTGCGGAGCATACGGTTTCCTGCAGAGGAGCCAGTGATGCTGGATCCACAAATGTGAACATCTTCACAACAAAGCGCTTGTAGTGGGTTGGGAACTGAAGACCAGAAGATCCAGCCACCAATGTGGTCAGGTAACGGTCATCCTGGTAAGGGCATCTGAAAGACAAAGAGGCAGTCAGAGATGCCTTACAGCACACTAGATGGATAAAGACTGGCCTTACTCACCCGTCGACCAGAAGGTCCCATTGGGGTAGACTGAGTGGACTGGGGGTTGATGTCACCCAGCAACGTCCCAGCATTAGGACAATGTTGGGGTCTGTCCTCTCCAAAATGCGCACCTCAACATACACAGGCTCCCGCAGGACTTTTGTGACCGGATAATCAGCACCACTGTAGTAGGACGTGTACGCCTCGTCCCCTGAGGAAGAACACCGGCGTTCAACCAGAAACTGCTGTAACCTGGAGTTTAGAATATACTTATGCACACTTGCCTTCTGCACAGCCTTTGGTGACACATTGACCATTCGCCAGTCTAAGCTCCACCCTGAGGGGTCCAGGAGCAGCTACTGGTGGAGGTGCAGGAACAGTGTTGACCTCCACAACCAGAGCCTCCACAGCAGTAGCAGAGTACCTACACTGGAAGAGAAGCCTGGAAAACAAACAGTGAGCTTGTAGCATGAATGTTAATCCTTGACAAATGCTAAAGCGTAAGAGCACCTACTCAAAATGGCTGTCCCTTGTGATGGAACCAAGTGGTCCAACACCCACTTCATACGAGGAGGTCATTCTGTTTTCATACACCACATATCCACTGTCCTCCTGCAAATAGTAACTGTTGACATCCAGTCCATTTTAAGCCATGCAGAACCACAAGCAGCTACTCACCATCATGCTCGTGCCACAGGCAGTGACAGGGAACTGGTATATAGCAAAGGAAGGTGTGGATCCCACAGGACTGCAAGGTGGGTCGCTTCCACCCAGGAGACGGACTGAATCCAGGCTCAAGCGAGGCAGAGTAACATCTCTAGCCACCACTACCACAAACTGACCATCTCTTATACACTGGACAGTCACTGGAACGAGAGCAGGTTTATTGCTGAGGATCAGTTGAACATGAACACCTTTACATTGACTCGACACTCTTACCTGCCTTCCCATAGTAACACTGCTGTCCGTTAAAGCAGCAGTTGATAGCTTCACACTCAGCACCACTGATTCCAGGTGGACCACATTGGATCTGCTCATAATCCGCTACAGCACATTTGTCAAGAGGCTCTGCCTGTGCCACTGGCTGCTTAGTGTGAACCAGCTGAGGAAACTGTTGACTAGCTTGATGAAACTGTTGACTAGCTTGTTGTTGAACCTTCTGAGGAAACTGCTGACTAGCTTGTTGTTGAACCTTCTGAGGAAACTGCTGACTAGCTTGTTGAACCTGCTGAGGAAACTGCTGACTAGCTTGTTGTTGAACCTTCTGAGGAAACTGCTGACTAGCTTGTTGAACCTGCTGAGGAAACTGCTGACTAGCTTGTTGAACCTTCTGAGGAAACTGCTGACTAGCTTGTTGTTGAACCTTCTGAGGAAACTGCTGACTAGCTTGTTGAACCTGCTGAGGAAACTGCTGACTAGCTTGTTGTTGAACCTTCTGAGGAAACTGCTGACTAGCTTGTTGAACCTGCTGAGGAAACTGCTGACTAGCTTGTTGAACCTTCTGAGGAAACTGCTGACTAGCTTGTTGTACCTTCTGAGGAAACTGCTGACTAGCTTGTTGAACCTGCTGAGGAAACTGCTGACTAGCTTGTTGAACCTTCTGAGGAAACTGCTGACTAGCTTGCCATTGAACCTTCTGAGGAAACTGTTGACTAGCTTGTTGTTGAACCTGCTGAGGAAACTGCTGACTAGCTTGTTGAACCTGCTGAGGAAACTGCTGACTAGCTTGTTGAACCTTCTGAGGAAACTGCTGACTAGCTTGCCATTGAACCTTCTGAGGAAACTGTTGACTAGCTTGTTGTTGAACCTTCTGAGGAAACTGTTGACTAGCTTGTTGTTGAACCTTCTGAGGAAACTGCTGACTAGCTTGCCATTGAATATTCTGAGGAAACTGTTGACTAGCTTGCTGTTGAACCTTCTGAGGAAACTGCTGATTATCTTGCCATTGAACCTTCTGAGGAAACTGTTGACTAGCTTGCCATTGAAACTTCTGAGGAAACTGCTGACTAGCTTGTTGAACCTGCTGAGGAAACTGTTGACTAGCTTGTTGAACCTTCTGAGGAAACTGTTGACTAGCTTGTTGTTGAACCCGCTGGTCAGTTTGCTGTAATATCAGAGATTGAGGATTCTTGGATGGATAATTCCACTGTGGAACAGCATGACAGAAAGCACAAAACCACACACAAAGTGCCAGAGACTGAACAGCACACCAACTTCCTGCCATTGTTCAACAGCTAGTCACACTGTTGAGATGCTGCTCTTTGGTCTTTTTGTATTCTACAGATTTTGGCTAATTAACGATAATCCCTCCCTCTTCATTAACGGTCATGATTCTCCAGACTTGCACGAGTGAGAGTTTATGCAACTGGCAGATTCCATTGGTTCTCAAGATTATATGCGTGTGATATTTCTTGATTCCAATTGGTCAGATTTGTCATATTGAAGACAAATAAAAAGATTAATTCTCAGTTTTGCTACTGGAGCTTGCCCAAAGTACCTTGGGTAGATGTTTGATGTATTCCGCTTTGCTTGTAGATGTGCTGAAATAGTAATTAGCATCACTTTTACAATATATTTATATGGCAGAAATAGTAATAGTATGTAATTCCAAATTTAGCAACACACTCACAAACCTCCCTAAGCACTTTCCCTCAGGGTAATCCCTGTCACCAGTTTGAAGTGTTCCACAAGTGGACAAGGGAGGTTTATATGGACAGACCCTCGACTCCTTGATTATGACAGAAGGGACGAGTCTACTCATATGCACTTAGGACTTTCCAATTCTACCAGTAGTGGGCAATCATGCAATGCAATCAATGATGTACAACTGGGTCAACACAGACGGAAGTTAGTGAGGAAAGGGCATGAAAAAGTGAATTGAATCAGAGCCTTTTTTGTCCACTTAGACTCAGTTTCTTATTTTAATATCAGGGGCCAATTGCATAATCCTAGCTTATGTTAAAACTCTGTCTTACCAACTTTAACCTACTAGCAGCTAATTAACCAATCTTTTCCCAATTCAATTTAGATTCATCTACAGACTTTAAACAGTTAAAGTCAAGAAGAAATAACTTTTAATAGACCAAGTGGTTTAATGCAACTGGCCACAGACCTAAAGTCTCTAAAAATACCCCCTCAAAACAATTGAGAATCAGTTTATACTTGTATTTAGCATGGTCCATGCGTGATCAGATTAAATGCTTTAGTACCAGGTGTAAACCGGTCCTCAGAAAACCCAGGTGGGATACACTAGTTAAGAGACTAAAGAAGCTTTTATTAAAAAGCCAGTCTACTTTAATTAATATTGGGACTAGCCTGGAAAAAAAAAATATATAGAAGAGTCTAGTCTCGCAACTTGGCACAAAAAGGGACAACGCTGGCTGTTAAAGATTTCATTGCTGAAGTGATCCATTTGTATGGGGGGGGGGCACGCTTTCAAATAGCATTACAAAATGTCCAAAAGTGACCTTAGAGGCTTGAGTAGCGATACAGTCAGTTATAGAGTCCAGTAATACCTAAAGACCCAAACAGACAAGTTACACCCCTAATTAGTCACCATGAAGAAAAGGTGCCCAGGTTAGAAACTGGAGCTTTGCAAATAGTTCAGTTCAAAGAATTGGTTTGTTTAGTTCAAGTTAAGCACCTCAGTTAGACTGCACAACCTTGCTAATGGAACTGGTTTAGTAGTGAATCCCAATAAATCAAACTGAGAACAGTCATGAAAGAGCTGACTCCAGTCAGAAATCAATGCCAAAGACTAATGTGGATTCAAGAAGTTTATTAAAACAACCAAATTCACATGACCAGGGTAACTTCTCCACTAGACACCACAGTTTGTCCACTAGAGACGGTCTTGACATGCGTGTCTCTTCCTGTAAGAGAAGGGGTAGAAACATTAGGCATTTAAATACCACTCTCATGGTTCCTGAAGTCAGTTTACAGCAAGCACTCACTTTTCCTAGCGCAGCTTTGCTCACAGGAGCCAGAAGAGGGATGGCACACCGCTGTACTACAGTGGATGAAGATCTAACAGAGAGGGAAAAGGGTTAAGCCACAGAAATCACTATAAGACTAATATTAAGAGTTCAGGTAAGGCTGCGGAGCATACGGTTTCCTGCAGAGGAGCCAGTGATGCTGGATCCACAAATGTGAACATCTTCACAACAAAGCGCTTGTAGTGGGTTGGGAACTGAAGACCAGAAGATCCAGCCACCAATGTGGTCAGGTAACGGTCATCCTGGTAAGGGCATCTGAAAGACAAAGAGGCAGTCAGAGATGCCTTACAGCACACTAGATGGATAAAGACTGGCCTTACTCACCCGTCGACCAGAAGGTCCCATTGGGGTAGACTGAGTGGACTGGGGGTTGATGTCGCCCAGCAACGTCCCAGCATTAGGACAATGTTGGGGTCGGTCCTCTCCAAAATGCGCACCTCAACATACACAGGCTCCCGCAGGACTTTTGTGACCGGATAATCAGCACCACTGTAGTAGGACGTGTACGCCTCGTCCCCTGAGGAAGAACACCGGCGTTCAACCAGAAACTGCTGTAACCTGGAGTTTAGAATATACTTATGCACACTTGCCTTCTGCACAGCCTTTGGTGACACATTGACCATTCGCCAGTCTAAGCTCTACCCTGAGGGGTCCAGGAGCAGCTACTGGTGGAGGTGCAGGAACAGTGTTGACCTCCACAACCAGAGCCTCCACAGCAGTAGCAGAGTACCTACACTGGAAGAGAAGCCTGGACAACAAACAGTGAGCTTTTAGCATTTGCCAAGGATTAACATTCATGCTAAAGCGTAAGAGCACCTACTCAAAATGGCTGTCCCTTGTGATGGAACCAAGTGGTCCAACACCCACTTCATACGAGGAGGTCATTCTGTTTTCATACACCACATATCCACTGTCCTCCTGCAAATAGTAACTGTTGGCATCCAGTCCATTTTAAGCCATGCAGAACCACAAGCAGCTACTCACCATCATGCTCGTGCCACAGGCAGTGACAGGGAACTGGTATATAGCAAAGGAAGGTGTGGATCCCACAGGACTGCAAGGTGGGTCGCTTCCACCCAGGAGACGGACTGAATCCAGGCTCAAGCGAGGCAGAGTAACATCTCTAGCCACCACTACCACAAACTGACCATCTCTTATACACTGGACAGTCACTGGAACGAGAGCAGGTTATTGCTGAGGATCAGTTGAACATGAACACCTTTACATTGACTCGACACTCTTACCTGCCTTCCCATAGTAACACTGCTGTCCGTTAAAGCAGCAGTTGATAGCTTCACACTCAGCACCACTGATTCCAGGTGGACCACATTGGATCTGCTCATAATCCGCTACAGCACATTTGTCAAGAGGCTCTGCCTGTGCCACTGGCTGCTTAGTGTGAACCAGCTGAGGAAACTGTTGACTAGCTTGATGAAACTGTTGACTAGCTTGATGAAACTGTTGACTAGCTTGTTGAACCTTCTGAGGAAACTGTTGACTAGCTTGTTGAAACTGCTGACTAGCTTGTTGTACCTTCTGAGGAAACTGCTGACTAGCTTGTTGAACCTTCTGAGGAAACTGCTGACTAGCTTGTTGAACCTTCTGAGGAAACTGCTTACTAGCTTGTTGAACCTTCTGAGGAAACTGCTGACTAGCTCGCGGTTTAACCCATGGAAGAGACTGCTGACTAGCTTGAACCTGCTGACTAGCTTGCTGTTGACCCCACGGAGGAGACTGCTGACTAGCTTGCTGTTGACCCCACGGAGGAGACTGCTGACTAGCTTGCTGTTGACCCCACGGAGGAGACTGCTGACTAGCTTGCTGTTGACCCCACGGAGGAGACTGCTGACTAGCTTGCTGTTGACCCCACGGAGGAGACTGCTGACTAGCTTGCTGTTGACCCCACGGAGGAGACTGCTGACTAGCTTGCTGTTGACCCCACGGAGGAGACTGCTGACTAGCTTGAACCTGCTGACTAGCTTGCTGTTGACCCCACGGAGGAGACTGCTGACTAGCTTGCTGTTGACCCCACGGAGGAGACTGCTGACTAGCTTGCTGTTGACCCCACAGAAGAGACTGCTGACTAGCTTGCTGTTGACCCCACGGAGGAGACTGCTGACTAGCTTGAACCTGCTGACTAGCTTGCTGTTGACCCCACGGAGGAGACTGCTGACTAGCTTGAACCTGCTGACTAGCTTGCTGTTGACCCCACGGAGGAGACTGCTGACTAGCTTGCTGTTGACCCCACGGAGGAGACTGCTGACTAGCTTGCTGTTGACCCCACGGAGGAGACTGCTGACTAGCTTGCTGTTGACCCCACGGAGGAGACTGCTGACTAGCTTGCTGTTGACCCCACGGAAGAGACTGCTGACTAGCTTGTTGAACCTGCGGAGAAAACTGTTGACTAGCTTGTTGTTGAAGCCGCTGGTCAGTTTGCTGTAATATCAGAGTTTGAGACTTCTTGGCCGGATAATTCCACTGTGGAACAGCATGACAGAAAGCACAAAACCACACACAAAGTGCCAGCGACTGCCCAGCACACCAACTTCCTGCCATTGTTCAACAGCTAGTCACACTGTTGAGATGCTGCTCTTTGGTCTTTTTGTATTTTGGCTAATTAATGATAATCCCTCCCTCTTCATTAGCAGTCATGATTCTCCAGACTTGCACTTTGCAAGGAGGACTTTGCAAGGAGAACTGTGAGATTCCATTGGTTCTTCAGATTCATTTGTCCTTATTTTTCCACCCTCATTGAACATATAATTCAGAATAGTAGTACTATTCGGAATTCAGGCTTCGGATTGGAGAGATTGGATTGGATTCAGGATTGTAACCATAGCTTCTGTATTCTCTCATTTTGCATTATAATTAAAAGACTGCCATTTATATATTAAAGTCTTTTAATATCCCGCACACACTTTAAGATCAATATCCTATAATAGCAGGGTGCAGACTAGGCCAACAATTATGAGGCAATAATATACCTAAAAAATGTAATGAAACATGTACATTTATTGTATTGTGTCAAGTCACATCACCTTTTTTTCTATAACGGTTTATACAATAAAGATTGTTTCGAAGCAGCTTCACAGTGATTAATTTCGGCTGTAAAGCGGCTCTATATGAAAACAGTAACAATGTTAGGAAGAGTTCCAGAGTTTAGGAGCTAAATAGGAAAAGGATCGACCGCCTGCAGTTGATTTGGATATTCTCGGTATGATCAACTGGCCAGAGTTTAGAGAGCGCAGTAGACCTGATGGAGGATAATGTGTTAAGAGCTCGCTCAAGTACTGGAGATAAACCATTTAGTGCTTTTTAAGTAATAAGCAAGATTTTCAAATGTATGCGATGTTTAATAGGCAGCCAGTGCAGTGTTGACAGAACCGGCTAATATGGTCATACTCCCTGGTTCTAGTAAGAACTGGAGCTGCTGCGTTTTGGACCAGCTGGAGTTTGTTTATTAGGCGAGCAGGGCAACCACCCAGTAGAGCATTACAATAATCTACAGCTCATGAGCATTACAATAATCTACAGCTCATCAACATTACAATAATCTACAGCTCATGAACATTACAATAATCTACAGCTCATGAACATTACAATAATCAACAGCTCATCATCATTACAATAATCTACAGCTCATGAACATTACAATAATCTACAGCTCATGAACATTACAATAATCTACAGCTCATGATCATTACAATAATCTACAGCTCATGATCATTACAATAATCTACAGCTCATGAACATTACAATAATCTACAGCTCATGAACATTACAATAATCTACAGCTCATCAACATTACAATAATCCACAGCTCATGATCATTACAATAATCTACAGCTCATGAACATTACAATAATCTACAGCTCATGAACATTACAATAATCTACAGCTCATGAACATTACAATAATCTACAGCTCATCAACATTACAATAATCTACAGCTCATCAACATTACAATAATCTACAGCTCATGAACATTACAATAATCTACAGCTCATGATCATTACAATAATCTACAGCTCATGATCATTACAATAATCTACAGCTCATCAACATTACAATAATCTACAGCTCATCAACATTACAATAATCTACAGCTCATGAACATTACAATAATCTACAGCTCATCAACATTACAATAATCTACAGCTCATCAACATTACAATAATCTACAGCTCATGAACATTACAATAATCTACAGCTCATGAACATTACAATAATCTACAGCTCATCAACATTACAATAATCTACAGCTCATCAACATTACAATAATCTACAGCTCATGAACATTACAATAATCTACAGCTCATCAACATTACAATAATCTACAGCTCATCAACATTACAATAATCTACAGCTCATCAACATTACAATAATCTACAGCTCATCAACATTACAATAATCTACAGCTCATGAACATTACAATAATCTACAGCTCATCAACATTACAATAATCTACAGCTCATGAACATTACAATAATCTACAGCTCATCATCATTACAATAATCTACAGCTCATCAACATTACAATAATCTACAGCTCATCATCATTACAATAATCTACAGCTCATCAACATTACAATAATCTACAGCTCATCAACATTACAATAATCTACAGCTCATGAACATTACAATAATCTACAGCTCATCAACATTACACTAATCTACAGCTCATGAACATTACAATAATCTACAGCTCATCAACATTACAATAATCTACAGCTCATCAACATTACAATAATCTACAGCTCATGAACATAACAATAATCTACAGCTCATGATCATTACAATAATCTACAGCTCATCAACATTACAATAATCTACAGCTCATCAACATTACAATAATCTACAGCTCATCAACATTACAATAATCTACAGCTCATGAACATTACAATAATCTACAGCTCATCAACATTACAATAATCTACAGCTCATCAACATTACAATAATCTACAGCTCATGAACATTACAATAATCTACAGCTCATCATCATTACAATAATCTACAGCTCATCAACATTACAATAATCTACAGCTCATCTACATTACAATAATCTACAGCTCATGAACATTACAATAATCTACAGCTCATCAACATTACAATAATCTACAGCTCATCAACATTACAATAATCTACAGCTCATCAACATTACAATAATCTACAGCTCATGAACATTACAATAATCTACAGCTCATCAACATTACAATAATCTACAGCTCATGAACATTACAATAATCTACAGCTCATCAACATTACAATAATCTACAGCTCATCATCATTACAATAATCTACAGCTCATCAACATTACAATAATCTACAGCTCATCAACATTACAATAATCTACAGCTCATCATCATTACAATAATCTACAGCTCATCAACATTACAATAATCTACAGCTCATCAACATTACAATAATCTACAGCTCATCAACATTACAATAATCTACAGCTCATCAACATTACAATAATCTACAGCTCATCATCATTACAATAATCTACAGCTCATCAACATTACAATAATCTACAGCTCATCAACATTACAATAATCTACAGCTCATGAACATTACAATAATCTACAGCTCATCAACATTACAATAATCTACAGCTCATGAACATTACAATAATCTACAGCTCATCAACATTACAATAATCTACAGCTCATCAACATTACAATAATCTACAGCTCATGAACATTACAATAATCTACAGCTCATCAACATTACAATAATCTACAGCTCATGAACATTACAATAATCTACAGCTCATCAACATTACAATAATCTACAGCTCATGAACATTACAATAATCTACAGCTCATCAACATTACAATAATCTACAGCTCATGAACATTACAATAATCTACAGCTCATCAACATTACAATAATCTACAGCTCATCATCATTACAATAATCTACAGCTCATGATCATTACAATAATCTACAGCTCATGATCGTTACAATAATCTACAGCTCATCAACATTACAATAATCTACAGCTCATCAACATTACAATAATCTACAGCTCATCAACATTACAATAATCTACAGCTCATGAACATTACAATAATCTACAGCTCATCAACATTACAA
>NC_137105.1:679148-681648 GCF_949357685.1 Gobio gobio
CCCAGGTGGCCCTCATGAGCCATTGCCAAGACGCGTGCACGCAGGGTACTGGGGATGACTGTGCAGAGGCCGCGTGCCACACAGGTGTCGTTTCGGCAGGACAGCTCTTGCTTTATTCTGGAAAATGCTGCCAGCTCCTCTGGTACCTCCTGAGGCCAACCATTCAGGATATATACACGGAGCTGGGAAAGGGCCAGGTCCTGTTCAGATGCCTCCTTCAGTTCTTGCAATGATATGACGGCCTGGAGGGGTGTGTGTAACATTTGGACAATGTCCCGTTCCATCCGGTCCGTGTCGGCGTGTGTGTGTGTGTGCGGGTGGGGTGGAGCTGAGCGGGACAGTAGATCAGCCACAACATTGTCCCTGCCAGGGGTGAACTTCAAGTCAAAGTTATACTGGCGGAGGCGGTCAGACCAGCGGTGTAGCCTCAGTGGTCTGTGGCCTGTCCCAGACGTGGAAAGCAGTGCAGTCAGGGCCTGGTGATCTGTCCTTAGGGTGAAGGCATGGCCATAGAGATACAAGTGCCACCTCTCGCAGGCCCAGATGCAGGCTAATGCTTCACGTTCCCCCACCGAATACCTTTGCTCCGTCTGGTTGAGGGCCTGTGACGCAAAGGCAATGGGCTTCTCCACGCCCCGCTGGATCTGTGACAGCACTGCTCCTATGGCTGTGGCCGACGCGTCGCAGGTCACTAAGGTGGGGCTAGAGATATCGAAGTGAGCCAACACTGGAGCTGTGGTGAGCTGCACTTTGAGCATACGCACCGCATCAGAGCATGCCTGTGACCACACCCATGGCTCATCCTTACGCAGCAGACGCCGTAATGGGGCAGTGGTAGCAGAATAATGTGGGAGGAACTTCAGATAGTAGCCGGTCATGCCCAAGAAGGAGGCGACCTGCGCAGCTGAGCTGGGTTCGGGAATTGCCAGTATGGCGTCTACATTTGACTGAAGTGGTGTGACGCCATCCGCCGACAGCCGGAAACCCACATACTCAATGGTCGGTGCAGAGAAAACACATTTTTCAGCATTGACTGTTAGTTTATGTTCAGCTAGGGTGGCAAAGACTCTGCTGAGGCGTTCGTCGTGGCTCTCGGGAGTGGACCCATGGATAACCACATCATCCAGGTAAATGGCCACACCTGGCATACCAGCCAACACTGACACCATGATTTTTTGAAAACAGCTGGGGGCGGAGCTAAGTATGAATGGCATACGCGTATAGCGAAACACACCTGCATGGGTCACGAAAGCTGTGAGGTTTCTGCTGCTGGGGTGGAGAGGTACTTGTAGGTAGCCCTGTCTGAGATCCAGTTTAGAGAACACGGTTGACCCATAGAACTGAGCAATGAGCTCTTCTGAAGCAGGCAGTGGGAACCTGTCCGGGATTACTGCCTTATTCACTGCTCGCAGGTCGACACACACCCGTAGATCCCCTGATTTCTTCTGAGCTACCACCAAGTTCGAGACCCAGGGCGATGCATCCACTGGTTCGATGATGCCAGCGTCCAGTAGCTGCTTAAGCTCAGCTGAGACACCATCACGGAAAGCCAGGGGGATGCGGCGGAGTGGTTGGATGACTGGTTTAATGGCAGGGTTCAGGAGAGGTTTGTGGGCAAAAGCAGTATGGCAACCCAAACCTTCAAACAGGGAAGGCCACTTTTGCTGCCAAGGTATGGAGACTGTCAGGATCGCAGCTCCCTTTGTGTCCACTAGGGAGAATCCCAGAGCCGAGAACAAATCCAGACCCATCAGGTTGGCCACGCGACAGGCGACATGGAAGGTGAAGCTGGGTACCATCTTGTTGCCATACCCTACAGTCACCTGCAGGGAACCAACTAGGTCAATCTTTGAGTCGCCATAGCCAAAGAGTGAAGCATAGGGTGCCGAAAGTGGTAGCGCTCTGAAGAAAATGTTGTATGTGTGCATGTTCAGGAGAGACACACTGGCACCAGTGTCCAAAAGCAGTGGAATACACACATCATTTAGGCGCACTGAGCATGCTTTAAATGAGGCTGGTCCAGAGCAGAGCCATAGAGAGAGAGAGTTGCGACAACTCCATAGACTCCAATGGAACGTTTTTTTTTACAGCAATGGCGGCTCGCGGAGACTATCAATTCAATTTAATTTCACACTTATCAAGTTCCCGGAAGTAGCAGCCGTAACAGACCGTTTGTGATGCACTTTTAAAAGGTAAGACGTTTAATCAGTAAGATTTTAAATGATCAGCACATTTTTAATCAAAATAACTTGTACATTAAAGCCTGCTTGTGTAGATTATTCATCATTAAAAAAATATATATTTTAAAAACAACATCGCTGTAACTACATACTCATGCTACATACACATGTCGATGTGTAATAAAATTATTGAAAATCAAGGCATTTATTGACTATTAATTACCAAAATTCGCAGTTCTGTCACTGTGACTATCAATTTGAATTGCCCGTCAAAGCACTTCCTGGAACTATTCGAGGTCTACATGAATCACGTGACTATC
>NC_137105.1:686648-704148 GCF_949357685.1 Gobio gobio
ACTCTAAAACATCAAGAGTGTGATATTGACACATCCACTCACACACATCCACTCACACACACACACACACACACACACACACACACACACACACACACTCACACACACACACACACACACACACACACACACACACACACACACACACACACACACACACACACACACACACACACACACACACACACACACACACACACACACACACACATTCACACACACACACACACACACACACACACCTATAAAAAACTGAGCCTATGAACCACATTTTGAATTTTTAAAAATCACAGCTTCATCAGATAAATAAATTGAGGGCATAATTCGAGCATTTTAAGTGTTCATAAAAAAATTACTCCCACTTGTGACCACCATAGGAAATGAATGGGAAATCTGCAAAAACACAAATTCACAGAAAAAATCAAAAACTTTATAATAAATAGTCTTTGAGATTTTTTATATATATATATATTCAAATCCATCAAAAAAAAAGTTTATTGAGGATGACATATCGATTTAAGAATTATTAAATTGTAATATTGGAACAATCGGAGTCATCACGCCAGAGACGGGTTTATTGAGGATGACATATCGATTTAAGAATTATTAAATTGTAATATTGGAACAATCGGAGTCATCACGCCAGAGACGGGTTTATTGAGGATGACATAACGATTTAACAATTATTAAATTGTAATATTGGAACAATCGGAGTCATCACGCCGGAGACGGGTTTATTGAGAATGACATATCGATTTAAGAATTATTAAATTGTAATATTTGAACAATCGGAGTCATCACGCCGGAGACGGGTTTATTGAGGATGACATATCGATTTAACAATTATTAAATTGTAATATTGGAACAATCGGGGTCATCACGCCGGAGACGGGTTTATTGAGGATGACATATCGATTTAACAATTATTAAATTGTAATATTGGAACAATCGGAGTCATCACACCGGAGACGGGTTTATTGAGGATGACATATCGATTTAACAATTATTAAATTGTAATATTGGAACAATCGGAGTCATCACGCCGGAGACGGGTTTATTGAGAATGACATATCGATTTAAGAATTATTAAATTGTAATATTGGAACAATCGGAGTCATCACGCCGGAGACGGGTTTATTGAGAATGACATATCGATTTAAGAATTATTAAATTGTAATATTTGAACAATCGGAGTCATCACGCCGGAGACGGGTTTATTGAGGATGATGTGTTGATTAAACAATTATTAAATTGTAATATTCGAACAATCGGAGTCATCACGCCGGAGACGGGTTTATTGAGAATGACATATCGATTTAAGAATTATTAAATTGTAATATTGGAACAATCGGAGTCATCACGCCAGAGACGGGTTTATTGAGGATGACATAACGATTTAACAATTATTAAATTGTAATATTGGAACAATCGGAGTCATCACGCCAGAGACGGGTTTATTGAGGATGACATATCGATTTAACAATTATTAAATTGTAATATTGGAACAATCGGAGTCATCACGCCGGAGACGGGTTTATTGAGGATGACATATCGATTTAAGAATTATTAAATTGTAATATTGGAACAATCGGAGTCATCACGCCAGAGACGGGTTTATTGAGAATGACATATCGATTTAAGAATTATTAAATTGTAATATTGGAACAATCGGAGTCATCACGCCAGAGACGGGTTTATTGAGGATGACATAACGATTTAACAATTATTAAATTGTAATATTGGAACAATCGGAGTCATCACGCCAGAGACGGGTTTATTGAGGATGACATAACGATTTAACAATTATTAAATTGTAATATTGGAACAATCGGAGTCATCACGCCAGAGACGGGTTTATTGAGGATGACATATCGATTTAACAATTATTAAATTGTAATATTGGAACAATCGGAGTCATCACGCCGGAAACGGGTTTATTGAGGATGACATATCGATTTAACAATTATTAAATTGTAATATTGGAACAATCGGAGTCATCACGCCGGAGACGGGTTTATTGAGGATGACATATCGATTTAACAATTATTAAATTGTAATATATGAACAATCGGGGTCATCACGCCGGAGACGGGTTTATTGAGGATGACGTATCGATTTAACAATTATTAAATTGTAATATTGGAACAATCGGAGTCATCACGCCGGAGACGGGTTTATTGAGGATGACATATCGATTTAACAATTATTAAATTGTAATATTGGAACAATCGGAGTCATCACGCCGGAGACGGGTTTATTGAGGATGACATATCGATTTAACAATTATTAAATTGTAATATATGAACAATCGGGGTCATCACGCCGGAGACGGGTTTATTGAGGATGACGTATCGATTTAACAATTATTAAATTGTAATAATGGAACAATCGGAGTCATCACGCCGGAGACAGGTTTATTGAGGATGCTGTGATGATGAGGCAGTTTCAGGGGGAGGATAATCACGGTCTCTCAGACACTTCAGGGTCATGTGTTGGTCATGTCTAGCGCAGCCTCTGTTTCTCTAGCCTCTATTTTAAACTGAAATACTGCAATAATAAAAATATATATATTTTTATTTATTTTTTATAATTTTCAATGGCAAAATAGACCATAATTATTGCATAAATATTAAAAAATACCATCAAATCATCTCAAAATACAACATTAAAAAGAAAAAATATTATTGAAGAAAAATAAATTGCATTGGTTTTACTGGGGTGGAGGAAGATTCATTTTTAGGTGTCTGGTCACTTATGACCGAGAAGACGACCAATGCAACCCCTAAACGAAGAGCACCAGAGGGTTAAGTACATGAATCTTACACACACACATGTGTTGAGTTATTGAGATATGAATATGTGTTGAGTTATTGAGATTTGAATATGTCCCATGGCTGTTGTAGATGTCAGTGTTGTTGCCGTGAATGATTCTAATGTTTTCCAGGACGACCTGAACTCCCGTGGGCAGAACGCAGCAGGTACGAGTGACCCATACATCCCATATCCCAGATACACAACACACAGTTGACCAACTGAGTCGGAAATGTGTTCGTATTTCATATAAAAAATTAAAATGGTATTTTTGTGCATTACTCATAACAATAGGAAAGTGTGCGTCGCCCATCAGTGACATCATCCTCGCGTGTTATTGTGTGTAAGAGAATAAAAGCTCCGCCCACTCAAGAGTCAAGACACGCCTTTGTGTCGAGTAAGAGAATAAGAGCTCCGCCCACTCAAGAGTCAAGACACGCCTCTGAGCCGAGTAAGAGAATAAAAGCTCCGCCCACTCACGAGTCAAGACACGCCTTTGTGTCGAGTAAGAGAATAAGAGCTCCGCCCACTCAAGAGTCAAGACACGCCTCTGAGCCGAGTAAGAGAATAAAAGCTCCGCCCACTCAAGAGTCAAGACATGTCTCTGAGTCGAGTAAGAGAATAAAAGCTCCGTCCACTCAAGAGTCAAGACATGTCTCTGAGTCGAGTAAGAGAATAAAAGCTCCGCCCACTCAAGAGTTGAGACACGCCTCTGAGTCGAGTAAGAGAATAAAAGCTCCGCCCACTCAAGAGTCGAGACACGCCTCTGAGTCGAGTAAGAGAATAAAAGCTCCGCCCACTCAAGAGTCAAGACACGCCTCTGAGTCGAGTAAGAGAATAAAAGCTCCGCCCACTCAAGAGTCAAGACACGCCTCTGAGTTGAGTAAGAGAATAAAAGCTCCGCCCACTCACGAGTCAAGACACGCCTCTGAGTCGAGTAAGAGAATAAAAGCTCCGCCCACTCACGAGTCGAGACACGCCTCTGAGTCGAGTAAGAGAATAAAAGCTCCGCCCACTCACGAGTCAAGACACGCCTCTGAGTCGAGTAAGAGATTAAAAGCTCCGCCCACTCAAGAGTCAAGACACGCCTCGGAGTTGAGTAAGAGAATAAAAGCTCCGCCCACTCACGAGTCAAGACACGGCTCTGAGTCGAGTAAGAGAATAAAAGCTCCGCCCACTCAAGAGTCGAGACACGCCTCTGAGTCGAGTAAGAGAATAAAAGCTCCGCCCACTCACGAGTCAAGACACGCCTCTGAGTCGAGTAAGAGAATAAAAGCTCCGCCCACTCACGAGTCAAGACACGCCTCTGAGTCGAGTAAGAGAATAAAAGCTCCGCCCACTCACGAGTCGAGACACGCCTCTGAGTCGAGTAAGAGAATAAAAGCTTCACCCACTCAAGAGTCAAGACACGCCTCTGAGTTGAGTAAGAGAATAAAAGCTCCGCCCACTCACGAGTCAAGACACGCCTCTGAGTCGAGTAAGAGAATAAAAGCTCCGCCCACTCACGAGTCAAGACACGCCTCTGAGTTGAGTAAGAGAATAAAAGCTCCGCCCACTCAAGACACGCCTCTGAGTCGAGTAAGAGAATAAAAGCTCCGCCCACTCACAAGTCAAGACACGCCTCTGAGTCGAGTAAGAGAATAAAAGCTCCGCCCACTCACGAGTCGAGACACGCCTCTGAGTCGAGTAAGAGAATAAAAGCTCCGCCCACTCACGAGTCGAGACACGCCTCTGAGTCGAGTAAGAGAATAAAAGCTCCGCCCACTCACGAGTCAAGACACGCCTTTGAGTCGAGTAAGAGAATAAAAGCTCCGCCCACTCAAGAGTCAAGACACGCCTCTGAGTCGAGTAAGAGAATAAAAGCTCCGCCCACTCACGAGTCAAGACACGCCTCTGAGTCGAGTAAGAGAATAAAAGCTCCGCCCACTCACGAGTCAAGACACGCCTCTGAGTTGAGTAAGAGAATAAAAGCTCCGCCCACTCAAGACACGCCTCTGAGTCGAGTAAGAGAATAAAAGCTCCGCCCACTCACAAGTCAAGACACGCCTCTGAGTCGAGTAAGAGAATAAAAGCTCCGCCCACTCACGAGTCAAGACACGCCTCTGAGTCGAGTAAGAGAATAAAAGCTCCGCCCACTCACGAGTCAAGACACGCCTCTGAGTCGAGTAAGAGAATAAAAGCTCCGCCCACTCAAGAGTCAAGACACGCCTCTGAGTCGAGTAAGAGAATAAAAGCTCCGCCCACTCAAGAGTCAAGACACGCCTCTGAGTTGAGTAAGAGAATAAAAGCTCCGCCCACTCAAGACACGCCTCTGAGTCGAGTAAGAGAATAAAAGCTCCGCCCACTCACAAGTCAAGACACGCCTCTGAGTCGAGTAAGAGAATAAAAGCTCCGCCCACTCACGAGTCAAGACACGCCTCTGAGTCGAGTAAGAGAATAAAAGCTCCGCCCACTCACGAGTCAAGACACGCCTCTGAGTCGAGTAAGAGAATAAAAGCTCCGCCCACTCAAGAGTCAAGACACGCCTCTGAGTCGAGTAAGAGAATAAAAGCTCCGCCCACTCAAGAGTCAAGACACGCCTCTGAGTCGATTAAGAGAATAAAAGCTCCGCCCACTCAAGAGTCAAGACACGCCTCTGAGTCGAGTAAGAGAATAAATGCTCCGCCCACTCACGAGTCAAGACACACCTCTGAGTCGAGTAAGAGAATAAAAGCTCCGCCCACTCAAGAGTCAAGACACGCCTCTGAGTCGAGTAAGAGAATAAAAGCTCCGCCCACTCAAGAGTCAAGACACGCCTCTGAGTCAAGTAAGAGAATAAATGCTCCGCCCACTCACGAGTCAAGACACGCCTCTGAGTCGAGTAAGAGAATAAAAGCTCCGCCCACTCACGAGTCAAGACACGCCTCTGAGTCGAGTAAGAGAATAAAAGCTCCGCCCACTCACGAGTCAAGACACGCCTCTGAGTCGAGTAAGAGAATAAAAGCTCCGCCCACTCAAGAGTCAAGACACGCCTCTGAGTCGAGTAAGAGAATAAAAGCTCCGCCCACTCAAGAGTCAAGACACGCCTCTGAGTCGAGTAAGAGAATAAAAGCTCCGCCCACTCACGAGTCAAGACACGCCTCTGAGTCGAGTAAGAGAATAAAAGCTCCGCCCTCTCAAGAGTCAAGACACGCCTCTGAGTCGAGTAATTACACACTGTGCCTTTAAGGCGGAGAACAGCGCTTGGTTGATTGACAGCACTTATAGCGCCTGTTTGGGAAATGTCCCGCCTCTTCATAACTCAGATGTAAATAGTGGCGATTTAAAACCAAACTTGATTTACAATTAATAATAATAATAATGTTAATAAACAAGAGGATCATGCAGATCGACTTTCATTCACGGGACGGTTCAGAGGGGTGTGTTTTGTTTTAGACACTTTAGTTACACGCCATCTAATCGTGATAAACGATGGTAATTCAAACAGTAATCGACAGTCGTCCGTGGGCGGAGATTATTTAAATGAGGAACATTATGACCTCACAGTTGTAGTCCAGACGAGTCGCCAGTTGTAGTTCTTATAAAGTGGAATAAAAGCTCCGCCCACTCAAGAGTCAAGACACACCTTTGAGTCGAGTAATTACACACTGCGCCTTTAAGGCGGAGAACAGCGAGTCATGTGACTGCGGTTGGTTGATTGACAGCATATAGTTCTTATGAAGTGGGTTCTGCTGAGTAAAAGAGCTTTACTGTAAGTGTGTGTGTGTGTCCCGCAGACGGAGTGAAGAAGCCGTGGGACCGAGCCAACTCCGCGGAGAGATCGTCGCTGGTGTCCAGGTGAGAGCAGAGCGCCTCGTGTACACACACACACACACACACACACACACACACACTCACACACACACACACACACACACACACACACACACACACACACACACACACACACACACACATCTAATATGTCTCCGTCGCTCCGCAGGGTCCGGCCCGTGGGAAGCATCGGCGACTCAGACGCCTTAGACTTCGACAGGATGAAACAGGTACAGTGTGTGTGTGTTTACGGGGACACACTCAGGTGTGTGTTTACGGGGACACACTCGGGTGTGTGTTTACTGGGGCACACTCAGGTGTGTGTTTACTGGGGCACACTCGGGTGTGTGTTTACGGGGACACACTCGGGTGCGTGTTTACGGGGACACACTCGGGTGTGTGTTTACTGGGGCACACTCGGGTGTGTGTTTACGGGGACACACTCCGGTGTGTGTTTACTGGGGCACACTCAGGTGTGTGTTTACTGGGGCACACTCAGGTGTGTGTTTACTGGGGCACACTCAGGTGTGTGTTTACTGGGGTACACTCAGGTGTGTGTTTACTGGGGCACACTCGGGTGCGTGTTTACGGGGACACACTCAGGTGCGTGTTTACGGGGACACACTCAGGTGTGTGTTTACAGGGGCACACTCAGGTGTGTGTTTACTGGGGCACACTCAGGTGTGTGTTTACGGGGACACACTCAGGTGCGTGTTTACTGGGGCACACTCAGGTGCGTGTTTACTGGGGCACACTCAGGTGTGTGTTTACGGGGAAACCCTCAGGTGCGTGTTTACGGGGACACACTCAGGTGCGTGTTTACTGGGGCACACTCAGGTGCGTGTTTACTGGGGCACACTCAGGTGTGTGTTTACGGGGACACACTCAGGTGCGTGTTTACGGACACACACTCAGGTGTGTGTTTACGGGGACACACTCGGGTGTGTGTTTACTGGGGCACACTCGGGTGTGTGTTTACGGGGACACACTCCGGTGTGTGTTTACGGGGACACACTCAAGTGTGTGTTTACGGGGACACACTCCGGTGTGTGTTTACGGGGACACACTCCGGTGTGTGTTTACGGGGACACACTCCGGTGTGTGTTTACGGGGACACACTCCGGTGCGTGTTTACGGGGACACACTCAGGTGCGTGTTTACGGGGACACACTCAGGTGCGTGTTTACGGGGACACACTCAGGTGTGTGTTTACTGGGGCACACTCAGGTGTGTGTTTACGGGGACACACTCAGGTGTGTGTTTACAGGGACACACTCAGGTGTGTGTTTACAGGGACACACTCAGGTGTGTGTTTACTGGGGCACACTCAGGTGTGTGTTTACGGGGACACACTCAGGTGCGTGTTTACGGGGACACACTCAGGTGCGTGTTTACGGGGACACACTCAGGTGTGTGTTTACAGGGGCACACTCAGGTGTGTGTTTACTGGGGCACACTCAGGTGTGTGTTTACGGGGACACACTCAGGTGCGTGTTTACTGGGGCACACTCAGGTGCGTGTTTACTGGGGCACACTCAGGTGCGTGTTTACTGGGGCACACTCAGGTGCGTGTTTACTGGGGCACACTCAGGTGTGTGTTTACTGGGGCACACTCAGGTGTGTGTTTACTGGGGCACACTCAGGTGTGTGTTTACGGGGACACACTCAGGTGCGTGTTTACTGGGGCACACTCAGGTGCGTGTTTACTGGGGCACACTCAGGTGTGTGTTTACTGGGGCACACTCAGGTGTGTGTTTACTGGGGCACACTCAGGTGTGTGTTTACTGGGGCACACTCAGGTGTGTGTTTACTGGGGCACACTCAGGTGTGTGTTTACGGGGACACACTCAGGTGTGTGTTTACTGGGGCACACTCAGGTGTGTGTTTACGGGGACACACTCAGGTGCGTGTTTACTGGGGCACACTCAGGTGTGTGTTTACTGGGGCACACTCAGTTGTGTGTTTACTGGGGCACACTCAGGTGTGTGTTTACTGGGGCACACTCAGGTGTGTGTTTACTGGGGCACACTCGGGTGCGTGTTTACGTGGACACACTTCGGTGCGTGTTTTCGGGGACACCCTGTGGTGTGTGTTTACAGGGACACACTGCGGTGTGTGTTTACGGGGACACACTCCGGTGTGTGTTTACGGGGACACACTCCGGTGTGTGTTTACGGGGACAAACTCCGGTGTGTGTTTACGGGGACACACTTCTGTGCGTGTTTTCGGGGACACACTGTGGTGTGTGTTTACGGGGACACACTCAGGTGTGTGTTTACGGGGACACACTCAGGTGTGTGTTTATGGGGACACACTCCGGTGTGTGTTTACAGGGACACACTCGACTGAACTCATGATACGATCAGGGCTCCTCCATTAAACTCGAGATCGGGTTACATGCCCACATGTTCTTGTTCAAGATATTACAGCATTTCTGTCGTTAAGAAGTGGAGAAATATGAAATATTATGCAGACATTTGAATTAAATGTTGTTTAGGCAATATAACACAAGGGCACAACCATCAGAAGTCTGTTAGCGCCCTCTTCAGGCATTACATAAGGTCTCGGTTACATATGGTAACCCTCGTTCCCTGAAGGAGGGAACGGAGACGTACGTCGGACGTCACCGACGAATTGGGACCCTTTGGAAAACGCCACAGTTACTACCACTTCCAGCGCCCAGCGAAGAGCCCCTCAGACCCCGTCTGTTCCGCAAGAACCATTCAGAAGACCTTTATTGAATAACGCTGGGAAAGCATGCCCGGAGGGAGTTACCATGTGGAGAATACACGTATGGGCTGGCCTTGGGCAGTGCAACCAACGGAAGTCCCAGGGGTGGCCCCGGCCAATTTTACGGCGGAAAGACGAGGGAAAGACACGCCGCGAGCCAACGCCCAGGAAGAAGCTACACCCCTAGTGGAGTGGGCTCTTAACCCGAGCGGGCAGGGCACGTCTTGGGATTCATACGCCAAGATGATGGCATCCACTATCCAGTGGGCCATCCTCTGCTTGGAGACAGCCTTTCCCTTCTGCTGTCCTCCGTAACAGACGAAGAGCTGCTCTGAGGTCCTGAAGCTTTGCGTTCTGTCTACATAGGTCAGCAGGGCGCGGACCGGACAGAGAAAAGCTAGGGCTGGGTCAGCCTCCTCATAAGGCAGCGCTTGCAGGCTCACCACCTGGTCCCGGAAGCGTATGCCAGAGGGTGCCCCGTCTCTGAGTCAGGAGGTCCTTCCTCAGAGGAATGGGCCAAGGAGGTACTGTCGCGAGTTCCGGGAACCAAGTCCGGTTGGGCCAATACAGATCCACCACCAGGACCTGCTCCTCGTCCTCCCTGACCTTGCACAGAAACTGTGCAAGAACGCTCACTGGGGGAAACACATATTTGCGTAGGTCCCGGGGCCAGCTGTGTGCCAGAGCATCCGAGCCGAGGGTCCCCTCGGTCAGGGAATAAAACAATTCCATACGGACCAGAACGTGCTTGCCTCTGAGCGGCCCCTTGAGGCGGCTGAGTGCAAGACGAACTGCTAACAACTCCAGGCAATTGATATGCCATTGCAGTTGGGGCCGAAACTGCAAGCCCGCTGTACGTGGCACCCCAGCCGGTGGATGAGGCATCTGTGGAGACAACAGCATGCCTGGACACTTGTTCTAGAGGCACTCCTGCCCGTAGAAAAGAAGGGTCCGACCACGGGCTGAAGGTTTGGCGGCATCTCGGCGTCACTTGGACACGGAGGGATCCGCTGTGCCACGCCCATCTCGGGACTCGGCCGAGTAGCCAGCGTTGAAGCGGTCTCATATGAAGCAATCCCAGCGCCGTTACCGCGGCTGCAGATGCCATATGCCCCAGGAGCCTTTGACAATGTTTCAGTGGTACCGCTGTCCTGCATTTGAATGAATTCAAGCAGTTCAACACCGACTGGCCGCGCTCCTCGTGAGGCACGCTGTCTGGGCAACCGAGTCTTAGGAAATGTGCTGAAGCACCCAGGGAAGGCCGCGGCAACACACAGGGAATAGTGCAGCCTGTGGCCGGTTCTCCACTGGTCCTCCATGACCCTGTGGCCGGTTCTCCACTGGTCCTCCATGACCCTGTGGCCGGTTCTCCACTGGTCCTCCATGACCCTGTGGCCGGTTCTCCACTGGTCCTCCATGACCCTGTGGCCGGTTCTCCACTGGTCCTCCATGACCCTGTGGCCGGTTCTCCACTGGTTCTTCATGACCCTGTGGCCGGTTCTCCACTGGTCCTTCATGACCCTGTGGCCGGTTCTCCACTGGTCCTCCATGACCCTGTGGCCGGTTCTCCACTGGTCCTTCATGACCCTGTGGCCGGTTCTCCACTGGTCCTCCATGACCCTGTGGCCGGTTCTCCACTGGTCCTTCATGACCCTGTGGCCGGTTCTCCACTGGTCCTCCATGACCCTGTGGCCGGTTCTCCACTGGTTCTTCATGACCCTGTGGCCGGTTCTCCACTGGTCCTCCATGACCCTGTGGCCGGTTCTCCACTGGTCCTCCATGACCCTGTGGCCGGTTCTCCACTGGTTCTTCATGACCCTGTGGCCGGTTCTCCACTGGTCCTCCATGACCCTGTGGCCGGTTCTCCACTGGTCCTCCATGACCCTGTGGCCGGTTCTCCACTGGTCCTTCCTTGAGCACTTTTGATAGAGACTGACCACTGCAGGCCGGGAACACCCACAAGAGCTGCAGTTCTGTAGATGCTCTGACCCAGTCCTCCAGCCGTCACAATCTGGCCCTTGTCAAACTCGCTCAAATCCTTACGCTCGCCCATTTTTCCTGCTTCTAACACATCAACTCTGAGGACTAAATGTTCACTTGCTGCCTAATATATCCCACCCACTAACAGAGATCATCATTGTTATTCATAATGTTATGCCTGATCGGTGTATATAATATTATGTATGTTAGCAGTGTTCAATAAAACTGACACTTAAATTGAACCAGTTATTATCGCCTCAGTGTTATGATGTGTATTGTTGGCCTAAGGTCATGTGATCGTGTTGTCTCTTCTTCTGCTGACAGGAGATCTTGGAGGAAGTTGTCCGTGAGCTGCACAAGGTGAAGGACGAGATCATTGACGGTACGTGGATGAGTTATAGTGTGAGTGTGTGTGTGTGAGTGTGAGTGTGAGTGTGTGTGGACTGGTAATCCCTACGTTATGGGGACAAAATGTCCCCACAAAGATGGCAATATCCAAAATCCTCGTCCTTGTGGGGACATTTTTAGGTCCCCATGAGGAAAACATCTTATAAATCAGACTAAGTGATGTTTTTTGAAAATGTAAAAATGCAGAATGTCTCCTGTGATGGGTAGGTTTAGGGGCAGTGTGTGTGTGTGTGTGTGTGTGTGTGTGTGTGATGGGTAGGTTTAGGGGCAGGGGCAGTGTAAGGGATAGAATATACAGCATGTACGGTATAAAAACCATTAACATGAAAACCAAACATGTGTGTGTGTGTGTGTGTGTGAGTGTGAGTGTCGAGTCAAGTCAAGTCAACTTTATTTATATAGCGCTTTTAACAATGTAGATTGTTTCAAAGCAGCTTTACAGTGTTAAACAGGAAAATAATGCAGCATAATTTTATTCAGCTGTACAGCCATTCTGGAGAAACCGCTGATGTCATCAGCTCATTTCAGTTATCATACAGTGACAGTGTGGGCTTTAGATCAATAATTTGATCAGTAATTTAGTTTATATGGTTAATTTAGTTTAATAATTAGATTTATTTGGATATTTAGTTGAAAAATGTAGTGTCCCCAACTGAGCACGCCAAGCCAGAGGCAACAATGGCAAGGAAACCCAAACCCCATCAGGAGCAGAATGGAGGAAAATAAACCTTGGAGAAACCAGGCTCAGTCGGGGGGGCAGTTCTCCTCTGGCCAATTAACAAACAGCGTATGATTATTATTCTGGCAACTTTACAGGTCAGAGGTCATAATAGATCGGAATATTTGAAAGATTGGAGTCATCACGCCGGAGACGAGTTTATTGAGGATGCCGTGACGATGAGGCAGTTTCAGGGGGAGGATAATCACGGTCTCTCAGACACTTCAGGGTCATGTGTTGGTCATGTGTTGGTCATGTGTTGGTCATGTGTCGGTCATGTGTTGGTCATGTTTTGGTCATGTTTTGGACTTGTGTTGGTCTTGTGTAGGTCATGTGTTGGTCATGTGTTGGTCTTGTGTAGGTCATGAGTTGGTCATGTGTTGGTCATGTGTTGGTCATGTGTTGGTCATGTTTTGGTCATGTTTTGGACTTGTGTCGGTCATGTGTTGGTCATGAGTTGGTCATGTGTTGGTCATGAGTTGGTCATGTGTTGGTCATGTGTTGGTCTTGTGTTGGTCATGTGTTGGTCATGTTTTGGACTTGTGTTGGTCTTGTGTAGGTCATGTGTTGGTCATGTGTTGGTCATGTGTTGGTCATGTGTTGGTCATGAGTTGGTCATGTGTTGGTCATGTGTTGGTCATGTGTTGGTCATGTGTTGGTCATGAGTTGGTCATGTGTTGGTCATGTGTTGGTCATGTGTTGGTCTTGTGTTGGTCTTGTGTAGGTCATGAGTTGGTCATGTGTTGGTCATGTGTTGGTCATGTGTTGGTCTTGTGTTGGTCATGTGTTGGTCATGTGTTGGTCTTGTGTTGGTCTTGTGTAGGTCATGTGTTGGTCATGTGTTGGTCATGTGTTGGTCATGTGTTGGTCATGAGTTGGTCATGTGTTGGTCATGAGTTGGTCATGTGTTGGTCATGTGTTGGTCATGTGTTGGTCATGTGTTGGTCATGAGTTGGTCATGTGTTGGTCATGAGTTGGTCATGTGTTGGTCATGTGTTGGTCATGTGTTGGTCTTGTGTTGGTCATGTGTTGGTCATGTGTTGGTCATGAGTTGGTCATGTGTTGGTCATGTGTTGGTCATGTGTTGGTCATGTGTTGGTCATGTGTTGGTCTTGTGTTGGTCTTGTGTAGGTCGTGTGTTGGTCGTGTGTTGGTCATGTGTTGGTCATGTGTTGGTCATGTGTTGGTCTTGTGTTGGTCATGTGTTGGTCATGAGTTGGTCATGTGTTGGTCATGTGTTGGTCATGAGTTGGTCATGTGTTGGTCATGTGTTGGTCATGTGTTGGTCATGTGTTGGTCATGAGTTGGTCATGTGTTGGTCATGTGTTGGTCATGTGTTGGTCTTGTGTTGGTCTTGTGTAGGTCATGAGTTGGTCATGTGTTGGTCATGTGTTGGTCATGTGTTGGTCTTGTGTTGGTCATGTGTTGGTCATGTGTTGGTCTTGTGTTGGTCTTGTGTAGGTCATGTGTTGGTCATGTGTTGGTCATGTGTTGGTCATGTGTTGGTCATGAGTTGGTCATGTGTTGGTCATGAGTTGGTCATGTGTTGGTCATGTGTTGGTCATGTGTTGGTCATGTGTTGGTCATGAGTTGGTCATGTGTTGGTCATGAGTTGGTCATGTGTTGGTCATGTGTTGGTCATGTGTTGGTCTTGTGTTGGTCATGTGTTGGTCATGTGTTGGTCATGAGTTGGTCATGTGTTGGTCATGTGTTGGTCATGTGTTGGTCATGTGTTGGTCATGTGTTGGTCTTGTGTTGGTCTTGTGTAGGTCGTGTGTTGGTTGTGTGTTGGTCATGTGTTGGTCATGTGTTGGTCATGTGTTGGTCTTGTGTTGGTCATGTGTTGGTCATGAGTTGGTCATGTGTTGGTCTTGTGTTGGTTTTGTGTTGGTCATGTGTTGGTCATGAGTTGGTCATGTGTTGGTCATGAGTTGGTCATGTGTTGGTCATGTGTTGGTCATGTGTTGGTCATGTGTTGGTTTTGTGTTGGTCATGTGTTGGTCATGAGTTGGTCATGTATTGGTCATGAGTTGGTCATGTGTTGGTCATGTGTTGGTCATGTGTTGGTCTTCTCTGGGCGCAGGTCCACCATCTGATCTGGATACGGCCTGGATCCGGCTGACTGCAGTAAACCTCGGGATAAACAGAGAGACTATCATTAGCGTAGATGCCATTCTTCTGATGATGTCACGAGTACATCAGGTGTTATGGGAAGTGTTCCCGGTTCCGGCTGACCTAGTTAATGCAGCCTAACAATCATTTCATTGAGAAAGTGTTTTATGTGTATGCCACAGTAAAGAGATGTGTTTTTAGTCTAGATTTAAACTGACAGAGTGTGTGTGCTTCCCGAACAATGTTAGGAAGAGTTCCAGAGTTTAGGAGCTAAATAGGAAAAGGATCGAGCGCTTGCAGTTGATTTGGATATTCTCTGTATGATCAACTGGCCAGAGTTTAGAGAGCGCAGTAGACGTGATGGAGGATAATGTGTTAAGAGCTCGCTCAAGTACTGGAGATAAACCATTTAGTGCTTTTTAAGTAATAAGCAAGATTTTAAAATGTATGTGATGTTTAATAGGCAGCCAGTGCAGTGTTGACAGAACCGGCTAATATGGTCACACTCCCTGGTTCTAGTAAGAACTGGAGCTGCTGCGTTTTGGACCAGCTGGAGTTTGTTTATTAGGCGAGCAGGGCAACCACCCAGTAGAGCATTACAATAATCTACAGCTCATCAACATTACAATAATCTACAGCTCATCAACATTACAATAATCTACAGTTCATCAACATTACAATAATCTACAGCTCATCAACATTACAATAATCTACAGCTCATCAACATTACAATAATCTACAGCTCATCAACATTACAATAATCTACAGCTCATCAACATTACAATAATCTACAGCTCATCAACATTACAATAATCTACAGCTCATCAACATTACAATAATCTACAGCTCATGAACGCATCAACTCACTGTTTAGCATTTGGCATTGAGAGCATGTGCCGTAATTTAGAGATATTTTTAAGATTCTTTTTTTTTTTTAATTGAGTTGCAGGAAATTACTGGTCATCCAATGTTTTATATCAGCTATGCATTCCGTTAATCTTGTGAATTGGTAAGTTTCTTCAGGGCGTGAAGCAATATAGAGCTGAGTATCGTCAGCATAACAATGAAAACTAACGCCATGCTTCCTAATGATATCTCCCAGTGGTAGCATGTACAGGGTGAAGAGCAGCGGTCCTAGCACTGAGCCTTGTGGTACTCCATACTGAACTTGTGCTCGCTGGGACATCTCTTCATTAACTGCTACAAACTGATAACGGTCAGATAGGTGTGATTTAAACCATGCCAATGCAATTCCACTAATACCTACATAATTTTTGAGTCTATTCAAAAGAATGTTGTGGTCGATAGTATCAAATGCAGCGCTAAGATGGAGTAACACTAATAGAGAGATACAGCCTCGATCGGATGATAAGAGTAAATCATTTGTAACTGTGATGAGAGCAGTCTCAGTGCTATGATACGCTCTAAATCCTGACTGGAAATCTTCACAGATACCATCCTAAAAAAGGAACATAATTGTGAAGACACTGCCTTTTCTAGTGTTTCTGACAGAAAGGGTAGATTTGAGATTGGTCTATAATTGACTAATTCTGTAGGATCAAGTTGCGTTTTTTTAATAAGTGGTTTAATAATAGCAAAATTAAAAGTTTTCGGTACATATCCTAATGACACAGATTAATTAATGATATTAAGAAGAGGATCTATGACCTCTGGTAGCATCTCTTTTAATAGTCTAGTTGGTACAGGGTTGAGCATACATGTTGTTGATTTAGATGATTTAACGAGTTTAGCCAATTATTCTTCTCCTATAGCAGTGAATGAGTGTGTGTGTGTGTGTGTGTGTGTCTTCTTCTATAGCAGTGAATGAGTATGTGTGTGTGTGTGTGTGTGTGTGTGTGTGTGTGTGTCCTCTCCTATAGCAGTGAATGAGTGTGTGTGTGTGTGTGTGTGTGTGTGTGTGTGTGTGTTCTCCTATAGCAGTGAATGTGTGTGTGAGTGTGTGTGTGTGTGTGTGTGTGTGTGTGAGTGAGTGTATGTGTGTGTCTCCTCCTATAGCAGTGAATGAGTGTAATTTTTCCTCAGTGACACTACAATGCTCTGTCTGATGTGATACTGTATTAGACAGCTGCATGGTTAAAATTTTCTTCCTAATATTATCAATCTTACATGTGAAGAAGTTCATAAAGTCATTACTGCTGTGCTATTTACAAACATCAGAAGTTGAAGCTTTATTTTTGGTTAATTTAGCTACTGTATCGAATAAATACCTATGGTTGTGTTTGTTTTCTTCCAAGAGAGTTGAGAAATAAGCAGATCTAGCAGTTTTTACGGCCTTTCTGTATGCGATCATGCGCTCTTTCCACAAATTACGAAAGACCTGTAGTTTTGTTTTCTTCCAGCTGTGCTCCATTTTTCTGGCTGCTGTTTTAAGGGCCCGAGTGTGTGTGTGTGAGTGAGTGAGTGAGTGTGTGTGTGTGTGTGTGTGTGTGTGTGAGTGTGTGTGAGTGAGTGTGTGTGTGTGTGTGTGTGTGTGTGTGTGTGTGTGTGTGTGTGTGTGTGTGTGTGTGTGTGTGTGAGTGTGCTCGTTGTACCACGGCGTTGGACTATTTTCTTTAATCTTCTTTAAGCACGGAGGAGCAACTGTGCCTAAAGTGTTGGAAAAGAGAGTCAATAGTTTCTGTTGGAGCATTGAGTTCTTCTAAGCTATCTGGGATGCTGAGGAGATGATACTGATGAGGAAGATTATTCAAAAAGCAATCTTTAGTAGCGGCAGTGATTGTCCTGCCATTTTTGAAGCGAGGGGGCGGCTTTGCAACCTTAGCTAAATTAAGTATACATGATACTAAGTTATTGGACTTCTGTGCTAGCCACGGTTTGTCCATAACGAACACCATGTTCAAGCATAAGGGTGTCCATCAGTGCACGTGGCACCAGGACACCCTAGGCCGGAGGTCGATGATCGACTTTGTAGTCGTGTCATCAGACCTT
>NC_137105.1:711648-731648 GCF_949357685.1 Gobio gobio
AGCCGCTGGTGACAGACGACCCGAGTCAGGTCCACCACCATCAGGAGGTGATCCTGGTCCAGACCCGGGAGGAGGTGGTCGGCGGGGATGACTCGGACCTCCGGGGGGACGACGACGGCTTCGAGGACCAGATCCTCATCCCGGTGCCCGCGCCCGGCGCGGAGGAGGAGTACATCGGGCAGACTCTGGTGACAGTCGCGGGCAAGAGCTCCATGGGGCGGATGGGCAAAAGAGCGACTTCAGGGGGCAAGAAAGCGGGCAAAAAGAGCTACCTCAGCGCGGCCGAGGCCACCGGGAGGAAATGGGAGCAGAAGCAGGTGCAGATCAAGACTCTGGAGGGCGAGTTCTCCGTCACGATGTGGGCATCGGGTGAGTGTCTTTCCTCCGGGATGTCGTTGGCTCGAATTCCCGGGCCCTCGGCAGGGCGTTGTCCGTCCGCAGCACGTCCCGTCCCGCGCGCGATACTGTTCGCGAGACGTCTTCACACCGAGAACGCGGGCGCATCAGTCCGGGTGTTTTTGTTTTGAACGGAGGCCATGTTTTTAGCTGCCGATGGGCGCCGCCATGTTCCCCGAGTCCAGTATGGCGGCCCGAAAAGATGGCGCCGGTGTCCGTGCTGCGGGTTGAAGATGGCGCGAGCGCGCTGCAGCTGATGAGGCGTGTAGGCCGCGCGAGCTGCGGCTCCAGGAGACCGTTAAAGACCGTTAATCCGTCTCGCGGTTTGAATTTCAGATTCAGCGCGAACCACTTTGGATTTAAATGTCCGAGAAGGTGTGACGTTTTTTTTTTTTTTAACGGTCGGAGCTGAGGCGAGCTAGTCTGTTTACTGCCTCCGCGGATCTACAGCTACGCGGTTAATGATTCAGATGACGGAAATCATCGCGCGTTTGTGTTTATTCGGGCTTTTGATGGTTTAAAAGTGTCGCTTTTCGCTCGAGGGACCCGGATGTCGCTGAGGTCGTCCGTGTGGAAGGAAAAAGCGGATTTTGTTGACTCGTGTTAACCCGTGTATGATTGGGCTTTGTGTTTCAGATGACAAGAAAGACATCGATCATGAGACTGTGGTGGAGGAGCAGATCATCGGGGAAAACTCTCCACCGGATTATTCCGAATACCTGACGGGAAAGAAACTCCCGCCCGGAGGAATCCCGGGAATCGACCTGTCAGACCCGAAACAGCTGGCGGAGTTCGCCAGGTCAGAGACACTCACGATTAAGCGTTCAGAATTAATTTTAAATTAATGTAAATCCATGTGTGTATGAGGGTCATAAATGAATCTGGACTGGGGGGGAAGTGCTTCTGATATTAAAGAGACAGTTCACACAAACATAAACATTATCCCATAATTTACTCTCCCTCAGCTCATCCTCTGTGTGTGACATTATTCCTTCAGACCAACACAGTTATATTAATAATGTCCTGACTCTTCTAAGCTTTATAATGGCAGTGAATGTGCGTCCATCCGTCATATAACTGCTCCACACACTGCTCCGGGGGTTAATAAAGGCTTTCTGAAGCGAAGCGATGCATTTGTGTAAGAAAAATATCCATATTTAAAACTTGATAGATAGATGGACACTTTGATGGATAGATGCACTTTTATGATGGACAGATGCACTTTTATGATGGACAGATGCGCTTTTATGATGGACAGATGCGCTTTTATGATGGACAGATGCGCTTTTATGATGGACAGATGTGCTTTTATGATGGACAGATGCACTTTTATGATGGATAGATGCGCTTTTATGATGGACAGATGCGCTTTTATGATGGACAGATGTGCTTTTATGATGGACAGGTGCACTTTTATGATGGATAGATGCGCTTTTATGATGGACAGATGCGCTTTTATGATGGACAGATGCACTTTTATGATGGACAGGTGCGCTTTTATGATGGACAGGTGCGCTTTTATGATGGACAGATGCGCTTTTATGATGGACAGATGCACTTTTATGATGGACAGATGCACTTTTATGATGGACAGATGCACTTTTATGATGGATGGATGCACTTTTATGATGGACAGATGCACTTTTATGATGGATGGATGCACTTTTATGATGGACAGATGCACTTTTATGATGGATGATGCACTTTTATGATGGACAGATGCGCTTTTATGATGGACAGATGCGCTTTTATGATGGACAGATGCGCTTTTATGATGGACAGATGCACTTTTATGATGGACAGATGCACTTTTATGATGGACAGATGCACTTTTATGATGGATGATGCACTTTTATGATGGACAGATGCGCTTTTATGATGGATAGATGCGCTTTTATGATGGACAGATGCGCTTTTATGATGGACAGATGTGCTTTTATGATGGACAGATGCACTTTTATGATGGATAGATGCGCTTTTATGATGGACAGATGCACTTTTATGATGGATGATGCACTTTTATGATGGATGGATGCACTTTTATGATGGACAGATGCACTTTTATGATGGATGATGCACTTTTATGATGGACAGATGCGCTTTTATGATGGACAGATGCGCTTTTATGATGGACAGATGCGCTTTTATGATGGACAGATGCACTTTTATGATGGACAGATGCACTTTTATGATGGACAGATGCACTTTTATGATGGATGATGCACTTTTATGATGGACAGATGCGCTTTTATGATGGATAGATGCGCTTTTATGATGGACAGATGCGCTTTTATGATGGACAGATGTGCTTTTATGATGGACAGATGCACTTTTATGATGGATAGATGCGCTTTTATGATGGACAGATGTGCTTTTATGATGGACAGGTGCACTTTTATGATGGACAGGTGCACTTTTATGATGGACAGATGCACTTTTATGATGGACAGATGCGCTTTTATGATGGACAGGTGCACTTTTATGATGGACAGATGCACTTTTATGATGGACAGGTGCACTTTTATGATGGACAGATGCGCTTTTATGATGGACAGATGCACTTTTATGATGGACAGATGCACTTTTATGATGGATGGATGCATTATAAAGCTTGGAAGAGTCATTATTAATATAAGTCTGATTATATTGGACTGAAGGAGGGATGTCCCACACAGAGGATGAGCTGAGGGACAGTAAATCATGGGCTGATCTTCATGTTAGTGTGAACTGTCTCTTTAATGTCTGGATAAACTCACTTTAATGTTTGTCTCCAGATGCAGCGCCAGCATCAGTTTCTCTCAACATCTTTTTATTTATGTTTATTTATGCCTTTTAATTTGTTGACTGACTTGAGCTGTGAGGACCTTGGTCTTCTGAGATGGTTTTTTATCGTGACCTTTACAATGTTAGTTGTTTTGTTTCTCAGCCCCTTCAGTAACAGTGGCGGTCATTTTGCTCGTAGTCCCGTCCGGTAAGTCTAAGATTGGAGATAACGCTACACTGGTCACATGAGGGGCTTTCATAGAGTGTCACTGGGTCCAGAAGAGTTCTGCATATAATTATAATGATACACAGAGCATTCTGGGTAATTCTGGGATGTCTGAGCACTGACTGTCCTTGTGTCCGTCTAGAATGAAGCCGAGGAAGATCAAGGAGGACGACGCCCCGAGGACGATAGCCTGCCCACATAAGGTGAGCGGATCAACCCTGTGTAGGGTTGGGTACCGAAATCCGGTTCCAATATGGCACCGGTACTTATATAGCCGGTATGTACTCGACCGAATCAGAACGCAGATTTCGGTTCCTCATTTCGGTGCCAAAATTCAAACGTGCTTTCGCGTGCTTTGACTCGCACGAGCCAGAGACAGACGCTCAGCGCTCGTCACATCACAACTCATGACGACTATTCAGTGTTTTAAACCACAACTCATGACGACTATTCAGTGTTTTCAACCACATCTCATGACAACTATTCAGTGTTTTCAACCACATCTCATGACAACTATTCAGTGTTTTCAACCACATCTCATGACAACTATTCAGTGTTTTCAACCACATCTCATGACAACTATTCAGTGTTTTCAACCACATCTCATGACAACTATTCAGTGTTTTCAACCACATCTCATGACAACTATTCAGTGTTTTCAACCACATCTCATGACAACTATTCAGTGTTTTCAACCACATCTCATGACAACTATTCAGTGTTTTCAACCACATCTCATGAGAACTATTCAGTGTTTTCAACCACATCTCATGACAACTATTCAGTGTTTTCAACCACAACTCATGACAACTATTCAGTGTTTTCAACCACATCTCATGACAACTATTCCGTGTTTTCAACCACATCTCATGACAACTATTCAGTGTTTTCAACCACATCTCATGACAACTATTCAGTGTTTTCAACCACATCTCATGAGAACTATTCAGTGTTTTCAACCACAACTCATGACAACTATTCAGTGTTTTCAACCACATCTCATGACAACTATTCAGTGTTTTCAACCACATCTCATGACAACTATTCAGTGTTTTCAACCACATCTCATGACAACTATTCAGTGTTTTCAACCACATCTCATGAGAACTATTCAGTGTTTTCAACCACATCTCATGACAACTATTCAGTGTTTTCAACCACATCATGTTTATTTCAAGTTTCAGACATTTAAATGCTCATAAGTAGGCTACTAGCAACAAAACACACACTGATGTCTATGAAAGCCGCTATGACAATCCTTTCAGACGGTTATAATTTGACCAACGTTACGTGTTTTATTCACATCAGATACATGCACATTATACAGTAACTATATAGTTTACTCTATTCTTCTTCCAGTTCACTGGTCACTTACTTTCATGTATTTCGTGAGACGAGAATGAACTCAAGTGTTGTAAATCCGACAGATCCGATTCTGAGGCGCAAACTAACATGGCGCCGCTCATTGCGCTTTATAGATCAACTAACACACAATCACTCACACATTTGAACATCAGATAGTTCGTTACACAGTTAAGAAGTTTGTGAATATTTTGAATAAAAAGGAAAAAACGAAATAAACCCGATACAGCTGAGCTGTCAGCGCTATTGCGGCTGCTGTGTGTCATGTGAGAAACATGACGCGTCGCCATGGAAACATTAAGGCAATGCGTTCTAAAATATTTAGCCAGAGAATATGATAATATTTCAAAATAAAGCTGAAGCTGGAAGCTGGTTTGTAGCAGAGCAAGAATACAGACTCTGCTGTTATTACTGTAACTGTTATTTAGAGTTATATTAGGCTTGTTGTAGTTGGGTTAGGTGGCTTAGGTTTTACTGTGAATTTGTAAATAAGTCAATTATAATTTGTTAATAAGTAAATTGTGTTTTGTATTTATTTATATTCATACATTTAAGTATACATTAAACTTTTAATAAATGGTTCAATTTAAATAAAAAATAAATAAATAAAAAGCCATTTAATGTCATCCACCTCGTTTTGTGGCCTTTAAAAAAAAAAAATTATCGGTTCAGGAACCGTTTAGGCACCGGAACCATTTTAAAAGTATCGGTTTGGCACCGGAATCGAAAAAAACCCAAACCCAACCGTGTGTTTCCATTGGTCCGGAGCGAAGGCTTGACCTCTGCTGTGTTTCCATTGGTCCGGAGCGAAGGCTTGACCTCTGCTGTGTTTCCATTGGTCCGGAGCGAAGGCTTGACCTCTGCTGTGTTTCCATTGGTCCGGAGCGAAGGCTTGACCTCTGCTGTGTTTTCATTGGTCCGGAGCGAAGGCTTGACCTCTGCTGTGTTTTCATTGGTCCGGAGCGAAGGCTTGACCTCTGCTGTGTTTTCATTGGTCCGGAGCGAAGGCTTGACCTCTGCTGTGTTTTCATTGGTCCGGAGCGAAGGCTTGACCTCTGCTGTGTTTTCATTGGTCCGGAGCGAAGGCTTGACCTCTGCTGTGTCTCTGCAGGGCTGCAGTAAAATGTTCCGGGATAACTCTGCCATGAGGAAGCACCTCCACACTCACGGCCCGCGGGTTCATGTGTGTGCCGAGTGCGGAAAGGCCTTCGTGGAGAGCTCCAAACTCAAGCGGCATCAGCTGGTTCACACCGGAGAGAAGCCCTTCCAGGTACAGCACACACTACAGACCGGCCCGCTGCATTGTGGGAAAGAGCTTTAGCTTTTAGCCATCATCCTGGAGTGAAGGAGCCCTGCTTTAGATGATTAAAGGGTTAGTTCAGCCAAAACTGTAAATTGTGTCATTAATGACTGAGCCTCATGTGGTTGGACACCCGTCAGACCTCCGTTCATCTTCAGACACAAATGAAGATATTTTAGTGTAAATCTGATGCTCTGAAAGGCCTCCATTGGCTCAACTTTACACTCTCAAGACCCTTAAAAGACACTAAAGACTAAAGTTACAAAGTCCATCTCACTACAGCGGCTCTACAATAACTTTATGAATCTGCGATAATAGTTTTTGTGCGCAAAAAAACCCTAAATAATGACTTATATAGTGATGACCAGTGAGTCGATTCAGCGGTTTGGAGCGTTATGAATCAGTGAGTCGATTCAGCGGTTTGGAGCGTTATGAATCAGTGAGTCGATTCAGCGGATTGAATCGCCAAATTTCAGCAGTTTGGCGGTTTGACACGCGATCGAATCATGATTCGACTCACTGATTCATAACGCTCCAAACCGCTGAATCGACTCACTGATTCATAACGCTCCAAACTGCTGAATCAACTCACTGATTCATAACGTTCTGAACCGCTGAATTGACTCACTGATTCATAACGCTCTGAACCGCTGAATCGACTCACTGACTCATAACGCTCTGAACCGCTGAATCGACTCACTGATTCATAACGCTCCGAACCACTGAATCGACTCACTGATTCATAACGCTCTGATACGCTGTATCGACTCACTGATTCATAACGCTCCGAACCGCTGAATCGACTCACTGATTCATAACGCTCTGAACCGCTGAATCGACTCACTGATTCATAACGCTCCGAACCACTGAATCAACTCACTGATTCATAACGCTCTGAACCGCTGAATCGACTCACTGATTCATAACGCTCTGATGCGCTGAATCGACTCACTGATTCATAACGCTCCGAACCGCTGAATCGACTCACTGATTCATAACGCTCTGAACCGCTGAATCGACTCACTGATTCATAACGCTCTGAACCGCTGAATCGACTCACTGATTCATAACGCTCTGATGCGCTGAATCGACTCACTGATTCATAACGCTCCGAACCGCTGAATCGACTCACTGATTCATAACGCTCTGAACCGCTGAATCGACTCACTGATTCATAACGCTCTGATGCGCTGAATCGACTCACTGATTCATAACGCTCCGAACCGCTGAATCGACTCACTGATTCATAACGCTCTGAACCGCTGAATCGACTCACTGATTCATAACGCTCCGAACCGCTGAATCAACTCACTGATTCATAACGCTCCGAACCGCTGAATCGACTCACTGATTCATAACGCTCTGAACCGCTGAATCGACTCACTGATTCATAACGCTCCGAACCGCTGAATCAACTCACTGATTCATAACGCTCCGAACCGCTGAATCGACTCACTGATTCATAACGCTCTGAAGCTTCATGATGCCGTGTTTTGAAATCGTCATCACTATATAAGTCGTTATTTAGGGTTTTTTTGCGCACAGAAACTATTCTGGTCTTCATAAAGTTATTGTAGAGCCGCTGTAGTGAGATGGACTTTGTAACTTTAGTCTTTAGTGTCTTTTAAGGGTCTTGAGAGTGTAAAGTTGAGCCAATGGAGGCCTTTCAGAGCATCAGCTTTACACTAAAATATCTTCATTTGTGTCTGAAGATGAACGGAGGTCTGACGGGTGTCCAACCACATGAGGCTCAGTCATTAATGACACAATTTACAGTTTTGGCTGAACTAACCCTTTAAAAACATGAGGAATGATCACTGGGGGGAGCAGAAGGGGTTCTGGGAAGGGGCATTAAAGGGTTAGTTCACACAAAAATGAAGATTAGCTCATAATTTCCTCTCCCTCAGCTCATCTGAGGTGTGTGTGACATTCTTCTCTCAGACGAATATAATCTGAGTTATATTACAAAAGTCCAGGATAATCCAAGCATTAGAATTGGATTAATAGTTGCTCTGTTTTTGAAGTGCATCTGTGCGTCATATAACTGCTCCAGCGGCTCTGGGGTGTTAATAAAGGCCTTCTGAAGCCAATCAACGCGTTTGTGTGAGGAAAATATCCATATTTAAAACTTTATCAAGTAAACTTTCAGCCTCCGCCTTCTGTGTAAAAGTGTTGAATGTTGAAAGTGAAACTCCAGATGTGTGTGTGTCGTCATGACGAGCGGAGCTGAGCGTTAGTCTTTCCATCCGCAGGAGAACTTTACACACTTCCAGAAACTGAACACCGAAGGCGGAGGCCGAAAGTTTACTTGATTATATTCGTCTGAAAGAAGAATGTCACACACACCTCAGATGAGCTGAGGGAGAGGAAATTATGGGCTAATGTTCATTTTTGGGTGAACTATCCCGTTAATGTTTGTTGAAAACCGGAGCCAAACTGAATTGAGATGCGTCTCTTGACTATTGAACAGATGATGTTAATGAACCTGCTCTGAAATATCCATTTATTAAACTCACGAGAGTCGCAGAATGACACACACAATCCTGAATTTGGCCGATTATAAGTATCATTAAAATATTAGGATTTAAGTTATTAACGTTTTAAAATTGCACATTTTAAGAAATCTAGTGTTTGATCATATCTAAATATGTATTCAAATGTAGGAACGGCAAAGGAAGGGCAGTCATCCTGGCATAATGTTGCCTATTCTTAATTAAAACTAAATTATAATTATGATGCTCATACGGTTAATTTTCCCAAAGACAACCGCTGATCATTAACTGATATTATAATACTGAATTGGCATTAGGGCTGCCACTAACCACTATTTTTATATCGATTAATCTATCGACTAATTTATCACAATTTTCAACAATTTTACTTACAAACATTTAATATAACATCAGGGTTTCCGCTGGGTCTTAAAGTCTTATTCTGTTCTAGGTCTTAAAATTTTTTAAACAGGTCTTCATTTTCCTGTGTCCATGTAACGCTAGCTCTAAAGCTCATTGAAACAATGCATTTTTTGAGGTCCTGCAAAATTTGTAATTTCTCCGCAAAATAATGTCAAGAAACCAAAATAAACAAGATTTATGCATTTGGTTTGTTCTATTGTATAAACAAAAACAAGCCCAGCCCAGGAGAGAAAAAGTAACGCAAAAGTAACGTAACGCATTACTTTTCTTTTACGCATTATAATTAGTTACTTTTTAAGGGAGTAACGCAATATTGTAATGCATTACTTTTCAGAGTAACTTTCCCCATCACTGGTGTCAGGGGCTAGTCTGTGATTTCATTGGCCGAATCCAGAATGTCAGTGTTTTTCTCCCACCACCTGCGTAAAAATCCCCGACCGAATTACCGACTGTTTTTAGACAAACACAGCATCATGTGGTCATTTAACTGCCGTCCGAGATGAGATCACTTCACAATTCACTGTTTATATCCTTTTTGACCCCTGCAGGCCACCGTACGGTTGTAATTTGGATGCATTTTAAAGATCTAGACTTTATTACTGAAATGCTGTCGAGTGTTTACAAGAGCGATATTTCATCAGCACTCAAACAATAAACAGAATAAAAGCACGTAAACACTTGAAATGGGCCGTTATTACGATATTACGCTTATTAAAATGTAATATTATATATGTGCAGCTCTTAAAAGCCGTCAAATAGATTTTTAAAAAGGTGATTTAATAAATAATTTTGCATATTTTTAATGCCTAACTATTAACGTGTCCAAATCTTTTAATTTAATTGGAAAATTCAAGTATACATTATTATCTCTATATTTTGATGTTTTAATGAAGTAATGATTTATAAAAAAAGAACTAAAACTAGTGTGAAATAAATGTTAAAAGCAGGAATAAGAGCATCTTGTACACCAGCCTCTCTCCTCAGTGGAAAAAAATACTAATAATAATACATTTTACATTGTAACGCACTTTACATTAAACAAAAAGTGCTACAAAAGTGTATTTAAGTCGTCAGTGTGTGCTTTAGTAATGATACACACAGGTACAGGAGGTGTGTGATATATTGACACACACACACACACACACACACACACCTTTATCATATTTATTGTGCTTGATTTAAATGAAAAGGTGCTTTTAAAAGTCCTTGAATCTGGTGTTGATGAAAGAGTGGGAACCCAGTATTAAAATGCAGAACCTAAACATTATTAATCAGATATGATCTGCAGTAACTGGACTATAAACGTGTGTGTAAGTGCATTAAATGAGCTGTTCATTTCTACATTATTAATACATTTGAGCATATTGTAAAGTTGTCTTGCATGAGTTGATCAAGGTATAATTCAGATTTTTTTAGGGCTGTCAAAAGATTAATTAAGTTTGTGTTTACATAATATTTGTGTGTTAATTATTAAATATAAATGTATTTATATATAAATACACACACACAAGCATGTATATATTTAAGAAAAAAAGATTTTTATATATAAAACATTTATATTTATGCATGTTATAGATTATATAAATGTATATACATGCAAATATTTCTTAAATATATACATGAATGTGTGTGTATTTATATATAAATAATAATTAACAGAGTACACACACATATATTATGTAAACATAAACTTTTATTTTGGATGCGATTAATCTTGACAGCCCTAATTTTTTTATATTTAAAATAAAGTCTCTTACACAGTTTTTTTATTGCTTGATAATGTTTTTATTAGTATGAATGGATAGTTCCTACACTGTAATTTTTTTTTGTTGAAAATTTCACATCTAAAATTTTTCACTTGGCCAAATTGAATTTCTGTGAATTGATGCAAAAATTTAAATTCAAGAAATTAAATTTGGCGAAGTGAAAAATTTTAGATGTGAAATTTTCAATTGGAGACCAGTTGTTTTTTTTGACAGTGTGTGTATGTTCATCATGTGCCTGTTCCTGATGTGTGTGTGTGTGTGTGTGTGTGTGTCTCCGCCCAGTGCACGTTCGAGGGCTGTGGGAAGCGCTTCTCGCTGGACTTTAACCTGCGGACTCACGTGCGGATCCACACCGGGGACCGGCCCTACGTTTGCCCGTTCGACGGATGCAATAAAAAGTTTGCCCAGTCCACCAACCTCAAATCACACATCCTCACACACGCCAAAGCCAAGAACAACCAATGAGCCGCCGGGGTCACGGGGTCACGGCTGACGGACTGACGGACACTCGGACATCGGGACTCTGGCTTCAGTATTTCCTGCGTCTCTGCTCTTCATATAAAGCTTTTAATTTTCTATTTCTCCAAGTGTGCATATTGTACACTTATTTTGGGATATGCTTCGTAACGCTGGCTGTGATCATTAACTCTCCCTCACAGACCATACGAGTTACTGTGGGCAGCGTGTGTGTGACGGAGTGTGAGTGTGTGAGTGTCTCGATCATGTCGAGGTGTGTGTGTGACGGAATCTGTGTGTGGGTGTGTGTGAGTGTGTGTGAGTGTGTGTGTGTGTGTGTGTGAGTGTGTGTGTGTGTGTGAGTGTGTGTGTGAGTGAGTGAGTGAGTGTGAGAGAGAGAGAGAGAGAGAGAGAGAGAGAGAGAGAGTGTGTGTGTGTGTGTGTGTGAGTGTGTGTGAGTGTGTGTGTGTGTGTGTGTGAGTGTGTGTGTGTGTGAGTGTGTGTGTGAGTCGATCATGTCGAGGTGTGTGTGTGACGGAATCTGTGTGTGTGTGTGTGTGTGTGTGTGTGTCTCGATCATGTCAAGGTATGTGTGTGTGTGTGTGTGTGTGTGTCTCTCGATCATGTCAAGGTGTGTGTGTACCGAGTGGCTGTCGAGATCATGTCCGTGTGTGTGTGTGTCTCGATCATGTCGAGGTTTTGTGTGTGTGTGTGTCTCGATCATGTCAAGGTGTGTGTGTGTGTGTGTGTGTGTGTCTCGATCATGTCAAGGTGTGTGTGTACCGAGTGGCTGTCGAGATCATGTCCGTGTGTGTGTGTGTGTGTCTCGATCATGTCGAGGTTTTGTGTGTGTGTGTCTCGATCATGTCAAGGTGTGTGTGTGTGTGTGTGTGTGACAGAGTGTGTGTGTGTGTGTCTCGATCATGTCAAGGTGTGTGTGTGTGTGTGTGTGTGTGTGTGTGTGTGACGGAGTGTGTGTGTGTGTGTCTCGATCATGTCAAGGTATGTGTACCGAGTGGCTGTCGAGATCATGTCCAGGTGTGTGTGTGAGTGGCTGTCGAGATCATGTCCAGGTGTGTGTGTGAGTGGCTGTCGAGATCGTGTGTGTGTCTCGATTATGTCGAGGTGTGTGTGTGTGAGCGGCTGTAGAGGGGTGTGTGTGTGTCGAGATCGTGTCAAGGTGTGTGTGTGTGTGTGTGTGTGAGCGGCTGTCGAGAGGTGTGTGTGTGTGTGTGTGTGTGTGTGTGTGTGTGTGTGTGTGAGCGGCTGTCGAGAGGTGTGTGTGTGTGTGTGTGTGTGTGTGTGAGCGGCTGTCGAGAGGTGTGTGTGTGTGTGTGTGTGTGTGTGTGTGTGAGCGGCTGTCGAGAGGTGTGTGTGTGTGTGTGTGTGTGTGTGTGTGTGTGAGCGCGCGCACCGGTCCGTCTCACCGCGCTGAGCTGCAGTGTTACCTGTCCTTCTTTTCTTTCTCGATGTGTTGTAAGGTCTGACCATGAACTATCCTTTGTTAATATTTACACCTGTATTCCAGCAAAACTACAATTAAAGAGGAAATCTGTTGGGTTTCATGGACTCGCTCTGACACAAACATCTGTCCACACCTCTTCATATTCTACATCATACTGTTTACAATCAGATTTTATATAATGTTGTGTTTGTCATTTTAGTTTTAGTAAAAACAGGTTTAAGTTGAATTAAGTTGATATACACTGTGTGTGTGTCCCTTTAAATGCAAATGAGCTTCTGCTCATGGGGCGGAGCTTCAAGAGCTCATGTTAGCAGCTCTGATGACGTCATGCAGGAAATGAAGCTCTTCAATAAGTCTCTGAGTGTGAGAGTTTCAGCTCAGAACATCTCAATCATCTTCATCACGGGAAACTCGTCACTTTTTGAGGGTGAGAATGAAATGTGCCGTTTGTGTGTCCCTTTAAATGCAAATGAGCTGCTGCGAGACAGTGTTAGCAGCTCTAATGACCACACACTCACTCACAGACACACACACACTCGCAGACACACACTCGCTCACAGACACACACACACTCGCAGACACACACTCGCTCACAGACTCACAGACACACACTCGCTCACAGACTCACAGACACACACTCGCTCACAGACACACACTCGCTCACAGACACACACTCGCTCACAGACACACACTCGCTCACAGACTCACAGACACACTCGCTCACAGACACACACTCGCTCACAGACACACACTCGCTCACAGACTCACAGACACTCGCAGACACACACTCGCTCACAGACACACACACACACTCGCAGACACACACTCGCTCACAGACTCACAGACACACACTCGCTCACAGACACACACTCACACACACTCGCTCACAGACACACACACTCGCAGACACACACTCGCTCACAGACACACACACACTCGCTCACAGACACACACTCGCTCACAGACACACACTCGCTCACAGACACACTCGCTCACAGACACACACTCGCTCACAGACACACACACTCGCTCACAGACACACACACACTCGCAGACACACACTCACAGACACACACTCGCTCACAGACACACACTCACTCACAGACACACACTCACTCACAGACACACACTCACTCACAGACACACTCGCTCACAGACACTCACTCACAGACACACACACACTCACAGACACACTCACAGACAGAGACTCACTCACAGACACACACTCGCTCACAGACACACACTCACTCACAGACACACACTCACAGACACACACTCGCTCACTCACAGACACACACTCACACACAGACACACACTCACTCACAGACACACACACACTCACAGACACACACTCACAGACACTCACTCACTCACAGACACACACTCACACACAGACACACACTCACTCACTCACAGACACACACTCACACAGACACACACTCACAGACACACACTCACTCACAGACACTCACTCGCTCACAGACACACACTCACTCACAGACAAACACACACACACACACTCACAGACACACACTCACTCACAGACACACACTCGCTCACAGACACACACTCACTCACAGACACACACTCGCTCACAGACACACACTCACTCACAGACAAACACACTCGCTCACAGACACACACTCACTCACAGACACACTCGCTCACAGACACACACACACTCACTCGCTCACAGACACACACTCACAGACACTCACTCACAGACACACACTCGCTCACAGACACACACTCACTCACAGACAAACACACACACACTCACAGACACACACTCACTCAGACACACACACACACTCGCTCACAGACACACACACTCGCTCACAGACACACACTCACTCACAGACACACACAGACACACTCACTCACAGACACACACACACTCGCTCACAGACACACACACTCGCTCACAGACACACACTCACAGACACACTCACTCACAGACACACACACACTCGCCCACAGACACTCACTCACAGACACACACACACTCGCTCACAGACACACACACTCGCTCACAGACACACACACACACTCACTCACAGACACACTCACAGACACACACACACTCGCTCACAGGCACTCACAGACAGACACACACTCACAGACACACACTCACTCACAGACACACACTCACAGACACACACTCGCTCACAGACACACGCTCACAGACACACACTCGCTCAGACACACACTCACTCACAGACACACACACACACTCGCTCACAGACACACTCACTCACAGACAGTCACAGACACACACTCACTCACAGACACACTCACACACAGACACACACACACACTCGCTCACAGACACACTCACTCACAGACACACACACACACACTCGCTCACAGACACACTCACTCACAGACACACACCCTCGCTCACAGACACGCTCACAGACAGAGACTCACTCACAGACACACACTCGCTCACAGACACACACTCACTCACAGACACACGCTCACAGACACACACTCACTCACAGACACACACTCACTCGCTCACAGACACACACTCACAGACACTCACTCACAGACACACACTCGCTCACAGACACACACTCACTCACAGACAAACACACACACACTCAGACACACACTCGCTCACAGACACACACACTCGCTCACAGACACACACTCACTCACAGACACACTCACTCACAGACACACACACACTCGCTCACAGACACACACACTCGCTCAGAGACACACACTGACAGACACACTCACTCACAGACACACACACACTCGCCCACAGACACTCACTCACAGACACACACACACTCGCTCACAGACACACACACTCGCTCACAGACACACACTCACTCACAGACACACTCACAGACACACACACACTCGCTCACAGGCACTCACAGACAGACACACACTCACAGACACACACTCACTCACAGACACACACTCACAGACACACACTCGCTCACAGACACACGCTCACAGACACACACTCGCTCAGACACACACTCACTCACTCACAGACACACACACACACTCGCTCACAGACACACTCACTCACAGACAGTCACAGACACACACTCACTCACAGACACACACAGACACACACACACACACTCGCTCACAGACACACTCACTCACAGACACACACACACACTCGCTCACAGACACACTCACTCACAGACACACACCCTCGCTCACAGACACGCTCACAGACAGTCAGAGACACACACTCACTCACAGACACACACACACTTGCTCACAGACACACTCACTCACAGACAGTCACAGACACACTCACTCACAGACACCCACAGTCACAGACACACACACCCACTCACAGACACACTCACAGACACACACACACTCACTCACAGACACACTCACAGACACACACTCACTCACAGACACACACACTCACAGACACACTCATTCACTCACTCACAGACACACACACACACACACTCTCACTCACAGACAGTCACAGACACACACACACACACACACACACTCACTCACAGACACACACACTCACTCACAGACACACACTCACAGACACACACACACTCACAGACACTCTCACACTCGCTCAAAGACACACACTCGCTCACACACACACACACACACACACACACACACACACACACACTCACTCACAGACACACTCACAGACACACACACTCACTCACTCACTCACAGACACACACACTCACTCACAGACACACACTCACTCACAGACACACTCACAGACACACACACACTCACAGACACACTCACACACTCGCTCAAAGACACACACTCACTCACAGACACACACACTCACTCAGACTCACACTCGCTCACAGACACACACACACTCACAGACACACACACTCGCTCACAGACACACACTCACAGACACACACTCACTCACAGACACACACACTCACAGACACACACAAACTCGCTCACAGACACACACTTGCTCACAGACACACACACCCACTCACAGACGCACACACTCACAGACACACACTCACTCAGACTCACAGACACACACTCGCTCACAGACACACACTCACTCACAGAGGCACACTCACAGACACACACACACACACACACTCGCTCACAGACACACACTCACAGACACACACACACACTCGCTCACAGACACACACTCACAGACACACACACACTCGCTCACAGACACACACTTGCTCACAGACACACACACTCGCTCACAGACACACACTCACAGACACACACACACACTCGCTCACAGACACACATACACACACACACTCACAGACACACATACACACTCGCTCACAAACACACATACACACACACACACACACACTCACAGACACACACAGACACACTCTCACACTCACAGACGCCCTCTCACACACACACACACTCGCTCACACACACACAGACGCCCTCTCACACAGAAACACACACACACACACATTCGCTCACAGACACACACACTCACACAAACACCCTCTCACACAGACACACACACTCGCTCACAGACACACTCGCTCACAGACACACACTCGCTCAGACACACACTCACTCACAGACACACACACTCACTCACAGACACACACACACACTCGCTCACAGACACACACTTGCTCAGAGAAACACACACTCTCTCACAGACACACACACTCACAGACACACACACACTCGCTCACAGACACACACACAGACACACACTCGCTCACAGACACACACAGATGCCCTCACACACAGACACACACACACTCGCTCACAGACACACACAGATGCCCTCACACACAGACACACACACACTCGCTCACAGACACACACTCACACCCTCTCACACAGACAGACACACTCGCTAACAGACAGACACACACTCACACTCACAGACACCCTCTCACACAGACACACTCACAGACACACACACACTCACAGACACCCTCTCACACAGACACACACACATACTCGCTCACAGACACACGTACACACACACACTCACAGACACACACACACACTCACAGACACCCTCACACACACACACACAGACACACTCGCTCACACACACACACACACACTCGCTCACAGACACACGTACACACACACACTCACAGACACACTCGCTCACAGACAGACACACACACTCGCTCACAGACACACACTTGCTCACAGACAGACACACACTTGCTCACAGACACACACACACTTGCTCACAGACACACACACACACTCGCTCACAGACACACACACACTCGCTCACAGACACACACATACTCGCTCACAGACACACTTGCTCACAGACACACACACACTCGCTCACAGACACACACACACTCGCTCAGACACACTTGCTCACAGACACACACACACTCGCTCACAGACACACACATACACACACACACACACACACACACACTCGCTCACAGACACACACACTTGCTCACAGACACACACACACTCGCTCACAGATACATACTCGCTCACAGACACACTCACACACACACACACACACACTCACAGACACATACTCGCTCACAGACACACACACACACACACACACACTCGCTCACAGACACACACACACACTCGCTCACAGACACACTCTCACACATACACACTCACAGACACCCTCTCACACAGACACACACACACACACTCGCTCACAGACACATACTCGCTCACAGACACACACACACACACACACACACACACACTCGCTCACAGACACACACACACACACACACACACACACACACACACACACACACACACACACACACTCGCTCACAGACACACACACACACACACTCGCTCACAGACACACACACACACACACTCGCTCAGACACACACACAAACACACACACTCACACACACACACACACACACACACACACACACTCGCTCACAAACACACACACACACACACACACTCGCTCACAGACACCCTCACACACACACACACACACACACTCGCTCACAGACACCCTCTCACACAGACACACACACACACACACCCTCTCACACAGACACACACACACACTCTCACACACACACACACACACACACACTCTCACACACACACAGACACACACACACACTCAGACACCCTCTCACACAGACACATACACACACAAACTCGCTCACAGACACACACAGACGCCGTCTCACACAGACACACACATACACACACACACACACACACACACACACACTCGCTCAGACACACACATACTCACACAGACACAAACTCGCTCACACACACTCACAAACATCCTCTCACACACACACACACTCGCTCACAGACACACACACTCACACACACATACACACACTCGCTCACAGACACACACACACACACCCTTACAGACACCCGTTCACACACAGACGCCCTCTCACACATACAGACACACACACACTCTCTCTCTCTCTCACTCTCACACACACACACACACACACACACACTCGCTCACAGACACACACACACACACAAGCACCCTCTCACACACAGACACACACACACACACTCGCTCACAGACACACACACACAAACACCCTCTCACACACACTCACACACAGACGCCCTCTCATACACACACTCACAGACACCCTCTCACACACACAGACGCTCTCTCACACAGACATACACATATACACACACTTGCTCACAGACACACACACACACACACACACTCTTACACAGACACACACACACACACACACACACACACTCGCTCACAGACACCCTCTCACACAGACACACACACACACCCTCTCACACAGACACACACACACACACACTCTCACACACACACACACACACACTCAGACACCCTCTCACACAGACACATACGCACACAAACTCGCTCACAGACACACACAGACACCGTCTCACACAGACACACACATATACACACACACACACACACACACACACACACTCGCTCAGACACACACATACTCACACAGACACAAACTCGCTCACAGACACACACTCACAAACACCCTCTCACACACACACACACACACACACACACACACACACACACTCGCTCACAGACACACACACTCACACACACATACACACACTCGCTCACAGACACACACACACACACACACACACCCTTACAGGCACCCGTTCACACACAGACGCCCTCTCACACATACAGACACACACACACTCTCTCTCTCTCTCGCTCTCACACACACACACACACACACACACACTCGCTCACAGACACACACACACACACACACACACACAAACACCCTCTCACACACAGACACACACACACACACACACACACACTCGCTCACAGACACACACACACACACAAACACCCTCTCACACACACTCACACACAGACGCC
>NC_137105.1:739148-744148 GCF_949357685.1 Gobio gobio
GCCCTCACTGCTGCCCTCACTGCTGCTCTCACTGCTGCCCTCACTGCTGCTCTCACTGCTGCTCTCACTGCTGCCCTCACTGCTGCTCTCACTGCTGCTCTCACTGCTGCCCTCACTGCTGCCCTCACTGCTGCTCTCACTGCTGCTCTCACTGCTGCCCTCACTGCTGCCCTCACTGCTGCTCTCACTGCTGCCCTCACTGCTGCTCTCACTGCTGCCCTCACTGCTGCCCTCACTGCTGCCCTCACTGCTGCCCTCACTGCTGCTCTCACTGCTGCCCTCACTGCTGCCCTCACTGCTGCTCTCACTGCTGCCCTCACTGCTGCTCTCACTGCTGCTCTCACTGCTGCTCTCACTGCTGCTCTCACTGCTGCTCTCACTGCTGCCCTCACTGCTGCCCTCACTGCTGCCCTCACTGCAGCCCTCACTCCTGCCCTCACTGCAGCCCTCACTGCTGCCCTCACTCCTGCCCTCACTGCTGCTCTCACTGCTGCTCTCACTGCTGCTCTCACTGCTGCTCTCACTGCTGCTCTCACTGCTGCCCTCACTGCTGCTCTCACTGCTGCTCTCACTGCTGCCCTCACTGCTGCTCTCACTGCTGCTCTCACTGCTGCCCTCACTGCTGCTCTCACTGCTGCTCTCACTGCTGCCCTCACTGCTGCCCTCACTGCTGCCCTCACTGCTGCTCTCACTGCTGCCCTCACTGCTGCTCTCACTGCTGCTCTCACTGCTGCTCTCACTGCTGCTCTCACTGCTGCTCTCACTGCTGCTCTCACTGCTGCTCTCACTGCTGCTCTCACTGCTGCTCTCACTGCTGCTCTCACTGCTGCTCTCACTGCTGCTCTCACTGCTGCCCTCACTGCTGCTCTCACTGCTGCTCTCACTGCTGCTCTCACTGCTGCTCTCACTGCTGCTCTCACTGCTGCTCTCACTGCTGCCCTCACTGCTGCCCTCACTGCAGCCCTCACTCCTGCCCTCACTGCAGCCCTCACTGCTGCCCTCACTGCTGCTCTCACTGCTGCTCTCACTGCTGCTCTCACTGCTGCTCTCACTGCTGCTCTCACTGCTGCTCTCACTGCTGCTCTCACTGCTGCCCTCACTGCTGCTCTCACTGCTGCTCTCACTGCTGCTCTCACTGCTGCTCTCACTGCTGCCCTCACTGCTGCCCTCACTGCTGCCCTCACTGCTGCCCTCACTGCTGCTCTCACTGCTGCTCTCACTGCTGCCCTCACTGCTGCCCTCACTGCTGCCCTCACTGCTGCCCTCACTGCTGCCCTCACTGCTGCTCTCACTGCTGCTCTCACTGCTGCTCTCACTGCTGCCCTCACTGCTGCTCTCACTGCTGCCCTCACTGCTGCTCTCACTGCTGCTCTCACTGCTGCCCTCACTGCTGCTCTCACTGCTGCCCTCACTGCTGCTCTCACTGCTGCTCTCACTGCTGCTCTCACTGCTGCTCTCACTGCTGCTCTCACTGCTGCTCTCACTGCTGCCCTCACTGCTGCTCTCACTGCTGCTCTCACTGCTGCCCTCACTGCTGCCCTCACTGCTGCTCTCACTGCTGCTCTCACTGCTGCCCTCACTGCTGCTCTCACTGCTGCCCTCACTGCTGCCCTCACTGCTGCTCTCACTGCTGCTCTCACTGCTGCTCTCACTGCTGCCCTCACTGCTGCCCTCACTGCTGCTCTCACTGCTGCCCTCACTGCTGCTCTCACTGCTGCCCTCACTGCTGCTCTCACTGCTGCCCTCACTGCTGCCCTCACTGCTGCCCTCACTGCTGCTCTCACTGCTGCCCTCACTGCTGCTCTCACTGCTGCCCTCACTGCTGCCCTCACTGCTGCTCTCACTGCTGCCCTCACTGCTGCTCTCACTGCTGCCCTCACTGCTGCCCTCACTGCTGCTCTCACTGCTGCTCTCACTGCTGCTCTCACTGCTGCCCTCACTGCTGCTCTCACTGCTGCCCTCACTGCTGCTCTCACTGCTGCCCTCACTGCTGCTCTCACTGCTGCCCTCACTGCTGCTCTCACTGCTGCCCTCACTGCTGCCCTCACTGCTGCTCTCACTGCTGCCCTCACTGCTGCTCTCACTGCTCTCACTGCTGCCCTCACTGCTGCTCTCACTGCTGCTCTCACTGCTGCCCTCACTGCTGCCCTCACTGCTGCTCTCACTGCTGCCCTCACTGCTGCTCTCACTGCTGCTCTCACTGCTGCCCTCACTGCTGCTCTCACTGCTGCTCTCACTGCTGCCCTCACTGCTGCTCTCACTGCTGCCCTCACTGCTGCCCTCACTGCTGCCCTCACTGCTGCTCTCACTGCTGCCCTCACTGCTGCTCTCACTGCTGCTCTCACTGCTGCCCTCACTGCTGCTCTCACTGCTGCTCTCACTGCTGCTCTCACTGCTGCCCTCACTGCTGCCCTCACTGCTGCTCTCACTGCTGCTCTCACTGCTGCCCTCACTGCTGCCCTCACTGCTGCTCTCACTGCTGCCCTCACTGCTGCTCTCACTGCTGCTCTCACTGCTGCCCTCACTGCTGCCCTCACTGCTGCTCTCACTGCTGCTCTCACTGCTGCTCTCACTGCTGCCCTCACTGCTGCCCTCACTGCTGCTCTCACTGCTGCCCTCACTGCTGCTCTCACTGCTGCCCTCACTGCTGCTCTCACTGCTGCTCTCACTGCTGCCCTCACTGCTGCTCTCACTGCTGCCCTCACTGCAGCCCTCACTGCTGCCCTCACTGCTGCTCTCACTGCTGCTCTCACTGCTGCCCTCACTGCTGCTCTCACTGCTGCTCTCACTGCTGCTCTCACTGCTGCTCTCACTGCTGCCCTCACTGCTGCTCTCACTGCTGCTCTCACTGCTGCTCTCACTGCTGCTCTCACTGCTGCCCTCACTGCTGCCCTCACTGCTGCTCTCACTGCTGCCCTCACTGCTGCTCTCACTGCTGCCCTCACTGCTGCTCTCACTGCTGCCCTCACTGCTGCTCTCACTGCTGCCCTCACTGCTGCCCTCACTGCTGCTCTCACTGCTGCCCTCACTGCTGCCCTCACTGCTGCTCTCACTGCTGCCCTCACTGCTGCTCTCACTGCTGCCCTCACTGCTGCCCTCACTGCTGCTCTCACTGCTGCTCTCACTGCTGCCCTCACTGCTGCTCTCACTGCTGCCCTCACTGCTGCTCTCACTGCTGCCCTCACTGCTGCTCTCACTGCTGCCCTCACTGCTGCTCTCACTGCTGCCCTCACTGCTGCCCTCACTGCTGCTCTCACTGCTGCCCTCACTGCTGCCCTCACTGCTGCTCTCACTGCTGCCCTCACTGCTGCCCTCACTGCTGCCCTCACTGCTGCCCTCACTGCTGCTCTCACTGCTGCCCTCACTGCTGCTCTCACTGCTGCCCTCACTGCAGCCCTCACTGCTGCCCTCACTGCTGCTCTCACTGCTGCTCTCACTGCTGCCCTCACTGCTGCCCTCACTGCTGCTCTCACTGCTGCTCTCACTGCTGCCCTCACTGCTGCCCTCACTGCTGCCCTCACTGCTGCTCTCACTGCTGCCCTCACTGCTGCCCTCACTGCTGCTCTCACTGCTGCCCTCACTGCTGCCCTCACTGCTGCTCTCACTGCTGCCCTCACTGCTGCTCTCACTGCTGCCCTCACTGCTGCCCTCACTGCTGCCCTCACTGCTGCTCTCACTGCTGCCCTCACTGCTGCCCTCACTGCTGCCCTCACTGCTGCCCTCACTGCTGCTCTCACTGCTGCCCTCACTGCTGCTCTCACTGCTGCTCTCACTGCTGCTCTCACTGCTGCTCTCACTGCTGCTCTCACTGCTGCCCTCACTGCTGCTCTCACTGCTGCCCTCACTGCTGCTCTCACTGCTGCCCTCACTGCTGCCCTCACTGCTGCCCTCACTGCTGCTCTCACTGCTGCCCTCACTGCTGCCCTCACTGCTGCCCTCACTGCTGCCCTCACTGCTGCTCTCACTGCTGCCCTCACTGCTGCCCTCACTGCTGCTCTCACTGCTGCCCTCACTGCTGCCCTCACTGCTGCTCTCACTGCTGCCCTCACTGCTGCCCTCACTGCTGCCCTCACTGCTGCCCTCACTGCTGCTCTCACTGCTGCTCTCACTGCTGCCCTCACTGCTGCCCTCACTGCTGCTCTCACTGCTGCTCTCACTGCTGCCCTCACTGCTGCCCTCACTGCTGCTCTCACTGCTGCCCTCACTGCTGCCCTCACTGCTGCTCTCACTGCTGCCCTCACTGCTGCCCTCACTGCTGCTCTCACTGCTGCCCTCACTGCTGCTCTCACTGCTGCCCTCACTGCTGCCCTCACTGCTGCCCTCACTGCTGCTCTCACTGCTGCCCTCACTGCTGCTCTCACTGCTGCTCTCACTGCTGCCCTCACTGCTGCTCTCACTGCTGCCCTCACTGCTGCTCTCACTGCTGCTCTCACTGCTGCTCTCACTGCTGCCCTCACTGCTGCTCTCACTGCTGCTCTCACTGCTGCTCTCACTGCTGCTCTCACTGCTGCTCTCACTGCTGCTCTCACTGCTGCGGATGGATGGATAGAATTAAAGATGGATGGATAGAATTAAAGATGGATAGATGGATGGATAGATATAATTACAGATGGATGGATGGATGGAATTAAAGATAGATGGACTGATGGATAGAATTAAAGATGGATGGATAGAATTAAAGATGGATAGATGGATGGATAGATATAATTACAGATGGATGGATGGATGGATGGATGGATGGAATTAAAGATAGATGGATGGATGGATGGATAGAATTAAAGATAGTTGGATGGATGGATAGAATTAAAGATAGATGGATGGATGGATAGAATTAAAGATAGTTGGATGGATGGATAGAATTAAAGATAGATGGATAGAATTAAAGATGGATAGATGGATGGATAGATATAATTACAGATGGATGGATGGATGAAATTAAAGATAGATGGATGGATGGATAGAATTAAAGATGGATGGATAGAATTAAAGATGGATAGATG
>NC_137105.1:751648-791648 GCF_949357685.1 Gobio gobio
TTAGAACTACTGAGAGGTCCCAAGAGGGAACGAGAGGAGAGCGAGGAGGATTCAGTCTCCTCGCTCCCCTCAGGAACCTGATGATCAGGTCGTGCTGACTTACCTTTTTGTTCTCCAAGAGATTGTGGTGGGCAGATATTGCGGCCACATAAACTTTGAGGGTGGAGGGAGACAGCCTTCGCTCCAACCCCTCTTGGAGGAACGAGAGCACGGACCCGATCGGGCATTTCCAGGGGTCTTCTAGGTGACGAAGAGGTTCCACTTCAACGCATAGGCCAGGGAGGGGCTGTCGCAAGGAGTATGAGTTCGGGGAACCAGGTCCGGCCGTGCCAGTACAGGGCGACCAAAAGGACCTGCTCCTTGTCCTCCCTGATCTTGCACAAGAGCTGTGCGAGTAGGCTCACTGGGGGGAACGCATATTTGCATAGGCCCCGCGGCCAGCTCTGCGCCAGTGCATCCGTGCCGAGCGTGCCCTCGGTCAGGGAATAGAACAGGCTGCAGTGGGAAGAGTCGTGGGAGGCAAACAGATCTACCTGTGCGTCGCCTAACTGTTCCCAAATCAGCTGGACCGTCTGGGGATGGAGTCTCCATTCTCCCGGGAGAGGCTGAAACCGCGAGAGCTCGCCGGCTGCGTGGTTCAGGACTCCCGGAATATGGACAGCACGAAGGGACCTCAGGCGCTTCTGACTCCATAGAACGAGATGGCGGGCGAGTTGAGACATACGGCGGGAGCGTAGACCGCCCTGGTGGTTGATGTACGCTACTACGGCCGTGTTGTCTGACCGGACAAGCACATGTTGACCCTTCAGCAACGCTCGGAAGCAGTGCAGGGCGAATCGTACTGCCAGCAACTCGAGGCAATTGACATGCAGGAGGCGTTGGGGTCCTGTCCAGGAGCCCGCGGCTACTTGTCCATTGCACATGGCACCCCAGCCCGTGGCAGAGGCATCCGTCGATACGACAACATGCCTGGAAACTCGTTCTAAGGCCACACCGGCCCGTAGAGAACTGAGGTTCGACCACGGGGTGAGCGTCTGTAAGCAGGCCCGAGTCACTTGGACCCGGAGCGTGCCAGACTGCCATGCCCATCTCGGGACTCGATCGCGAAGCCAGTGCTGAAGCGGTCTCATATGAAGCAATCCGAGTGGCGTCACCGCGGCTGCAGATGCCATATGCCCCAGGAGCCTCTGAAATAGTTTCAGTGGAAACGCACTCTTGCTCTCGATTTGACGGAGGCAAGTCAGCAGAGACTGCGCGCGCTCGCTCGAAAGCTGCGCGCACATGGCAACCGAGTCGACGTCCATACAGAGAAAAGAGATCCTCTGCACTGGGCAGAGTTTGCTCTTCTCCCAGTTGACCCGAAGGCCTAGACGGGCTAGGTGATGGAGCACCGGATCTCTGTGTTCGCAAACCTGCTCTCGAGAGTGGCCTAGTATGAGCCAGTCGTCGAGGTAGTTCAGGATGCGAACCCCGTGCTGCCGAAGGGGCGCAAGGGCTGCCTCGGCAATCTTCGTAAAGACGCGAGGGGACAGAGATAGCTCGAATGGGAGGACCGCGTACTGATATGCCCGCCCTTCGAAAGCAAACCGTAGGAACGGTCTGTGTCGAGGAAGGATGGAGACATGGAAGTAGGCGTCCTTCAGGTCGATCGCTGCAAACCAATCGTGAGGACGAACGCATTCGAATAGGCGTTTCGCAGTCAACATCTTGAACGGAAGCCGGTGAAGGGATCGGTTCAAGATGCGAAGGTCCAGGATTGGTCGTAACCCACCGGTTTTCTTGGGTACAATGAAGTAGGGGCTGTAGAACCCCGACTTCATTTTGGCCGGAGGGACAGGCTCGATCGCACCCTTCGCCAGCAGGGTGGCAATCTCCGCACGCATGACGGGGGCGTTGGCCCCGATCACGGTCTGGCGGACTCCCCATTAGCAGGGAGGAGCCTGCGCGAACTGAATCGCGTAGCCGAGCCTGACGGCCCGTGCGACCCAGCGGGACAGCCCCGGAAGCTGAAGCCATGCTTCCAGAGACTGCACCAACGGGGTCATACGGACGGCAGACGTACCCAGGGTGGGGCAGCGAGGCAGCGTCACCGGCCCGGACAGGGGAGGCTGTTGGGCGTCCCGAGATCGGGGCACGGTTAACGGCTGCGTCCTGACAGAGGAGACCAGGGAAGGACGTGCGTTCCACTGGGGTCTGCTCTGAAAGGAGGCTGGCGACAGAGAGGGATGCGAGTGGCAGGACCCGAGGGTGGCGCGCACTGTCATCACCGGTCTCTGGGTCCTCAGGGATCGGGGTGTCAGTTCTTTCTTTAACCACATTAGGGTGCTGCTGACCCGGGGGCCAGCAGCTGAACAAAAGATTCTCCCCTGGCCCTCCACCGGGGGAAGGAGCGGCCCTGCTGCCGTCTCCCGGAAAGAACTGCCCATCCCTGAGCTGTCCTCGTCAGGAGCGCCGCTTAGCCTGGCGTTTTTTCGCGGGCTGCGGGGCTGGAGCAAACTGGGACGCCTTCCTGCGGTTGCCTCTGCGCGGCCCGGGTGGAGGCTGCTGCTTGGGTGGCGCAGAGGTTGAGGGAACCGCAGGAGGGCGCCCTCGGCGGCGAGCATACCTGTGCGCTTCAAATACCTGGGTGTGAACATCTCCGAGGATCTGACCTGGACTACACACATCCAGACACAGGTGAAAAAAGCCAGGCAAAGACTGTACCACCTGCGCCAGCTGAGGAAATTCAGGGTTTCACCAGCCATCCTAAAAACTTTCTATCGAGGGGCGATAGAAAGTGTCCTGACTCAGTGCATCACAGCGTGGTACGGGAACAGCACCAGTCACGACTGCAAAGCCCTGCAAAGAGTGGTGCGCTTATCCGAGCGCATCTCAGGCTCAGCTCTCCCGTCTCTGCAGGACACCTACACCAAACGCTGCAGAGGTAGAGCTACTAAAATCATCAGAGACATTAATCACCCTGCAAACTCTCACTTCACCCTGCTGCCATCTGGTAAGCGCTTCCGTAGCCTGATGGCAAAGACTGAAAGACTCAGGAGGAGTTTCTTCCCCCAGGCCATCAGACTCCTGAACTCAGTCACGTGACTTCACTTCACCCCGCACACGCATAAACATACAGGGTGGAGGGAGACAGCCTTCGCTCCAACCCCTCTTGGAGGAACGAGAGCACGGACCCGATCGGGCATTTCCAGGGGTCTTCTAGGTGACGAAGAGGTTCCACTTCAACGCATAGGCCAGGGAGGGGCTGTCGCAAGGAGTATGAGTTCGGGGAACCAGGTCCGGCCGTGCCAGTACAGGGCGACCAAAAGGACCTGCTCCTTGTCCTCCCTGATCTTGCACAAGAGCTGTGCGAGTAGGCTCACTGGGGGGAACGCATATTTGCATAGGCCCCGCGGCCAGCTCTGCGCCAGTGCATCCGTGCCGAGCGTGCCCTCGGTCAGGGAATAGAACAGGCTGCAGTGGGAAGAGTCGTGGGAGGCAAACAGATCTACCTGTGCGTCGCCTAACTGTTCCCAAATCAGCTGGACCGTCTGGGGATGGAGTCTCCATTCTCCCGGGAGAGGCTGAAACCGCGAGAGCTCGCCGGCTGCGTGGTTCAGGACTCCCGGAATATGGACAGCACGAAGGGACCTCAGGCGCTTCTGACTCCATAGAACGAGATGGCGGGCGAGTTGAGACATACGGCGGGAGCGTAGACCGCCCTGGTGGTTGATGTACGCTACTACGGCCGTGTTGTCTGACCGGACAAGCACATGTTGACCCTTCAGCAACGCTCGGAAGCAGTGCAGGGCGAATCGTACTGCCAGCAACTCGAGGCAATTGACATGCAGGAGGCGTTGGGGTCCTGTCCAGGAGCCCGCGGCTACTTGTCCATTGCACATGGCACCCCAGCCCGTGGCAGAGGCATCCGTCGATACGACAACATGCCTGGAAACTCGTTCTAAGGCCACACCGGCCCGTAGAGAACTGAGGTTCGACCACGGGGTGAGCGTCTGTAAGCAGGCCCGAGTCACTTGGACCCGGAGCGTGCCAGACTGCCATGCCCATCTCGGGACTCGATCGCGAAGCCAGTGCTGAAGCGGTCTCATATGAAGCAATCCGAGTGGCGTCACCGCGGCTGCAGATGCCATATGCCCCAGGAGCCTCTGAAATAGTTTCAGTGGAAACGCACTCTTGCTCTCGATTTGACGGAGGCAAGTCAGCAGAGACTGCGCGCGCTCGCTCGAAAGCTGCGCGCACATGGCAACCGAGTCGACGTCCATACAGAGAAAAGAGATCCTCTGCACTGGGCAGAGTTTGCTCTTCTCCCAGTTGACCCGAAGGCCTAGACGGGCTAGGTGATGGAGCACCGGATCTCTGTGTTCGCAAACCTGCTCTCGAGAGTGGCCTAGTATGAGCCAGTCGTCGAGGTAGTTCAGGATGCGAACCCCGTGCTGCCGAAGGGGCGCAAGGGCTGCCTCGGCAATCTTCGTAAAGACGCGAGGGGACAGAGATAGCTCGAATGGGAGGACCGCGTACTGATATGCCCGCCCTTCGAAAGCAAACCGTAGGAACGGTCTGTGTCGAGGAAGGATGGAGACATGGAAGTAGGCGTCCTTCAGGTCGATCGCTGCAAACCAATCGTGAGGACGAACGCATTCGAATAGGCGTTTCGCAGTCAACATCTTGAACGGAAGCCGGTGAAGGGATCGGTTCAAGATGCGAAGGTCCAGGATTGGTCGTAACCCACCGGTTTTCTTGGGTACAATGAAGTAGGGGCTGTAGAACCCCGACTTCATTTTGGCCGGAGGGACAGGCTCGATCGCACCCTTCGCCAGCAGGGTGGCAATCTCCTGTTGGGCGTCCCGAGATCGGGGCACGGTTAACGGCTGCGTCCTGACAGAGGAGACCAGGGAAGGACGTGCGTTCCACTGGGGTCTGCTCTGAAAGGAGGCTGGCGACAGAGAGGGATGCGAGTGGCAGGACCCGAGGGTGGCGCGCACTGTCATCACCGGTCTCTGGGTCCTCAGGGATCGGGGTGTCAGTTCTTTCTTTAACCACATTAGGGTGCTGCTGACCCGGGGGCCAGCAGCTGAACAAAAGATTCTCCCCTGGCCCTCCACCGGGGGAAGGAGCGGCCCTGCTGCCGTCTCCCGGAAAGAACTGCCCATCCCTGAGCTGTCCTCGTCAGGAGCGCCGCTTAGCCTGGCGTTTTTTCGCGGGCTGCGGGGCTGGAGCAAACTGGGACGCCTTCCTGCGGTTGCCTCTGCGCGGCCCGGGTGGAGGCTGCTGCTTGGGTGGCGCAGAGGTTGAGGGAACCGCAGGAGGGCGCCCTCGGCGGCGAGCATACCTGTGCGCTTCAAATACCTGGGTGTGAACATCTCCGAGGATCTGACCTGGACTACACACATCCAGACACAGGTGAAAAAAGCCAGGCAAAGACTGTACCACCTGCGCCAGCTGAGGAAATTCAGGGTTTCACCAGCCATCCTAAAAACTTTCTATCGAGGGGCGATAGAAAGTGTCCTGACTCAGTGCATCACAGCGTGGTACGGGAACAGCACCAGTCACGACTGCAAAGCCCTGCAAAGAGTGGTGCGCTTATCCGAGCGCATCTCAGGCTCAGCTCTCCCGTCTCTGCAGGACACCTACACCAAACGCTGCAGAGGTAGAGCTACTAAAATCATCAGAGACATTAATCACCCTGCAAACTCTCACTTCACCCTGCTGCCATCTGGTAAGCGCTTCCGTAGCCTGATGGCAAAGACTGAAAGACTCAGGAGGAGTTTCTTCCCCCAGGCCATCAGACTCCTGAACTCAGTCACGTGACTTCACTTCACCCCGCACACGCATAAACATACAGTTTAAACATTAACATTCACATACTGCCATTGCACTGCACTTTACGTTCCTATTGTTACTGTGTAACAACCTGTAATAACCTGTTTGCACATCATACTCCTGTTTGCACATTATACTCCGATTTGCAATTATACCTATTGCATGCACATCATACTTCTCTATATATAAATATATATATATATTTTATGTTAACCACTTATTTTTAAGTCTACAGTTTCTCACTTATCATATCCACTTATTTTATATTTTATATTTTTTTATTTTATTTTATTTTTTAATCTTATTTCCTATTTTTATCTTACTTGATTTATTTATAACTCTACTTATGTTAATACTTTTTATTCTAATTTTATTCTATTTCTATTTTAATTTCCCTTGTGTTCTTGTAACTGTTATTTGCACTGTCCATGAAGCGGACCTGTTTACATTTCACTGCCAGTTGTATATTGTGTATATAACTGTGTATGTGACAAATAAAACTCTTGAAATCTTGAGCATGCTGAGGCAACTGCGCGGGCGGTGGGGTGGAGGCAGCAGCTGACCGCCGGGGCAGTATGTGTTTGATGGCCTCAGTCTGCTTCTGAGCGGCCGAGAACTGTTGGGCGAAGCTCTCGACCGCTCCGCCGAATAGCCCATCCTGGGATATGGGGGCGTTGAGGAACCGGGTTCGCTCACCGTCACGCATATCGGCCAGGGTGAGCCATAGGTGTCGCTCCTGGACCACATTTGTGGACATCACCTGACCCAGGGAGCGTGCGGTCACCTTCGTCGCCCGGAGAGCGAGGTCGGTGGCGCACGCAACTCATTGCTGAGTCCTGGGTCAGCCCCCCCCCTCGTGCAGGTCACACAGCAACTTAGCTTTGTAAGCCTGAAGAGTTGCCATGGCATGCAAAGAAGCGGCGGCCTGCCCCGCAGCTTTATAGGACTTCGCCACCAGGGATGACGAAAACCTACAGGCCTTGGAGGGGTGCTTTGGGTCACCGTGCCAGGTCGAAGCACTCTGCGGACACAGTTGCATCGCAACAGAGCGCTCGACTGGGGGGACCCCAGTGTACCCACGAGCCGCGGCTCCATCGAGGGAGGTGAAGGCGGAATAGTTCGCCAAACGTTCACGGGAAGACAACGGGGACTTCCTGGAACGCGCGATCTCTTCATGCACCTCGGGGAAGAAAGGAATTGGAGGAGCGGTCGGACGGGTGTCCGAGCGCGCTGCCCCCAAAAACCAATCATCCAACCCCGAATGCTCAGGCTGAGGGTTCCACTCCACCCCAAGCGCTGCGGCGGCCCGAGACAGCATGGCTGTCAATTCTGGGTCTGACTCGGGCAATGCTGGCGCACCCGAAGGTGGCAGCACAGCCGAATCATCATCATCCTCAGATGACTCCAGCCCACCTTGTGATGCGGCGATAGACATCTCTTCGTCTTCCGCCTCGCTAAACGCCACAGTCGGGACGGCAGGAGCCGGCCCCGATGTAGACGCCTGGACACGGATCGGGTCAGGTGCATGAGAGGGGGGTGTGGGCCGAGGCATGAGCGTCTGAGCTTTGTTCCACACCGTCACCCTCAGATCACCCTGGCCACCAGCCAAAGTGCCGCCTCCAGAGGAGACCGCAGATTGGGGTGTGGCAGAGGGGACTCTCGCTCGTGCCCGTCGAAAGGCAGAAGGGATCTACTGCACCCAGAAGTGCACGAGCGAGACATCCTGAAAAGGACGTGCCACGCGCAAGCGCTTTTGTGAGAGGAAAACCTTGCAGTCGATGCCGAAGCGCCCAGGGAAACACACACCAGCTGTCAGACGGACCACTGCGCAGATCAGCAGGCAGGAAGTATGCGATCACTGGAACGCGCCGTTACACCAACACCGACTGGAAAGCTGCTCGTCTCGAAGAAGCTGACAGAGTCTCAGAAGGCTGTAGGAGTGAAGAGGTAGGTTCTCTTGGCTCCGAAAGCAGAAACATAATGCGATATTGCCACGTACTTCCTTATATACTCAGTTACGTATGCAAATTCCGCATGCCCCATGGCATTGGCACGCCATTGGGCGTTTTCTCTAAGCTCGAAGATGATAGGCTTCTAAGCGAAACCCCCATTCGTTAGTCACTAACGTTACGTCGTAGTGACTGAACGAAAGGGAACTAATATTCACTGGATGGTCATATACCTTTACACCACTAGATGGGGGAAAATATTACAGTGTAGCTTTAACTAAATAAGAGGGATCATACAAAATGCATGTTATTTTTTATTTAGTGCTGTCCTGAATAAGATATTTTACATAAAAGTTTTTACATATAGTCCGCAAGACAAAACAATAGCTGAATCTATTAAAATAACGTTTCTGAACCATTTATTCTCAGTGCTGTGTGTGTGTGTGTGTGTGTCGTTCCCTGGATGATCCACGGCTATGTGTGTGTGTGTTTGTGATGGTTGTTCATGAGTCTCTTGTTTGTCCTGAGCAGTTAAAAATGTTCTTCAGAAGAATCCTCCAGGTCCTACACATTCTTCAGCTTTCCAGCCTTTTTTTCATATTTGAACCCTCTCCAGCAATGACTGTATGATTTTAAGATCCATCTTTTCACACTGAGGACGATTGAGGGACTCAAACACAACGACTAAACAACTGTGTTATTCAAGCACTGATTGCAAGGAAAGCCCCTTATACTTGAGCGGCACGTATGAGGTGTGTGTGTGTGTGTGTTTCTCTCTCTTATCTGCTTCAAGCTCTTGATCAATTATGGCATTTTATATTTTATTGTCTTTTATGAGCTTGATAAAGAACTCTGTCTCGTCTTCTGTCCAAACACACCATCATCTGTAAAGAACGATCCACCTTACGTACGCCAGGTGTTTATCAGTTTTGTTCCTAGCCTTTACGGTTCAAAAGTTATTAGCACAAAAGTCACATTTTGGACAGGTGGTGGCGCTAGAGCGATTGAGTTAGAGACTCCAAAATTGGTGTAATTACAGTTGGGCCAGTCCTCAGTCAGTGTGCCAAATGTCATAACTTTCCGAACCGTCTGTGCTCGGGCCCTAATTACCAAAACAGCTCAAAAGAGTCATTGGTTCAGGAATCAGACTACAGTCGTTCAGCTGTGGATTCAGTAGCTGTCGTAATGGAGGACACAGTGTGTGTGGGTGTGGGTGTGTGTGTGTGAAGAAAACTCTATGGCTTTGTTAATAACAAACGTTCCCGTCCCTACTCCTCATCTGAGGGCGATTGTGTGCAGTCATAGAGTCATAAAGCCGCTTCTCTCTGGATCCCAGTCACTGTAAATAAGACTGAACCCCTCCAGAGCGTTTATATCACGTTTATCATCCAGCAGCTCTGAAACACTGCATTATTACAGCAGGACACGACCAGGGATCGCTCGACGTATAAAGTTGTGAAATTTGGCACACTCATAGAGGACAATATGAGCTGTCACTGTAGCAAATTTGGAGTCTCTAACTCAATCCCTCTAGCGCCCCAACCTGTCCAAACTTTGATGTTTATGCTAATAACTTTTGAACCCTAAGGGATAGAGACAAAATCCTCTGATTCCTTGGCTCAAGCCGATTCGATTGCACCACGTCATTTATTGAACCAGATCATCTTCAGGCGGTGTGGACAAGGAATTCAAGTTGATTCGTCAAATCGTTTTTGATAAACGCACAGACTAATTTGACATAGAGGTTGCGAAAACACACTTAAGGCTATATCTCCGCAGCGTTTTATCGTATTCAAACCAAACCTGGTACAAGTCATCACAAACATGACCTGAGGCGACATGCAGCGTTTTCGGCACAGCGCAACCTACTGGTCTGGAGATACAAAAAATGGCTATTTTTGCTTATAACTTCTGAAGCGTTTGTCCAAAAATCATAAAAGTGATGTCATGCCGAGTCGATTGATATACAATTTTACCATATTGGCCATTTTGTCTGTCGGCCATTTTGAATTATGTGCTAAAATGCTGTATTTTATGAACGCATGAACGGATTGTTACGAAACTCGGTATGGGTCATCAGCACGATGACCTGAAGGAGCCTGAGAAGTTTCGAAACAGCGCCACCTAGTGAAGAATTTTTTTTTTCAAACACATAACTTTGGGTGTGGTTGACTTATTTTCACGAGAGTCATCTCCTTAGACTCCTGAATTGTTGCTGAGTCCAACGATACCAGACTTGCCAGGTTTCGGCGTATGGTTTGTGCAGCGTTGTAATATAGCGCTTATAAAACATTAGCTGATATCTTCGAAACCGCTAGTCCGATCGAGACGAAACCAGCATCAGAAGTTCTGAAACATAGGTCGATAGCAGTGTTAATTTCGTTGACGAATAATTTTCGTCCAAATTTTCGTCAACAACCTTTTTTCACTGACAAAAACGAGGAGAATAGTGAGGTTAGTGAGGGTGGATTAGGGCAGAGATGGGGTCAGAACTGATGTCCTGTGTCTCAGATGAGCACATTTGATCTGAACTGATCTAACCTCTGGAAAACACACGATCTACAGGCTCACACACCCCCAATCAAGCTCCAGAGCGGCTCAATCAATAACACACACACACACACACACACACACACACACACACACCCCCAATCCAGCTCCAGAGCGGCTCAATCAATAACACACACACACACACACCCCCAATCCAGCTCCAGAGCGGCTCAATTAATAACACACATTTATGCTAGACCAGTGTTTATGAACTAATGCTGATGAATAATCACAGTGTTTACTTTACAATGTTTATATAGTAATATGTTTTAGACGGTTTAATAAATAAACTGTATGTAATTGAATTCCCATTTAATTCATAGTCAGGAGGAAAGACCAGTATTTGACACATATTCAATACAGTATCAGGGTTATAATAGTTCACTAAAACCATTGAAAAAATCTCCATTACTTGAAATTAAATAAATGTTAACTGAAATTAAAAAAAATAAATAAACAAACTTATTTGAAGCTTTAGCTTAACCTGATATAGCCTACTGACTAAAACAGAAATACAAAGTTATAAAAACTATAGAGATGTTTTTAAAAAACAAACAAAAAAAGTTAATTGAGCTCTTTCATGTATTTTTAATGTCAAAAACAAAATGATGTCAAAGTGACAGTCGGTTATGTAACGCTTAAATGCTTAATGTATTACAATTTAACTAAACTCATTAGATTTTAGGAGAATAAAACTAGACTAAAACTAAAAACAATTCAGGCGACTAAAATATGACTAAAACTAAATCAAAATTGTCTGTCAAAATTAACATAGGTCGATAGCTAAACGCTAAACGCTAATGCCCAAATGTCCAAATATTGATAGTAAGGGGCAGTAAAATCCAATCAAAGTCAGCAGTCAGTCATTTTTTTTAGTGTTTTTTTCATATAAATGTCTATAACTCCAAAACGAAATGAGATATTTTCACCAAAATAGACTCACACATGTATGGACTCACTCCGAGGACACATTAACAAATGGTGGGATTGTGCCTCTTGGTGGCGCTATAATAGAACAAAACATGAAATTCCCATAGACTACAATGCTTTTTTCAGCCTTTTTGCCTAAAATCATCTTAAAATGTGTTTAATTGCTGCCGTTGATCTGACACTGCCAGCCATTTTGGCATGTCTTGCCTTCTTCTTTGCGCTTGTCCCTGATAATGGCTGTCTAGTTTTTATTTTAGTTTGGTATATCAGGTTAATGAAACTAAATGAAAATACGAAAAGTTTAAGTCATTTGCATAAAACACACCCACACCATCTCCATATAAGGGCTTTCCTTACAGCCTTTCGCCACTCTCCTCAACTGTTTTCAGCCCGATCCGAAATGTTCTGTTCAACAAACATCTGTGTGTGTGCATGAGACCGTGTCTTAACTACACACGACGCGATAAGATTCCAGCGACTAGCAACTTGTCTGTCCACACCAGAGGCGATGCGACTACGAGATGCGACAAATCAATCAAAAACCACAGCCAATCAGAACAGCGCGAGGGCGGGCTCTCACGGCAAGTGCACAGCACCAGAGATTAATCCTGACGGCACTCGCAAGGAAATGGATAAGTACATAATCAAATTCACAAATATCACGGCATTTAAACATTACTACAAATACATACTGGGTCACTAAGACAATCTTTGTCATAGAATAAACTTGTTTGTTCACTGTTGGAACGTTCTTGTTTCATTTGTTTATTTCAAGATCTGAGGTGAATTATCCACTGTTGCTTTTACCTGAGATTATGTTTTATGTTGTTCAGCCGCGACGTCGCAGACATAGAAACCGTTTCTAAAATAGATTCATCGCGTGTTGTCGTCGTGGCTGGTTAGGACAAAAACTCCAATTAACATGGAAAAGATACCTTTTAACGCGTGTCGCGTCGTCGCGTCGCGTGTAGTTAGGACACGGTGTGAGACCTATAAAGACTGTATAATCCAGTAGTCTCACCTGTACACTAGCGAGTCATCGTACGTGCCGTTGTATTGGACCTGGAACATCCGAATCCCTGGGATATTGCGCTGAAAGTTGAACTTCACCAGAGCCGTAGAGGAGGTGATTTCGGAGATCAGGACCCTCTTCTCCTGCCCACCCTTAGTGTTGCTCATCGAAGTGTCTCCGCCCGTCTTGGCAGAAGTCGCGATGTCGGACGACCCCGGGTCCGGCTCCTGGACCAAACTGGTGTCGTTGGTGAAGTGCGGAAGTTTGGTGATGGTCAGGTCCACCGTTTGCTGAGCCTCTCCAGATGGGTTTGATGCCACACAGGTAAAAGATCCCGAGTCCTTGACTGTGCTGATCAGGATGTCCAGGGTCCCGTCCGCATGGACCACGGTGCGGCTGGAGTTGAACACCAGCTTCCCGTCGGGAGCGATCCAATGCATGACGGGATCCGGGTCGCCCCGGGCTTTGCAGCGCAGGGAAACCTGCTGGCCTTCCAGCGCTCGGGTCTCCTGCGAGTGCCTGGTGATGAGCGGGGGCTCGCACAAGAACTCCTCCTCGGAAACGGTCCAGAAATAGCGTCCGGCGAGATGTTGTGGCGCTGCACACGTCTCCAGGTCGTCCTCGCGCCGGAGTCTCCGCAGCCACAGCAGCTCGCAGTTACAATGCAGAGGATTTCCCCCGAAACTCAACGCGAAAGACGTCGGGCCCAAAGCACCGGACGTGGCCAGAACGCCGGCGCGCTGGAAGACCGGGTCGGGCGGAAGCTTGTGCAGTTTATTGGAGGTGACGTCCAGCCGCTTGAGCTTCTGAAGCCCGGAGAAGGTTCCTTCGGGGATGTAGTTGATCATGTTGTGGTCCATGTTTAAAGTGTGCAAGCTGATCATGAGCTGGATGGCGATCCACGGCGCGCTCTCCAGGTTGTTGTAGGACAAGTCGAGCTCCTCCAGAGCCAGCAGGTCGTTGAACGCTCCGATGTGGATGTGCGTGAGCTGGTTGTTGTTGAGGATGAGATGGTGCAGCTTGGACATGCCGCTGAACGTGTCGTTGGTTATATGGGTCAAGCGGTTGCTGTCCAGATGAAGCGCGCGCAGGTTCTCCAGGTCATTGAAAGCGTGAGGCGCGACGGAGCCAATCGTGTTCCTCGAGAGAGTCAGGTCCACCAGTTTGGTCATGTTGGCGAAGTCCTTGCGCTTGATGCCCGTGATGAAGTTGTCCCCCAGCCTGAGCTCGACGGTGCGTCTGTCAATGTTCGGAGGGACGAACAAAAGCCCCTTTTTATCACACAAGGTGGCCAGATTAGGGGAAAGAACCTGGCAGATGCAACGCTTTGGACAAACCTGGATCTTCTGGGCTTTCAACGCCATTACAACAACCATCAGATAAATGAGTAGCATCTCCATCTGGGTGGCGGTGTTGGTTAAACAACCTGTGGAGGAAGCAAACAGAGAGAAATTAATACTTTAATTCAGCAAGGACGCATAAGATTGATTTATAATGTTACAAACGATTCTATTTCAGATTAATGCTGTTCTTTTGAACTTTATATAAATGCATCACACAAATATGAACTGTTTTCAACACTGAAAATAATTATTCATGTTTCTTGAGCATCAAATCATCATATTAGAATGATTTCTGAAGGATCATGTGACACTGAAGACTGGAGTAAGGATGATAAATTCAGCTTTGATCACAGGAATAAATTACACTTTACTATACTGATCAGCCAAAACATTATGACCAACTAATATTGTGTTGGTCCCCTGACCCATCAAGGCATGGACTCCACTAGACCCCTGAAGGTCTGGCACCAAGATGTTAGCAGCAGACCCAAGGTTTCCCAGCAGAACATTGCCCAAAGCGTCACTGCCTCCACCGCCACGCCTTCTTCCCATAGTGCACCTGGTGCCATGTGTTCCCCAGGTAAGCCACGCACACACACCCGGCCATCCACGTGATGTAGAAGAACACGTGATCATCAGACCAGGCCGCCTTCTTCCATTGCTCCGTGGTCCAGTTCTGATGCTCACGTGCCACTGTTGGTGTTTTGGGCGGGGTCAGGGGTCAGCATGGGCACCCTGACTGGTCAGCGGCTGTGCCGCCCCATACTCCACAAACTGAGATGCTCTGTGTATTCTGAGCCCTTCTGCAAAGACTGTGTCAATTATCCTCCCCCTGAAACTGCCTCATCGACACGGCATCCTCAATAAACCCGTCTCCAGCGTGATAACTCCGATATTTCGAATATTCTGATCTATTATGACCTCTGACCTGTAAAGTTGTCAGAATAATAATCATACGCTGTTTGTTAATTGGCCAGAGGAGAACTGCCCCCCCGACTGAGCCTGGTTTCTCCCAAGGTTTATTTTCCTCCATTCTGCTCCTGATGGGGTTTTGGTTTCCTTGCCACTGTTGCCTCTGGCTTGGCTTGCTCAGTTGGGGACACTACATTTTTCAACTAAATATCCGAATAAATCAAATTATTAAACTAAATTAACCATATAAACTAAATTACTGATCTAATTACTGATCTAAAGCCCACATTGTCACTGTATGATAACTGAAATGAGCTGATGACATCACCGTTTTCTCCAGAACGTCTGTACGGCTGAATAAAATTATGTTGCATTATTTTCCTGTTTAACACCGTGAAGCTGCTTTGAAACAATCTGCATTGTTAAAAGAGCTATATAAATAAAGATGACTGACTTGACTTGACCTTTCTATCAGAACCAGCATTAACTTCTTGAGCAGTTTGAGCTCCAGTAGCTCGTCTGTTTGATCGGACCACATGGGCATCAATGAGCCTCGGCCGCCCATGACCCTGTGGCCGGTTCTCCACTGGTCCTTCATGACCCTGTGGCCGGTTCTCCACTGGTCCTTCATGACCCTGTGGCTGGTTCTCCACTGGTCCTTCATGACCCTGTGGCCGATTCTCCACTGGTCCTCCATGACCCTGTGGCCGGTTCTCCACTGGTCCTTCATGACCCTGTGGCCGGTTCTCCACTGGTCCTCCATGACCCTGTGGCCGGTTCTCCACTGGTCCTCCATGACCCTGTGGCCGGTTCTCCACTGGTCCTCCATGACCCTGTGGCCGGTTCTCCACTGGTCCTTCATGACCCTGTGGCCGGTTCTCCACTGGTCCTTCATGACCCTATGGCCGGTTCTCCACTGGTCCTTCATGACCCTGTGGCCAGTTCTCCACTGGTCCTTCATGACCCTGTGGCCGGTTCTCCACTGGTCCTCCATGACCCTGTGGCCGGTTCTCCACTGGTCCTCCATGACCCTGTGGCCGGTTCTCCACTGGTCCTCCTTGACCCTGTGGCCGGTTCTCCACTGGTCCTTCATGACCCTGTGGCCGGTTCTCCACTGGTCCTTCATGACCCTGTGGCCGGTTCTCCACTGGTCCTTCATGACCCTGTGGCCGGTTCTCCACTGGTCCTCCATGACCCTGTGGCCGGTTCTCCACTGGTCCTCCATGACCCTGTGGCCGGTTCTCCACTGGTCCTCCATGACCCTGTGGCCGGTTCTCCACTGGTCCTCCTTGACCCTGTGGCCGGTTCTCCACTGGTCCTTCATGACCCTGTGGCCGGTTCTCCACTGGTCCTCCATGACCCTGTGGCCGGTTCTCCACTGGTCCTTCATGACCCTGTGGCCGGTTCTCCACTGGTCCTCCATGACCCTGTGGCCGGTTCTCCACTGGTCCTTCATGACCCTGTGGCCGGTTCTCCACTGGTCCTCCATGACCCTGTGGCCGGTTCTCCACTGGTCCTCCATGACCCTGTGGCCGGTTCTCCACTGGTCCTCCTTGACCCTGTGGCCGGTTCTCCACTGGTCCTCCATGACCCTGTGGCCGGTTCTCCACTGGTCCTTCATGACCCTGTGGCCGGTTCTCCACTGGTCCTTCATGACCCTGTGGCCGGTTCTCCACTGGTCCTTCATGACCCTGTGGCCGGTTCTCCACTGGTCCTCCATGACCCTGTGGCCGGTTCTCCACTGGTCCTCCATGACCCTGTGGCCGGTTCTCCACTGGTCCTCCTTGACCCTGTGGCCGGTTCTCCACTGGTCCTCCATGACCCTGTGGCCGGTTCTCCACTGGTCCTTCATGACCCTGTGGCCGGTTCTCCACTGGTCCTTCATGACCCTGTGGCCGGTTCTCCACTGGTCCTCCTTGACCCTGTGGCCGGTTCTCCACTGGTCCTTCATGACCCTGTGGCCGGTTCTCCACTGGTCCTCCATGACCCTGTGGCCGGTTCTCCACTGGTCCTTCACTTCTGATAGAGACTGGCCACTGCAGGCCGGGAACACCCCACAAGAGCTGCAGTTTTGGAGATGCTCTGACCCAGTCCTCTAGCCGTCACAATCTGGCCCTTGTCAAACTCGCTCAAATCCTTACGCTTGCCCATTTTTCCTGCTTCTAACACATCAACTCTGAGGACAAAATATTCACTTGCTGCCTAATATATCCCACCCACTAACAGGAGATCATCAGGGTTACTCACTTCACCGGTCGGTGCTCATAATGCTATGCCTGATTGGTGTATATTCACAGCTGTTTTACTGTATTTATGATCAAATAAACACAGCTTTGGTGTGCAGAAGAGACTCTTTCAGAAACATTAAAGCAACTCAAATGAAGCATTAAGAAATCTCACAGACCTCAAACTCTTGTATACACTACACCAAATGATTCTTCTAAGTTGTAAATAAAACAAAGATAATTGGAGTGTATATTTTAAGAAAATATCAAATTCAATGTGAATCCGTTTCTTAATTTCAGAATGAAAATTGTCTATAAAAATATAATTTTCTATAAAAACAGAACATTGAGGCAGAATTTGATTCCTTTTTTTGGTAGTCATTTTAGTGTTAAAAAATTACCCCACATTCAAAACGAGTCATCAATATTTATTTAAATATCTCTTCATTAATATGTGTGTTTTACAGGAATTGTGTATTTAGGACATGTCAGAGTGAAGCACACGAGCTACAAGACTCCAGGTTTGTTTTTCTGCTATCTTTTAAACATGTGCAAACAAATCAAATAATCATGTGCAAACACAAACATCATGCCTGAAGCTTTGGGGAAATGTTTCCTACAGCTCATGCTCCGTGTTTGATATGATAATGCTGATCCTTTCATCTGTGTGTTTGGTGAGATGAAAGACTGGCTGTCCGGTTACTCGTCAGAATTACACTGATGTCTCTGAAGACAAAGAGCACCAACAGACGCGCCATCGATTCCCTGCTCTTACAGCCGCTCGAGTTACGCATTACAGGATGAGAAACATATTCCCTGAACGACTCGAAAGTCCTTGACAAGATATAACATTTCAACTACGGTTTTGATTAGAATGATTCTCTGCAAAGATCATGAATGTTTAATCATGTGTGGAAGTGTTTTATGCTGTCTCAGAATACAAAAATGTGTTCTAAGAATGTTCGCATTAATTATTTCTGAATGGCTTAGAAAGTTTAAAACAGAGATTTTTTAATGTATATGAATGTAAATGAGAACATTCCATTCTTGAAACGTTATTGGAACGTTCTCACAATGTTATGCATTCCTCCAGTAACGTTTGTTCAGAGTTATCTGGTCTTTAATAATGTTCTCAAAACATTAGCACAAAAACATTTATACATTGATTTTTCAGTTGAACGTCCATTAAAAGTTTTTAATGGTATTGGTTTCAGAACATTCAAAAGTAACGCTTAGAGAACACTCAAGAGTAACAGAGAACATTCAATTACTCTTGAGTGTTCTCTGAGCGTTACTCTTGAGTGTTCTCCGAGCGTTACTCTTGAGTGTTCTCTGAGCGTTACTCTTGAGTGTTCTCTGAGTGTTACTCTTGAGTGTTCTCTGAGTGTTACTCTTGAGTGTTCTCTGAGTGTTCTCTGAGTGTTCTCTGAGCGTTACTCTTGAGTGTTCTCTGAGTGTTCTCTGAGTGTTACTCTTGAGTGTTCTCTGAGCGTTACTCTTGAGTGTTCTCTGAGTGTTACTCTTGAGTGTTCTCTGAGCGTTACTCTTGAGCGTTCTCTGAGCGTTACTCTTGAGTGTTCTCTGAGTGTTACTCTTGAGTGTTCTCTGAGTGTTACTCTTGAGTGTTCTCTGAGTGTTACTCTTGAGTGTTCTCTAAGCGTTACTCTTGAGTGTTCTCCGAGCGTTACTCTTGAGTGTTCTCTGAGCGTTACTCTTGAGTGTTCTCTGAGCGTTACTCTTGAGTGTTCTCTGAGCGTTACTCTTGAGTGTTCTCTAAGCGTTACTCTTGAGTGTTCTCCGAGCGTTACTCTTGAGTGTTCTCTGAGCGTTACTCTTGAGTGTTCTCTGAGCGTTACTCTTGAGTGTTCTCTGAGTGTTACTCTTGAGTGTTCTCTGAGCGTTACTCTTGAGTGTTCTCTGAGTGTTACTCTTGAGTGTTCTCTAAGCGTTACTCTTGAGTGTTCTCTAAGCGTTACTCTTGAGTGTTCTCCGAGCGTTACTCTTGAGTGTTCTCTGAGCGTTACTCTTGAGTGTTCTCTGAGCGTTACTCTTGAGTGTTCTCTGAGCGTTACTCTTGAGTGTTCTCTGAGTGTTACTCTTGAGTGTTCTCTGAGTCTTACTCTTGAGTGTTCTCTGAGCGTTACTCTTGAGTGTTCTCTGAGCGTTACTCTTGAGTGTTCTCCGAGCGTTACTCTTGAGCGTTCTCTGAGGGTTTCTCTTGAGTGTTCTCTGAGCGTTACTCTTGAGTGTTCTCTGAGTGTTACTCTTGAGTGTTCTCTGAGTCTTACTCTTGAGCGTTCTCCGAGCGTTACTCTTGAGCGTTCTCTGAGGGTTTCTCTTGAGTGTTCTCTGAGCGTTACTCTTGAGTGTTCTCTGAGTGTTACTCTTGAGTGTTCTCTGAGTCTTACTCTTGAGTGTTCTCTGAGCGTTACTCTTGAGTGTTCTCTGAGCGTTACTCTTGAGCGTTCTCCGAGCGTTACTCTTGAGCGTTCTCTGAGGGTTTCTCTTGAGTGTTCTCTGAGCGTTACTCTTGAGTGTTCTCTGAGCGTTACTCTTGAGTGTTCTCTGAGTGTTACTCTTGAGTGTTCTCTGAGTCTTACTCTTGAGTGTTCTCTGAGCGTTACTCTTGAGTGTTCTCTGAGTCTTACTCTTGAGTGTTCTCTGAGCGTTACTCTTGAGTGTTCTCTGAGTCTTACTCTTGAGTGTTCTCTGAGTGTTACTCTTGAGTGTTCTCTGAGCGTTACTCTTGAGTGTTCTCTGAGCGTTACTCTTGAGTGTTCTCTGAGTGTTACTCTTGAGTGTTCTCTGAGCGTTACTCTTGAGTGTTCTCTGAGTGTTACTCTTGAGTGTTCTCTGAGCGTTACTCTTGAGTGTTCTCTGAGCGTTACTCTTGAGTGTTCTCTGAGTGTTACTCTTGAGTGTTCTCTGAGCGTTACTCTTGAGTGTTCTCTGAGCGTTACTCTTGAGTGTTCTCTGAGTGTTACTCTTGAGTGTTCTCTGAGCATTACTCTTGAGTGTTCTCCGAGCGTTACTCTTGAGTGTTCTCTGAGCGTTACTCTTGAGTGTTCTCTGAGCGTTACTCTTGAGTGTTCTCTGAGTGTTACTCTTGAGTGTTCTCTGAGCGTTACTCTTGAGTGTTCTCTGAGTGTTACTCTTGAGTGTTCTCTGAGTGTTACTCTTGAGTGTTCTCTGAGCGTTACTCTTGAGTGTTCTCTGAGGGTTACTCTTGAGCGTTCTCTGAGTGTTACTCTTGAGTGTTTTCTGAGTGTTACTCTTGAGTGTTCTCAGAGCGTTACTCTTGAGTGTTCTCTGAGGGTTACTCTTGAGCGTTCTCTGAGGGTTTCTCTTGAGTGTTCTCTGAGTGTTACTCTTGAGTGTTCTCTGAGCGTTACTCTTGAGTGTTCTCTGAGTGTTACTCTTGAGTGTTCTCTGACCGTTACTCTTGAGTGTTCTCTGAGCGTTACTCTTGAGCGTTCTCTGAGTGTTACTCTTGAGTGTTCTCTGAGCGTTACTCTTGAGTGTTCTCTGAGCGTTACTCTTGAGTGTTCTCTGAGTGTTTCTCTTGAGTGTTCTCTGAGCGTTACTCTTGAGTGTTCTCTGAGTGTTACTCTTGAGTGTTCTCTGACCGTTACTCTTGAGTGTTCTCTGAGTGTTACTCTTGAGTGTTCTCTGAGCGTTACTCTTGAGCGTTCTCTGAGTGTTACTCTTGAGTGTTCTCTGAGCGTTACTCTTGAGTGTTCTCTGCGCGTTACTCTTGAGTGTTCTCTGAGTGTTTCTCTTGAGTGTTCTCTGAGCGTTACTCTTGAGTGTTCTCTGAGTGTTACTCTTGAGTGTTCTCTGACCGTTACTCTTGAGTGTTCTCTGAGTGTTACTCTTGAGTGTTCTCTGAGTGTTACTCTTGAGTGTTCTCTGAGTGTTACTCTTGAGTGTTCTCTGAGCGTTACTCTTGAGTGTTCTCTGAGTGTTTCTCTTGAGTGTTCTCTGAGCGTTACTCTTGAGTGTTCTCTGAGTGTTACTCTTGAGTGTTCTCTGACCGTTACTCTTGAGTGTTCTCTGAGTGTTACTCTTGAGTGTTCTCTGAGCGTTACTCTTGAGCGTTCTCTGAACATTACTCTTGAGCGTTCTCCGAGCGTTACTCTTGAGCGTTCTCTGAGCGTTACTCTTGAGCATCCTGAGCGTTACTCTTGAGTGTTCTCTGAGCGTTACTCTTGAGTGTTCTCTGAGCGTTACTCTTGAGTGTTCTCTGAGTGTTCTCTGAGCGTTACTCTTGAGTGTTCTCTGAGTGTTACTCTTGAGTGTTCTCTGAGCGTTACTCTTGAGTGTTCTCTGAGTGTTCTCTGAGCGTTACTCTTGAGTGTTCTCTGAGTGTTCTCTGAGCGTTACTCTTGAGTGTTCTCTGAGTGTTACTCTTGAGTGTTCTCTGAGGGTTACTCTTGAGCGTTCTCTGAGTGTTACTCTTGAGTGTTCTCTGAGCGTTACTCTTGAGTGTTCTCCGAGCGTTACTCTTGAGTGTTCTCTGAGCGTTACTCTTGAGTGTTCTCTGAGTGTTACTCTTGAGTGTTCTCTGAGTGTTACTCTTGAGTGTTCTCTGAGCGTTACTCTTGAGTGTTCTCTGAGGGTTACTCTTGAGCGTTCTCTGAGTGTTACTCTTGAGTGTTTTCTGAGTGTTACTCTTGAGTGTTCTCAGAGCGTTACTCTTGAGTGTTCTCTGAGGGTTACTCTTGAGCGTTCTCTGAGGGTTTCTCTTGAGTGTTCTCTGAGTGTTACTCTTGAGTGTTCTCTGAGCGTTACTCTTGAGTGTTCTCTGAGTGTTCTCTGAGCGTTACTCTTGAGCGTTCTCTGAGTGTTACTCTTGAGTGTTCTCTGAGCGTTACTCTTGAGTGTTCTCTGAGCGTTACTCTTGAGTGTTCTCTGAGTGTTTCTCTTGAGTGTTCTCTGAGCGTTACTCTTGAGTGTTCTCTGAGTGTTACTCTTGAGTGTTCTCTGACCGTTACTCTTGAGTGTTCTCTGAGTGTTACTCTTGAGTGTTCTCTGAGCGTTACTCTTGAGCGTTCTCTGAGTGTTACTCTTGAGTGTTCTCTGAGCGTTACTCTTGAGTGTTCTCTGAGCGTTACTCTTGAGTGTTCTCTGAGTGTTTCTCTTGAGTGTTCTCTGAGCGTTACTCTTGAGTGTTCTCTGAGTGTTACTCTTGAGTGTTCTCTGACCGTTACTCTTGAGTGTTCTCTGAGTGTTACTCTTGAGTGTTCTCTGAGTGTTACTCTTGAGTGTTCTCTGAGTGTTACTCTTGAGTGTTCTCTGAGCGTTACTCTTGAGTGTTCTCTGAGTGTTTCTCTTGAGTGTTCTCTGAGCGTTACTCTTGAGTGTTCTCTGAGTGTTACTCTTGAGTGTTCTCTGACCGTTACTCTTGAGTGTTCTCTGAGTGTTACTCTTGAGCGTTCTCTGAACATTACTCTTGAGCGTTCTCCGAGCGTTACTCTTGAGCGTTCTCTGAGCGTTACTCTTGAGCATCCTGAGCGTTACTCTTGAGTGTTCTCTGAGCGTTACTCTTGAGTGTTCTCTGAGCGTTACTCTTGAGTGTTCTCTGAGTGTTCTCTGAGTGTTACTCTTGAGTGTTCTCTGAGTGTTACTCTTGAGTGTTCTCTGAGCGTTACTCTTGAGTGTTCTCTGAGTGTTACTCTTGAGTGTTCTCTGAGCGTTACTCTTGAGTGTTCTCTGAGTGTTACTCTTGAGTGTTCTCTGACCGTTACTCTTGAGTGTTCTCCGAGCGTTACTCTTGAGTGTTCTCTGAGCGTTACTCTTGAGTGTTCTCTGAGTGTTACTCTTGAGTGTTCTCTGAGTGTTACTCTTGAGTGTTCTCCGAGCGTTACTCTTGAGTGTTCTCTGAGTGTTACTCTTGAGTGTTCTCTGAGTGTTACTCTTGAGTGTTCTCCGAGCGTTACTCTTGAGTGTTCTCTGAGTGTTACTCTTGAGTGTTCTCGGAGGGTTACTCTTGAGTGTTCTCTGAGCGTTACTCTTGAGTGTTCTCTGAGCGTTACTCTTGAGTGTTCTCTGAGTGTTACTCTTGAGTGTTCTCCGAGCGTTACTCTTGAGTGTTCTCCGAGCGTTACTCTTGAGTGTTCTCCGAGCGTTACTCTTGAGTGTTCTCTGAGTGTTACTCTTGAGTGTTCTCTGAGTGTTACTCTTGAGTGTTCTCCGAGCGTTACTCTTGAGTGTTCTCCGAGCGTTACTCTTGAGTGTTCTCCGAGCGTTACTCTTGAGTGTTACTCTTGAGTGTTCTCTGAGCGTTACTCTTGAGTGTTCTCTGAGTGTTACTCTTGAGTGTTCTCTGAGCGTTACTTTTGAATGTTCTGAAACAACTAACATTTAAAAAACGTTTAATGAACGTTCAACGGAAAAATCAATGTATAAATGTTTTTGTGCTAACGTTTTGAGAACAAGACCAGATAACTCTGAACAAACTTTACTGGAGGAATGCATAACGTTGTGAGAACGTTCCCTGTTAGCAGAGAAACCGTGAGCGTTTGATCCATTTATAGTCAGAGGAATGAATGTTTCTGGTTCTGAACGAGCATCTAAAATATCAGCGGATCAGTTATTGTCACTTCTGTCGTTTGTAACCTTGGAAATGCCGTCTTCTGAGCGTGTGTTTTGAAGATGTGTGACGCTGATAAGCCTCTCAGCGGTGCTGCAGAAGCGGAGAATGTGTGATAACAAGCTGCCGTTCATCACGCCTGTGATCAGGACAGAGTCGGATCATTAGACTGTCATGCAGACAATAGAGAAGTGAGACCTGCATGTAAAAATAGGCAATAAAAGTGAAGAATGCTGCGACACCTGACATCTGACAGACGGTGTGATGAAACAGGGAGTTGCTAAACTATAAAATGCATGAAATAAACATCACGAACACACCAGAGATCAGCCGATTCATCTCTGTCACATAAAAAGGCCAGGGCTTTGAATAATGACATGCCTCCGAGTAAACGCAAGCGACATCATGATAACTATATCATGCATTGAATGTGTGCGAATAATCATAATGCACTAATGCACCGGGTCAAGGACAAATGACCCGTCTTGTCCGTGTTTAATGATGATGTCACACTCTGCATATCAAATGACCTTCGGATCAGCCGCTTTATTGAGTCTGTGTTGCTGGTGTTGTTTGCCACCCAGCTGGCGGCGTTCCTTGGCAAAGCTTCTGGATTTTCCGTAGTCGCTGCTTCCCCTCCCAAACGCCGCTGTGAATGTGCTATTGAGACATATTTTTTCTATTTTATATCCCATTTTTCTAAGCCAACACTCACTGAACCATAAAAGAAACAGCATGATGGACCTCCCGCGAGTGTCTTGTGTTTCGTCGGAGAAGTGTGAGAGTTTCTAACAGCGAATACGTTCAAAAGAGTGATTCACACACCGAATTAAACACGCTTGCTGCCATTTATTCAGTGCAGCCGTCCATACACGTCAGTTTCTGTCCCCAACGAATCAAAAAATATAATGGAAGCCAATCAAAACTGCTCAAACATTCTTCAGAATATCAGTAAATGATGGCGGTTTTCATTTCTGGTTCAGTTTTACACATCTGCAGAGTTTATTTGAATATTATACCAGTTTATCTAATAAGAAACCCATATTTGACGGACGTGTGTAACACATTTACAGCTTCCAATGACGATTATGAAGCTGGCAAGACTCTAAAGCACTGCATTTCAAGGAATAAAAACACATTGTGCGTTCATTCTTCCGCCCGTTTGCTGTCGTTTGTTCTGTGCAGCCGCTCATATAGGGCTGGGCGTTTAAATGTGTGTGTGTGTGTGTGTGTGTGTGTGTGTGTGTGTGTGTGTGTGTGTGTGTGTGTGTGTGTGTGAAACACTCAGGGCCCTATTTTAACGATCTGAAACGCAAGTGTCAAAGCGCGAAGCGCAAGTAACTTTGTGGGCGGGTCTCGGCGCTGTTGCTATTTTCCCGGCGGGATAAATGGCTCTTGCGCCCGGCGCAAATCTAAAATGGGTTGGTCTGAAGTAGCTTCATTATTCATAGGTGTGGTTTGGGCGTAACGTGAATAAACCAATCCGAGCATCATCCAACATTCCCTTTAAAAGCAGGTGCGCAAGTTCCATTATGGATTGCTATTATTATGGCGTATTTACCAGCGCACGCCAGGAGCGGTTCACAGCCGAGGAGACTGATGTGCTTGTAAGAGCAGTGAAAGACAGAGAAGTGAAGTTGTAATGTTGTACATTATGGTAAAGGTGATTTCACAGTCTTTTTTTTCTTTCAGTTTTTTCAGTTTTTCAGTCGATTTTTTTTTCCTGGTTCTTGACGGACAAACCAATTTGTCAGATGTCCTTATATACATATATGTCTTGCCACTATTGGGCAAACAGGTCTTATCCTTAATTATTACAATTAGCCTGAATCATTTGTAAGCTAGATTTATGCCTATTTTTTCACATCTTCGTGGCACACCACAATGATTTCCGTCATCTCATGTGTTAATATTTTTTTAGTGTAACAATTTATGATTTGCAAAAATAACTGTTGCATCTGTGTAGATTACATGAGCAAAGTGTATGCGCGTTGTGCACGCTATACATTATGGTCAAGCATGCGCCCTTAAAATAGCATAATGAACAACGGGCAACGCGCCACTGACTTTAGACTAGGTTTTTTCTGGTCAGTGGCGCAATTGTTTAATGGAACAGCAAAATAGCACCAGGGATTGTTTGCGCCGGAACACGCCTCCTTTTTTGCGCTGAACCGCCCAGGGAGCGCAAGTGCATTCACTAGTTTAGCGACGTGCTTCTGTGGAGGGAAAAGCGCGCTTTGCGCGGGTGCAAAATAGGAATGACACATGCGTCGGTGTACAAAGTCAATTGCGCTGGGTGCAAGATAGGGCCCATTGTGCGTTCATTCTTCCGCCCGTTTGCTGTCGTTTGTTCTGTGCAGCCGCTCATATAGGGCTGGGCGTTTAAATGTAAAATATTTTTCTCCTGGTCCTTATTTTAAATAGGTCATAAAAATATCAATAATTATCAATATCGACCAATATGAAACACTTATATTGTGATACAGTTCTCAGCCATATCGCCCATAAGTTGGCAAAACTCAAACATTTTGAGGTAATCAGTTACAGTTTTTACGTTAATAAACTCAAAGTTTAAGTCAGCAGAACTGGCAGATTTCAATTTTGTACTTGTACATTTTAATTTTTAGTAAGTTAATTCATACATTTAACTTAAAATGATCATGTAATCTCAATTTAATTAAACTGTTTAATTGGTTAGGTTTAGCTGATCACGACAATCCTAAACCACTCAGCAAAATATCGTCTAATTATCTAGAAAATATCGAGATATCATTTTGTGTCCCCTAGTTCAGATGACTTAAAATGTGTCCGTTTTGGGAACTCAAAAGAAAAAGAAAGTTCTAAATACTCATGAAAGTTCATTTGACTGAACTCATTTGTTTAATTTGAGTTGGCTCTACTCAAACCGATTCATTATTTTAAAGTTTCCAGTGAATGTCACAGATTTAAGTCATTCAAAATGTGACGAGATGACTGACAGGACCGTGGCGGAGGATTCGTCGAGCAACAGAAGCGTCTGTTAAAATATGTTCAGAACCATCTCCTATTCACACAGCACGCATGATCGCGGAATTGAAAGTGAAAGTAAACGCGATAAGTTCCCGCTGAAAACGCTAAAGCGGCTCCGATGCATGAGAATATCTCCCATATGAACGCTATCTTAGGCTGGGCTGTGTAGTGGTAAACATCTCATTCGCTCTCTATTTGCACTTTGAATATTGATATAGCACTCTGATTATGGTTTGCACTTAATATCTATGATCAATTTGTGGGAAGGAGTTCAGTTAGGAGGTCAAAAGTTGCAGAAGCTCTTATATCATGTACAGTAAGATCTGAAGAGACAATCACACAGGACAGTGGAGTTTGAGCAAAACCTTTACAGGTAATATTGGGTCAAAATTATCCATTTATGCCAAACATCATGAGGATATTAAGATCATGTTCCATGAAGATATTTTGTAAATGTATCATAAATGTATTATTAGTAGTGATATGTGTGCTAAAGACTTCATCTGGACAACTTTAGAGGAGATTTTCTCAATATTTAGATGTTTTTGCACCCTCAGATTCCAGATGTTCAAATATTGTCCATCAGTGGAGAGATTATTATATGATTATGATCCATAAATTGACCCTCATGACTGGTGTTGTGCTCCAGGGTCACACGTAATGTTTTTGTGCTTACGTTTTGAGAACATTCTGATAACGTTGAATGGACGTTGTATTAACGTTACTGGAAGAATGCGTGTTCATAACCTTGAGAGAACGTTCTGAGAATGTTCCCTGTCCGCACGCCATAGGTTGACAGCCTCCATCTTGTATTATTTCTTGATGAAGCTCATGTGAGATGCATGAGGATGGGATCAGATGCTCAGACTATAACAGCTGTTTGTGGCATGTTTACAGTAAGCAAGTCGTTTGCATTGACAGACCGACACACTAGGGATGCGCGGTATACCGGTACTGGGAAAATACCCGTATATATTTTATTTCAAACGGTACGACATCATGATTTTGCTCATTTCGGTATACACTCACCTAAAGGATTATTAGGAACACCTGTTCAATTTCTCATTAATGCAATTATCTAATCAACCAATCGCATGGCAGTGTCTTCAGTGCATTTAGGGGTGTGGTCCTGGTCAAGACAATCTCCTGAACTCCACACTGAATGTCGGAATGGGAAAGAAAGGTGATTTAAGCAATGTTGAGCGTGGCATGGTTGTTGGTCTGAGTATTTCACAATCTGCTCAGTTACTGGAATTTTCACACACAACCATTTCTAGGGTTTACAAAGAATGGTGTGAAAAGGGAAAAGCATCCAGTATGCGGCAGTCCTGTGGGAGAAAATGCCTTGTTGATGCTAGAGGTCAGAGGTCATGGGCCGACTGATTCAAGCTGATAGAAGAGCAACTTTGACTGAAATAACCACTCGTTACAACCGAGGTCTGCAGCAAAGCATTTGTGAAGCCACAACACACACAACCTTGAGGCGGATGGGCTACAACAGCAGAAGACCCCACCGGGTACCACTCATCTCCACTACAAAGAGGAAAAAGAGGCGACAATTTGCACCAGCTCACCAAAATTGGACAGTTGAAGACTGGAAAAATGTTGCCTGGTCTGATGAGTCTGGATTTCTGTTGAGACATTCAGATGGTAGAGTCAGAATTTGGCGTAAACAATATGAGAACATGGATCCATCATGCCTTGTTCCCACTGTGCAGGCTGGTGGTGGTGGTGTAATGGTGTGGGGGATGTTTTCTTGGCACACTTTAGGCCCCTTACATGACAATGAGTTCACTGGACTAAAATGGCCCCACAGTCTCCAGATCTCAACCCAATAGAGCATCTTTGGGATGTGGTGGAACGGGAGCTTCGTGCCCTGGATGTGCATCCCACAAATCTCCATCAACTGCAGATGCTCTCCTATCAATATGGGCCAACATTTCTAAAGAATGCTTTCAGCAGCTTGTTGAGTCAATGCCACGTAGAATTAAGGCAGTTCTGAAGGCCAAAGGGGGTCAAACACAGTATTAGTGTGTGTTCCTAATAATCCTTTAGGTGAGTGTAGATGCTGCTGTTCCGAAGTTCACCACTAGGTGCGCTACACAAACTGACGTGAAACTGGCAAATGTGGCAACAAAACAAATTGAACACAGCAGTTCAATCTCACTCAACACGCCCAAAACTAATTAATAAAGAGAGTAGACGAGAAATTTGGAATTACTTTGCTAATAAAACTGAAGAACCATCAACGCTCACTCGCCCATCCTGACTTCTACAAGACATTAAGAGATCGACAGGTGAGGGCATAAATCAAACAATCTCATTTAGACATTTATCTCCTTTTAACACTGATCAACACGAGATCGTTTAAATATCACGAAATCTCCAGCGATCGATTTCAAACAGTGACGTTTAGATCTCATAATATTTGCACGCATACTATTGCACTATTTACATTCGCGAAATATATAACCGACTGCGTTTATGTGACTACTCACTAAAGATGGACATTTTTGACATAATTTTGTGTGTGTGTGTTTGACTGAGGAAAAATAGCTTAATGTGGAATGCGTGAGCTCTTTAGGCTTGTGTGTGTGTTGTTGGTATGAGCGCAAAGAAAACTCTCTCTGATGTGGTGTTCACACCGGACGCGAATAATTTGTGCTATTCGCGCAAAGTTGGACGCTTGAACATTTTGAGTTTACTCGCTTCATTCGTGCGTGACAACAGACGTGATTCTCCTCATCGGCGGGGCTTCTGCCAGCGGCTCGTCTCGATGAGAAATGGCTGACATGTTAAAATGTCTTTTTTGTTAAAATACTACTGTTAGTGTGTGACAACGTAGTTTTAAGAGTTTTTCAGGCGATAATCAGGGGTGATTCTCGGATTGTCATTGTAGTGCGGCTCAGCCTCAGTGAGGGTATGAAAAAAAATTGGTAAGACTTTAGTTTAGGGTCCAATTCTCACTATTAACTAGTAGCTTATTAGTATGCATATTAAGATGTTGCTGTTTATTATTTAGTTTCGGGGGCATGGCCCCTCGAGAAAATTTTGATTTCTATGATCTACACGTGTGCATTTTAAGATGTTCTGAACGCCAAAAAATTAAATAACAACAGCTTGAACACCATGTCAGTGGCAGATATGACTGATAAAGTTTTTCCATTTTTGTCAGTGAAGAAAGTAAACATATGTTTAACTGATATTTATATGTTTTATGAATCAATCATTTTCGAAGGCTAACAGGAAAGCTAGATAACTAAATTTATTAAAATGTATTCACAATATGCACACATTCATTACTAATCTTATGCCTAATGCAGGCTTTTATTTACTGAGAGCTAAAAATGGAATTATTAATTTACAATATGCACACATTCATTACTATTAATCTTAGGCCTAATCGGAAGAAAACGGCTTTGTTAATATTTCTTGTTTGTTAATTATATTATAAATGACATTACATAGGCCTATTTCAAATCAAAATGGCGAAATTAGACAAAAGTTTATTAATTTGGCTGAATATTTTTATCATTTGTTTAACATTTCTAACTTGCAGAAGCAGCTCAAATATGAAATGTTTAGTTAAGCTACTCGTATCTCGCACTTGATATCGAGTCGAGCTGCTAAAATTCGCGCTCAGCCTCAGCAGCTTCTGTGAACATAAAGCCCGCCCACTCTGATTTGATTGGTTTTCTTAAATATGTTGACATTGACGAGCGGTGACAGACCAATGAGAGCTCAGATCAACGCACACACCTCTGCTTCTGCCGCAACAGTGGATTGAAGAACACACTGATTAACGCAGATTAAAAAAACGTGACGAAGCTCCGTGTCATTTGCGTGAATCGCGCCGCCTCATGTCTATCCGCGTGTTTGCATTGACTTAACATGTAAATCACTTGCGCGAATCGCGTCATTCGCGTCCGATGTGAACGCACCATAAGAGCTCCCATCCCATGTATTACGGAATGCTATAAAATCGATTGCACGTTCAAATTGGCGAGGTTTAAAAAGACGTGGGCAGTGATTTCCGTCAGCTCTCCTGAAACGGCAGTGAAAGTGTCATTCATTTAATAATAAACAATTGCGGTAATTTCCCACTTCATAAACTCCGAACTTGCGAAAGAGTAAAATTGTGCGCAATACCCGCACCAAAATTCAGTACTTCAGTACTTCGGTATTAGATTGTGATACCGTACCGAAGACAAAATTGTGGTATCGAGCCATCCCTAACACACACACACACACACACACACACACACACACACACATGCTGAGCTTCATGGACGGGCCGGTTGTACTTTAGTGAACCGTCCAGACACAGCTAATGTTTTTGATTAAACACATATTTAACAGAAGAACCGCTTCGGGACGTCACGAACAAAAATATAAAGTCTAATAAAACACATCAGATATTAAAGCGCCGCTAGTGTTGCCATGGTTACCACACAATAACACACCGCGGGGATGATGTCACTGATAGGCGACACACACACACACACACAAAATCACTGATTTAAACATTATGGGACACAATTGGGATAACGCACTAATATATAACACTGATCTAGAGGCTTATGGATATTCGAATCAGGAAAACTTACATATTGCACCTTTAATGCAAAAATATAAAGGAACATTCGTGAAATGATTTTGAAAGGTTGGAGCCACTCATCCATCCATCCGATCAGGAAGGACTCGTTTCGAATCCCTGGTGAATCAACCAATCAGTGCCGAGAAGAGCCGGTCCTAAAACGCAAGCGTGCAATCCAGCGTTCGTCTCACAAAGGCGAAAAACCACAGCAAACACAGGCCGACGCTCGAGTCAGGTGATTTACCTCTGATCTGTCATCTGCAGTAACACAACAACACGGCCTCACAATAACCGACGGAGATCATGATTTATTGATAATGAAACATGACATGCATCCATTGCGCGCAGGGACGGGAATTAGTGACCTTGCAGTGATGCTGCGTTCATAAGCCCGTTATTAAGCTTCATCTTCCTCCAGATCTCAGTGGTCATGAAGAGGATGGCTGTGAGGATGAGGATGCAGAAGAGCGCATCTTTACCTGGAGAAGGATCAGCCCGCCGTATTCCCACCGAGATCCTCAGAGTCACCGCATTTTCCTCAGGTCCTCCTCCTCCCAGATGACCCACATAGATCCCTGGACATCAGATGCTCCGATCCCTCACACATGTGCATGTCCTATCAGTCTCAGTGTGTGTGTGTGTGTGTGTGTGTGTGTGTGTGTGAGAGAGAGAGTTCATTAGGATGTGTAATAAACCCGCAGACAGAGATCAGCTCTCCGCATTACGCCTGCATGCGCCCGAATCTCCAATCCTAGTACGGCGAGGGCGAGGCTTATGAATATTAATGAGATGATGCTGGATGCGTCCAATCGGGCGGCTCGCTCTGGAATATTAATCACACATCGCTGACGTACGTTCAGACCCTCCAATGTTTTAATACTCTCGATGTGTTAATGTATGCTAATTAATTCGATTTTATCTGTTGTGTTAGTGTTTTTATTTTGGTAACACTTAGTCGTTAGCATAACTGAACTTATCTGTTCATGTTTAATTAACAAATGTTGTTGTTAAATAACCGATATTTTATTTGCAAACTGTATATTAATTTGATGTTACGCTATTATCGTCCAATGGCGAAAGCGCGACTGTGGAATATTAATCAAACCACGCTGACGTAGAGTTCCTCCCCTCCAATGGCGAAGTGCCGTCTCATGAATATTAAGTAGCACGCCTTCGCCGTAGTAGGGCTGGCGGATTCTTTCTCCCGCGGCTCGTCGGAGAAAACGCCTTTCTGGAGAGACGGATCTAAACAGATGTTTGCAGATGTGTGTGATTGATTGATGTACAGATCTGAGATCAGTCGCACATGCGTGTGATCATGCAACACACACAGATGAGGCATGGACGTGTGTTAGTGTTCATCCTCATATTAAATCAGCAGAGCAAGCGATGAAACGCTAATATGTGCTGTAGTTTGGATTAAACGATGGCTTGCAGAATTATATGTATATGCCTCTGTATCATACATTCGTGATGTTTAATGCAAGACTCCATTGATATAGAAAACACACAGAGCTGCTCTCTGATTGGCTGGTTTATCTGCTGCTGTAGATGAGGAACTGCTTGTGTGTGTGTGTGTGTGACACTCATGACTGAAGAGAATGAGCTCAGCGCCATGATGCTATGAGCTGCTGTGCTGTTTCTGATGAGTTTTGGGACGTTGCTAGGGCGTTGCTATGTGTTTCTGTGTTTTCCTAGTGTGTTCTGGGTGGTTGCTATGTGTTTCCTAATCTTTTCTGAGAGGTTGTTAGGGCGTTGCTGCATTTCCTTATGTGTTGTGGGTGGTTGCTAGGGTGTTTCTATGTGTTTCATAATATGTTCTAGGTGGTTGCTAGGGTGTTGCTATGTGTTTCCTATTATATTAGTGGATGGTTGTAAGGGCCTTGCTGTGTGTTTCCTAATGTATTCTGGGTGGTTGCTAGGGTGTTGCTATGTGTTTCCTAATCTGTTTTTGGATGGTTGCTAGGGTGTTACTATGTGTTTCCTATTCTGTTTTTGGATGGTTGCTAGGGTGTTGCTATGTGTTTCCTAATCTGTTTTTGGATGGTTGCTAGAGCATTGGTGTGTGTTTCCTAATGTGTTCTGGGTGGTTGCTATGTGTTTCCTAATCTGTTTTTGGATGGTTGCTAGGGTGTTGCTATGTGTTTCCTAATATATTAGTGGATGTTGCTAGGGCCTTGCTGTATGTTTCCTAATGTGTTCTGGGGGGTTGTTAGGGTGTTGCGGTGTGTTTCCTGATATGTTCTGGATGGTTGCTAGGGTGTTGCTATGTGTTTCCTAATATATTAGTGGATGTTGCTAGGGCCTTGCTGTATGTTTCCTAATGTATTTTGGGTGGTTGCTAGGATGTTGCTATGTGTTTTCTAATCTGTTTTTGGATGGTTGCTAGAGCATTGGTGTGTGTTTCCTAATGTCTTCTGTTGGGAGGGGTGGTTAGGGTGTTGCTGTGTGTTTCCTAATGTATTCTGGGTGGTTGCTATGGCGTTGCTATGTGTTTCCTAATGTCTTCTGTTGGGAGGGGTGTTGCTGTGTGTTTCCTTATGTATTCTGGGTGGTTGCTATGGCGTTGCTATGTGTTTCCTTATATATTAGTGGATGTTGCTAGGGCCTTGCTGTATGTTTCCTAATGTATTTTGGGTGGTTGCTAGGGTGTTGCTATGTGTTTCCTAATATATTAGTGGATGTTGCTAGGGCCTTGCTGTATGTTTCCTAATGTATTTCGGGTGGTTGCTAGGGTGTTGCTATGTGTTTTCTAATCTGTTTTTGGATGGTTGCTAGAGCATTGGTGTGTGTTTCCTGATGTGTTCTGGGGGGTTGTTAGGGTGTTGCTATGTGTTTTCTAATCTGTTTTTGGATGGTTGCTAGGGTGTTGCTATGTGTTTCCTAATTTATTAGTGGATGTTGCTAGGGCCTTGCTGTATGTTTCCTCATGTATTTTGGGTGGTTGCTAGGGTGTTGCTATGTGTTTTCTAATCTGTTTTTTGATGGTTGCTAGAGCATTGGTGTGTGTTTCCTAATGTGTTCTGGGGGGTTGTTAGGGTGTTGCTGTGTGTTTCCTGATATGTTCTGGGTGGTTGCTAGGGTGTTGCTATGTGTTTCCTAATATATTAGTGGATGTTGCTAGGGCCTTGCGGTATGTTTCCTAATGTATTCTGGGTTGTTGGTAGGGTGTTGCTATGTGTTTTCTAATCTGTTTTTGGATGGTTGCTAGGGTGTTGCTATGTGTTTCCTAATATATTAGTGGATGTTGCTAGGGCCTTGCTGTATGTTTCCTCGTGTATTTTGGGTGGTTGCTAGGGTGTTGCTATGTGTTTTCTAATCTGTTTTTGGATGGTTGCTAGAGCATTGGTGTGTGTTTCCTAATGTGTTCTGGGGGGTTGTTAGGGTGTTGCTATGTGTTTCCTAATATATTAGTGGATGTTGCTAGGGCCTTGCGGTATGTTTCCTAATGTATTCTGGGTGGTTGGTAGGGTGTTGCTATGTGTTTTCTAATCTGTTTTTGGATGGTTGCTAGAGCATTGGTGTGTGTTTCCTGATGTCTTCTGGGGGGTTGTTAGGTAGGGTGACCACCCGTCCCGCTTTGCGTTGTACCGCACAGCATTTTCACCCCTTGTCCCGCACGTCGCATATTGAGAAAATGTCCCGCATTTTCATCAGTCTGTTGGTTTTTAATTATCATATTAAGAAAACATGCATGCGTCCTTTTGTCTTTTTAAGAAAGCATTTCATTTTTTTTTTTGCGGCATCGTTTTTCACCTAGACATATTTAACAGCGCTTCGTGAGACGTAACAACCCGGCTTTCACAAATACAACAACAGCCGTTTTTTAAATCTTATCCAATGGTTGAAAAGAAAGGAGTAAACACGGTCACTAGTAGGTTGTAACGGCTGTCAATCAAAATGTGGAGCGGTGATTCGTTCCATGTAGAAAATGAATGGATAATTCGGTAAATTGGTTATATTCTTAATATATAATATAATATATAAGACTGGCAATGAACTAATTTCATGTTGCTTTATATTTTATTTGTTCATTATTGGACTTGGTCAAATCTGATGCCTGCTGCCTTTGGGCTCAGTGATGTTGAATTTAAATGACATGTAAAATGTTACATTGTGATGTAATGGTGTTTTCTGGAAGGGACTAAAGAACAAAGTATTCTTATCATCTGAAAGGCAGAATACATATGTTTTAATTAAATTAGATAGACATTGTGTTACAGTTTCAGGTTATGTTTTAGTGTCGGTAACATGTCCCACATTGTCCCACACAAACTTAGTAATTGTCCCACATTTGGTTTGTTTGATGGTGGTCACCCTATTGTTAGGGTGTTGCTATGTGTTTCCTAATATATTAGTGGATGTTGCTAGGGCCTTGCTGTATGTTTCCTAATGTCTTCTGGGTGGTTGCTAGGGTATTGCTATGTGTTTTCTAATCTGTTTCGGGATGGTTGCTAGAGCATTGGTGTGTGTGTTCCTAATGTGTTTTGGGGGGTTGCTAGGGTGTTGCTATGTGTTTCCTAATATATTAGTGGATGTTGCTAGGGCCTTGCTGTATGTTTCCTCATGTATTTTGGGTGGTTGCTAGGGTATTGCTATGTGTTTTCTAATCTGTTTTTGGATGGTTGCTAGAGCATTGGTGTGTGTTTCCTAATGTGTTTTGGGGGGTTGTTAGGGTGTTGCGGTGTGTTTCCTGATATGTTCTGGGTGGTTGTTAGGGTGTTGCTATGTGTTTCCTAATATATTAGTGGATGTTGCTAGGGCCTTGCTGTATGTTTCCTAATGTCTTCTGGGTGGTTGGTAGGGTGTTGCTATGTGTTTTCTAATCTGTTTTTGGATGGTTGCTAGAGCATTGGTGTGTGTTTCCTAATGTGTTCTGGGTGGTTGCTATGTGTTTCCTAATCTTTTTTTGGATGGTTGCTAGGGTGTTGCGATGTGTTTCCTAATATATTAGTGGATGTTGATTGGGCCTTGCTGTATGTTTCCTAATGTATTCTGAATGATTACTAGGGTGTTGCTATGTGTTTTCTAATATGTTTTTGGATGGTTGCTAGAGCATTGGTGTGTGTTTCCTAATGTGTTTTGGGGGGTTGTTAGGGTGTTGCTGTGTGTTTCCTGATATGTTCTGGGTGGTTGCTAGGGTGTTGCTATGTGTTTCCTAATATATTAGTGGATGTTGCTAGGGCCTTGCTGTATGTTTCCTCATGTATTTTGGGTGGTTGCTAGGGTATTGCTATGTGTTTTCTAATCTGTTTTTGGATGGTTGCTAGAGCATTGGTGTGTGTTTCCTAATGTGTTTTGGGGTGTTGCTAGGGTGTTGCTATGTGTTTCCTAATATATTAGTGGATGTTGCTAGGGCCTTGCTGTATGTTTCCTCATGTATTTTGGGTGGTTGCTTGGGTATTGCTATGTGTTTTCTAATCTGTTTTTGGATGGTTGCTAGAGCATTGGTGTGTGTTTCCTAATGTGTTCTGGGGGGTTGTTAGGGTGTTGCTGTGTGTTTCCTGATATGTTCTGGGTGGTTGCTAGGGTGTTGCGGTGTTTTTCCTAATATATTAGTGGATGTTGCTAGGGCCTTGCTGTATGTTTCCTCATGTATTTTGGGTGGTTGCTAGGGTATTGCTATGTGTTTTCTAATCTGTTTTTGGATGGTTGCTAGAGCATTGGTGTGTGTTTCCTAATGTGTTTTGGGGGGTTGCTAGGGTGTTGCTATGTGTTTCCTAATATATTAGTGGATGTTGCTAGGGCCTTGCTGTATGTTTCCTCATGTATTTTGGGTGGTTGCTAGGGTATTGCTATGTGTTTTCTAATCTGTTTTTGGATGGTTGCTAGAGCATTGGTGTGTGTTTCCTAATGTGTTTTTGGGGGTTGTTAGGGTGTTGCGGTGTGTTTCCTGATATGTTCCGGGTGGTTGCTAGGGTGTTGCTATGCGTTTCCTAATATATTAGTGGATGTTGCTTGGGCCTTGCTGTATGTTTCCTAATGTCTTCTGAATGATTACTAGGGTGTTGCTATGTGTTTTCTAATCTGTTTTTGGATGGTTGCTAGAGCATTGGTGTGTGTTTCCTAATGTGTTCTGGGTGGTTGCTATGTGTTTCCTTATCTTTTTTTGGATGGTTGCTAGGGTGTTGCTATGTGTTTCCTAATACATCAGTGGATGTTGCTAGGGCCTTGCTGTGTGTTTCCTAATGTCTTCTGGGGGGTTGCTAGGGTGTTGCTATGTGTTTTCTAATCTGTTTTTGGATGGTTGCTAGAGCATTGGTGTGTGTTTCCTAATGTGTTCTGGGTGGTTGCTATGTGTTTTCTAATATATTAGTGGATGTTGCTAGGGACTTGCTGTATGTTTCCTAATGTCTTCTGGGGGGTTGCTAGGGTGTTGCTATGTGTTTTCTAATCTGTTTTTGGATGGTTGCTTGGGTGTTGCTATATGTTTCCTAATTTATTAGTGGATGTTGCTAGGGCCTTGCTGTGTGTTTCCTAATGTCTTCTGGGGGGTTGCTAGGGTGTTGCTATGTGTTTTCTAATCTGTTTTTGGATGGTTGCTAGAGCATTGGTGTGTGTTTCCTAATGTGTTCTGGGTGGTTGCTATGTGTTTCCTAATATATTAGTGGATGTTGCTAGGGCCTTGCTGTATGTTTCCTAATGTATTCTGGGGGGTTGCTAGGGTGTTGCTATGTGTTTTCTAATCTGTTTTTGGATGCTTGCTAGAGCATTGGTGTGTGTTTCCTAATGTGTTCTGGGGGGTTGTTAGGGTGTTGCTGTGTGTTTCCTGATATGTTCTAGGTGGTTGCTAGGGTGTTGCTATGTGTTTCCTAATATATTAGTGGATGTTGCTAGGGCCTTGCTGTATGTTTCCTAATGTATTTTGGGTGGTTGCTAGGGTGTTGCTATGTGTTTTCTAATCTGTTTTTGGATGGTTGCTAGAGCATTGGTGTGTGTTTCCTAATGTGTTCTGTGTGGTTGCTATGGTGTTGCTATGTGTTTCCTAATGTCTTCTGGGGGGTTGTTAGGGTGTTGCTATGTGTTTACTAATGTCTTCTGGGGGGTTGTTAGGGTGTTGCTATGTGTTTCCTAATGTCTTCTGGGGGGTTGTTAGGGTGTTGCGATGTGTTTACTAATGTCTTCTGGGGGGTTGTTAGGGTGTTGCTGTGTGTTTCCTAATGTATTTTGGGCGGTTGCTAGGGTGTTGCTATGTGTTTACTAATGTCTTCTGGGGGGTTGTTAGGGTAGTGCTGTGTGTTTCCTAATGTTTTCTGGGTGGTTGCTAGGGCGTTGCTATGTGTTTCCTAATCTGTTTTTGGATGGTTGCTAGGGTGTTGCTCTGTGTTTTCTGAGCTCACCTTATACTGAGGGAATCCGAGAGACTCGACCCAGAGCGCCACGTCCTGAGGACTCCACTGCAGGAACGCCATGTTGTCTTATGTTGTCTTGTGTTGTCTTGTGTTGTCTTGTGTTGTCTTGTGTTGCTATGCAACTGACATTGTTACACTCATGAAGTAACCTGCTGTTGCTATGCCAACAGTGCAATGCTTATAGTTTTGTGATTTGTGCTGATCTGATGATTTGATCACTGCAGATGTTTGAAGCTTATTCATATTCAGGTGTGGAGGTTGAATAGAGCTTTACTGAGTGTGTGTGTGTGCGTGTGTGTGTGTGTGTGTGTGTGATGGGTAGGTTTAGGGGCAGGGGCAGTGTAAGGGGATAGAAAATACGGTTTGTACAGTATAAAAACCATTACGCCTATGGAATGTCGTCACATTTCACAAAAACAAACATGTGTGTGTGTGTGTGTGTGTGTGAGAGTGTGTGTGTGAGAGTGTGTGTGTGTGAGTGTGTGCGTGTGCGTGAGTGTGAGTGTGAGGGTGTGTGTGTGGGTGTGTGTGTACTCATTGTTCCAACACGAATTGCACATATTATATAAACAAACCATTTAATATCTCTCAGTACAGAATCAATGAGAAGTGTATGAAATGTTTCTTATTATTAATAAATGCACTTTTGTTAATAGTGTGTATTTCTTATGATGGTTAGTCTGAGCATCGATTCCTGCCTTTAGTGTAAAACATCTACACGTCATGACTGTACTTATGCAAATATAGCTGAGTCAAACAAAAACTGCCAGACGGATAAACATCATCACGTGTTTGTCTCTTATTACTGTGCGATAATGATACTCTGGCCACGCCCACACGCCGCTGCGTCACCATCTGCTGCTGTCAATCAAACTCTGGGAAGTCCGGCTCGTTTCAAAGATTCGGCTCGTTTGACTCGGCTCCCTTAGAAGAGCCGGCTCCAAAATGACTCTTCATTTAGTATCACTCTATTTTAGCTCAATTTAGCAATTGTGAATGGTTTGTGTTGGTGAGCAATTTATTATTCAGTGTTTTCATAAAAGCCTCATCGTTTTTACGTTACAAAAAACATACAGTTACTATTATTTATCGTTTTAATAAAACTATAATTTAACACAGAACCACAGCAAACAAATCAAATAAATAAAGGCAAAAGTCGTAACATTAAGACACTTTAGTTAGTAATAGTGGAACTCAGTAACAGGATGTTAAGAGCCTAATCTCTCCAAACGCGCCCGCGGCTGAAGATTCGACTCTTCTCGATGGGAGTCGACTCTTCTCAAAGGGAGTCGACTCTTCTCTTAGAGCGAAGCGGAGCGGAGCCGCCGGTCAAAAACACGCGCCGTTTACAATCAATAAAACATAAATCGGCACATATAAGCGCATAAATTCATAATCTGATGCAAACTTAAACATCTCCTCGTGTTTTAAAGGTTCAACTAAACTAGTTAAAGTATGTGTGTAACTGTAGCGAGTTCATAAACTCCAAACGCCTGAAGTGTCTGATGAATGTGAGCGTTCAGCGTCTCTTCTGCTGACACACACACACACACACACACACACCATGCGCTGCCAAACACGCGGGAACACCCGTCCTGCTGACTGAGCTTCACCTGAGGTGAGAACACACACCTCTGCTGTTATTGTTCATGTTTGGTCCTGTGTTTGGGTTAGTTCGAGCTGACAGATCATGTGTGGAGATGATGATG
>NC_137105.1:799148-1129148 GCF_949357685.1 Gobio gobio
AGAACGCTCAAGAGTAACGCTCAGAGAACACTCAAGAGTAACACTCAGAGAACGCTCAAGAGTAACGCTCAGAGAACACTCAAGAGTAACGCTCAGAGAACACTCAAGAGTAACGCTCAGAGAACACTCAAGAGTAACGCTCAGAGAACGCTCAAGAGTAACGCTCAGAGAACACTCAAGAGTAACGCTCAGAGAACACTCAAGAGTAACACTCAGAGAACGCTCAAGAGTAACGCTCAGAGAACACTCAAGAGTAACACTCAGAGAACGCTCAAGAGTAACGCTCAGAGAACACTCAAGAGTAACACTCAGAGAACGCTCAAGAGTAACGCTCAGAGAACACTCAAGAGTAACGCTCAAGAGTAACGCTCAGAGAACGCTGAAGAGTAACGCTCAAGAGTAACGCTCAGAGAACACTCAAGAGTAACGCTCAAGAGTAACGCTCAGAGAACACTCAAGAGTAACGCTCAAGAGTAACGCTCAGAGAACCCTCAAGAGTAACGCTCAAGAGTAACGCTCAGAGAACACTCAAGAGTAACTCTCAAGAGTAACGCTCAAGAGTAACGCTCAAGAGTAACGCTCAGAGAACACTCAAGAGTAACGCTCGGAGAACACTCAAGAGTAACGCTCGGAGAACACTCAAGAGTAACGCTCGGAGAACACTCATGAGTAACGCTCGGAGAACACTCATGAGTAACGCTCGGAGAACACTCAAGAGTAACGCTCGGAGAACACTCAAGAGTAACGCTCGGAGAACACTCAAGAGTAACGCTCGGAGAACACTCAAGAGTAACGCTCGGAGAACACTCATGAGTAACGCTCGGAGAACACTCAAGAGTAACGCTCGGAGAACACTCATGAGTAACTCTCGGAGAACACTCATGAGTAACGCTCGGAGAACACTCATGAGTAACGCTCGGAGAACACTCAAGAGTAACGCTCGGAGAACACTCAAGAGTAACACTCGGAGAACACTCATGAGTAACGTTCGGAGAACACTCATGAGTAACGCTCGGAGAACACTCCAGAGTAACGCTCGGAGAACACTCAAGAGTAACGCTCGGAGAACACTCATGAGTAACGCTCGGAGAACACTCAAGAGTAACGCTCGGAGAACCCTCAAGAGTAACGCTCGGAGAACACTCAAGAGTAACGCTCGGAGAACCCTCAAGAGTAACGCTCGGAGAACACTCAAGAGTAACGCTCGGAGAACACTCAAGAGTAACGCTCGGAGAACCCTCAAGAGTAACGCTCGGAGAACACTCAAGAGTAACGCTCGGAGAACACGCAAGAGTAACGCTCGGAGAACACTCAAGAGTAACGCTCGGAGAACACTCAAGTGTAACGCTCGGAGAACACTCATGAGTAACGCTCGGAGAACACGCAAGAGTAACGCTCGGAGAACACTCAAGAGTAACGCTCGGAGAACATTTAGAAATGGTTTAGTAAACGGACCGTTGGCAGAACATTCTTATTTTCTGGGATATTCCAAAATAATCAGATTCTAATGACTAAGAATTATTTCAATTATTTAACCCTAACCCACACATCAGATCAACTCTAGATGCTTTGAATCTACACTAAGTCTTATTCATTCTGATTGTTAATATATGGAATTATTTATTAAAGACTGTTTTTATCATGTCGATGTTGCCTTGATTGTGCAGCTTCACTGGAGTTTTATATAGAACTCTAGGGTTCTCAATTTTAAAGAAAGCTTTACGCCAAAAAGGTTCTATATAGAACTCTAGGGTTCTCGACTCAATTTTAAAGAACGCTTTATGCCAAAAAGGTTCTATATAGAACTCTAGGGTTCTTGACTCAATTTTAAGAATGCTTTACGCCAAAAAGGTTCTATATAGAACTCTAGGGTTCTCGACCCAATTTTAAAGAACGCTTTACGCCAAAATGGTTCTATATAGAACTCTAGGTTTCTCGACTCAATTTTAAAGAACGCTTTACGCCAAAAAGGTTCTATATAGAACTCTAGGGTTCTTGACTCAATTTTAAAGAACGTTTTACGCCAAAAAGGTTATATATAGAACTCTAGGTTTCTCGACTCGATTTTAAAGAACGCTTTATGCCAAAAGGGTTCTATATAGAACTCTAGGCTTCTCAACTCAATTTTAAAGAATGCTTTACTCCAAAAAGGTTCTATATAGAACTCTAGGTTTCTCAATTTTAAAGAACGCTTTACTCCAAAAAGGTTCTATATAGAACTCTAGGGTTCTCGACTCAATTTTAAAGAACGCTTTATGCCAAAAAGGTTCTAAATAGAACTCTAGGGTTCTTGACCCAATTTTAAAGAACGCTTTATGCCAAAAAGGTTCTATATAGGACTCTAGGGTTCTCGACCCAATTTTAAAGAACGCTTTACGCCAAAAGGGTTCTATATCGAACTCTAGGTTTCTCGACTCAATTTTAAAGAATGCTTTACACCAAAAAGGTTCTATATAGAACTCTAGGATTCTTGACTCAATTTTAAAGAACGTTTTACGCCAATAAGGTTATATATAGAACTCTAGGACTCTCGACACAATTTTAAAGATCACTTTACGCCAAAAAGGTTCTATATAGAACTCTAGGTTTCTCGACTCAATTTTTAAGAACGCTTTATGCCAAAAAGGTTCTATATAGAACGCTAGGGTTCTTGACCTAATTTTAAAGAACGCTTTATGCCAAAAAGGTTCTATATAGAACTCTAGGTTTCTCAATTTTAAAGAACGCTGTACTCCAAAAAGGTTCTATATAGAACTCTAGGGTTCTCGACCCAATTTTAAAGAACGCTTTACGCCAAAAAGGTTCTATATAGAACTCTAGGGTTCTCGACCCAATTTTAAAGAACGCTTTACGCCAAAATGGTTCTATATAGAACTCTAGGTTTCTTGACTCAATTTTAAAGAATGCTTTACGCCAAAAAGGTTCTACATAGAACTCTAGGGTTCTTGACTCAATTTTAAAGAACGTTTTACGCCAAAAAGGTTATATATAGAACTCTAGGTTTCTCCACTCAATTTTTAAGAACGCTTTATGCCAAAAAGGTTCTATACATAACTCTAGGGTTCTCGACTCGATTTTAAAGAACGCTTTATGCCAAAAAGGTTCTATATAGAACGCTAGGGTTCTTGACCTAATTTTAAAGAACGCTTTATGCCAAAAAGGTTCTATACAGAACTCTAGGGTTCTCAATTTTAAAGAACGCTTTACTCCAAAAAGGTTCTATATAGAACTTTAGGGTTCTCGACCCAATTTTAAATACTGCTTTATGCAAAAAAGGTTCTATATAGAACCCTAGGTTTCTCAATTTTAAAGAATGCTTTAAGCCAAAAAGGTTCTATATAGAACTCTAGGGTTCTAGACCCAATTTTAAATAACGCTTTACGCCAAAAAGGTTCTATATAGAACTCTAGGGTTCTCGACCCAATTTTAAATAACGCTTTATGCCAAAAAGGTTCTATATAGGACTCTAGGGTTCTCGACACAATTTTAAAGAACGCTTAATGCCAAAAAGGTTCTATATAGAACTCTAGGGTTCTCAACCCAAATTTAAATAACGCTTTATGCCAAAAAGGTTCTATATAGAACTCTAGGGTTCTCGACCCAATTTTAAAGAACGCCTAATGCCAAAAAGGTTCTATATAGAACTCTAGGGTTCTCGACTCAAACACTTTGTTTGAATAAGTTTTTATGATAGACACCATTTCAAATACCGAATTGGAGCAGAAATTATGAATAATTAAGTATTTGTAAAGTTAGTATTATAACTTGTCCTTGTGTGTAATTTAAGTGAAGAAAAAATACAAAACAAAATGATTGAGTGTTGATGAGTTGATGTTCTTCACAGGGATTCTGGCCTGGATCACAGTCAACTTCCTGACCGGTGAGGCTGACCTGCTGTTTTCAATGCTGAGTTTGAGCTTATGAAATATAATTTTAGTCTTTGTAAATCTAGGCATGATCAAGATTAATTGGTTTATACACTGAACGCCAAACTCTGTAATATAAATAGACAACATTTTTATTCAGAGAATCATTTAAATTATGTATTTATCACCTCAAAGTATTTTGTCTGGTATTAATCTTAAATGTTTTATATAGATTTCTATTAATTGTGAGTTTTGAAAGTGTCTCAGTTGAACGAACGCTGTACGATCAAAGGTTATGATTTTCTTCAGAATGATTGATGATTTGTCTGTTGATGGAAGTTCATATTTTAGATCTTCATATTTAAGTGTGTTTGTTTGGAGTGTTTGTTCGGAGTGTTTGTTTGGCGTGTTTGCTTGGCGTGTTTGTTTGGAGTGTTTGTTTATGGTGTTTGTTTAGTGAGTTTGTTTGGAGTGTTTGTTTGGGGTGTTTGTTTGGAGTGTTTGTTTAGTGAGTTTGTTTAGCGTGTTTGTTTGGGGTGTTTGTTTGGAGTGTTTGTTTGGGGTGTTTGTTTGGAGTGTTTGTTTGGGGTGTTTGTTTGGAGTGTTTGTTTGGAGTGTTTGTTTTGGGTGTTTGTTTGTAGTGTTTGTTTGGAGTGTTTGTTTGGGGTGTTTGTTTAGAGTGTTTGTTTGGGCTGTTTGTTTGGGCTGTTTGGAGTGTTTGTTTGGAGTGTTTGTTTGGGGTGTTTGTATGGAGGGTTTGTTTGCAGAGTTTGTTTGGAGTCTTTTTTTGGGCTGTTTGTTTAGGGTGTTTGTTTGGAGAGTTTGTTTGGAGGGTTTGTTTGGAGGGTTTGTTTGGAGAGTTTGTTTGGAGTGTTTGTTTGGAGTGTTTGTTTGGAGGGTTTGTTTGGGCTGTTTGTTTAGGGTGTTTGTTTGGAGTGTTTGTTTGGAGTGTTTGTTTGGAGGGTTTGTGGTGTTTGTTTGGAGTGTTTGTTTGGAGTGTATGTTTAGGGTGTTTGTTTGTAGTGTTTGTTTGTAGTGTTTGTTTGGGGTGTTTGTTTGGAGTGTTTGTTTGGGTTGTTTGTTTGGAGGGTTTGTTTGGAGTGTTTGTTTGGAGTGTTTGTTTAGTGAGTTTGTTTAGCGTGTTTGTTTGGAGGGTTTGTTTGGGGTGTTTGTTTGGAGTGTTTGTTTAGCGTGTTTGTTTGGGTTGTTTGTTTGGAGTGTTTCTTTGGAGGGTTTGTTTGGAGTGTTTGTTTGGAGTGTCTGTTTGGAGGGTTTGTTTGGAGTGTTTGTTTGGGGTGTTTGTTTGGAGTGTTTGTTTAGTGAGTTTGTTTAGGGTGTTTGTTTGGATGGTTTGTTTGGAGTGTTTGTTTGTGGTGTTTGTTTGGAGTGTTTTTTTGTAGTGTTTGTTTGGGGTGTTTGTTTAGAGTGTTTGTTTGGGCTGTTTGGAGTGTTTGTTTGGAGTGTTTGTTTGGGGTGTTTGTTTGGAGGGTTTGTTTGCAGAGTTTGTTTGGAGTCTTTTTTTGGGCTGTTTGTTTAGAGAGTTTGTTTGGAGAGTTTGTTTGGAGAGTTTGTTTGGAGTGTTTGTTTGGAGTTTGTTTGGAGGGTTTGTTTGGAGGGTTTGTTTGGAGAGTTTGTTTGGAGTGTTTGTTTGAAGTGTTTGTTTGGAGTGTTTGTTTGGAGGGTTTGGTTGGAGAGTTTGTTTGGAGTGTTTGTTTGGGCTGTTTGTTTAGGGTGTTTGTTTGGAGGGTTTGTTTGGAGTGTTTGTTTGGGCTGTTTGTTTGGAGTGTTTGTTTGGAGGGTTTGTTTGAAGTGTTTGTTTGGAGGGTTTGTTTGGAGAGTTTGTTTGGAGTCTTTGTTTGAAGTGTTTGTTTGGAGGGTTTGTTTGGAGTGTTTGTTTGGCGTGTTTGCTTGGCGTGTTTGTTTGGAGTGTTTGTTTATGGTGTTTGTTTAGTGAGTTTGTTTGGAGTGTTTGTTTGGGGTGTTTGTTTGGAGTGTTTGTTTAGTGAGTTTGTTTAGCGTGTTTGTTTGGGGTGTTTGTTTGGAGTGTTTGTTTGGGGTGTTTGTTTGGAGTGTTTGTTTGGGGTGTTTGTTTGGAGTGTTTGTTTGGAGTGTTTGTTTGGGGTGTTTGTTTGGAGTGTTTGTTTTGGGTGTTTGTTTTGGGTGTTTGTTTGTAGTGTTTGTTTGGAGTGTTTGTTTGGGGTGTTTGTTTAGAGTGTTTGTTTGGGCTGTTTGTTTGGGCTGTTTGGAGTGTTTGTTTGGAGTGTTTGTTTGGGGTGTTTGTTTGGAGGGTTTGTTTGCAGAGTTTGTTTGGAGTCTTTTTTTGGGCTGTTTGTTTAGGGTGTTTGTTTGGAGAGTTTGTTTGGAGGGTTTGTTTGGAGGGTTTGTTTGGAGAGTTTGTTTGGAGTGTTTGTTTGGAGTGTTTGTTTGGAGGGTTTGTTTGGGCTGTTTGTTTAGGGTGTTTGTTTGGAGTGTTTGTTTGGAGTGTTTGTTTGGAGGGTTTGTGGTGTTTGTTTGGAGTGTTTGTTTGGAGTGTATGTTTAGGGTGTTTGTTTGTAGTGTTTGTTTGTAGTGTTTGTTTGGGGTGTTTGTTTGGAGTGTTTGTTTGGGTTGTTTGTTTGGAGGGTTTGTTTGGAGTGTTTGTTTGGAGTGTTTGTTTAGTGAGTTTGTTTAGCGTGTTTGTTTGGAGGGTTTGTTTGGGGTGTTTGTTTGGAGTGTTTGTTTAGCGTGTTTGTTTGGGTTGTTTGTTTGGAGTGTTTCTTTGGAGGGTTTGTTTGGAGTGTTTGTTTGGAGTGTCTGTTTGGAGGGTTTGTTTGGAGTGTTTGTTTGGGGTGTTTGTTTGGAGTGTTTGTTTAGTGAGTTTGTTTAGGGTGTTTGTTTGGATGGTTTGTTTGGAGTGTTTGTTTGTGGTGTTTGTTTGGAGTGTTTTTTTGTAGTGTTTGTTTGGGGTGTTTGTTTAGAGTGTTTGTTTGGGCTGTTTGTTTGGGCTGTTTGGAGTGTTTGTTTGGAGTGTTTGTTTGGGGTGTTTGTTTGGAGGGTTTGTTTGCAGAGTTTGTTTGGAGTCTTTTTTTGGGCTGTTTGTTTAGAGAGTTTGTTTGGAGAGTTTGTTTGGAGAGTTTGTTTGGAGTGTTTGTTTGGAGTTTGTTTGGAGGGTTTGTTTGGAGGGTTTGTTTGGAGAGTTTGTTTGGAGTGTTTGTTTGAAGTGTTTGTTTGGAGTGTTTGTTTGGAGTGTTTGTTTGGAGGGTTTGGTTGGAGAGTTTGTTTGGAGTGTTTGTTTGGGCTGTTTGTTTAGGGTGTTTGTTTGGAGGGTTTGTTTGGAGTGTTTGTTTGGGCAGTTTGTTTGGAGTGTTTGTTTGGAGGGTTTGTTTGAAGTGTTTGTTTGGAGGGTTTGTTTGGAGAGTTTGTTTGGAGTCTTTGTTTTGAGTGTTTGTTTGGAGTGTTTGTATGGCGTGTTTGTATGGAGTGTTTGTTTGGAGTGTTTGTTTAGGGTGTTTGTTTGGAGAGTTTGTTTGGAGTGTATGTTTGGAGTGTTTGTTTAGAGTGTTTGTATGGAGTGTTTGTATGGAGTGTTTGTATGGAGTGTTTGTTTGGAGTGTTTGTTTGGAGTGTATGTTTGGAGCGTTTGTTTAGTGAGTTTGTTTGGCGTGTTTGTTTGGAGAGTTTGTTTGGAGTGTTTGTTTGGGGTGTTTGTTTGGAGTGTTTGTTTGGAGTGTTTGTTTGGAGTGTTTGTTTGGAGTGTTTGTTTGGAGTGTTTGTTTGGGGTGTTTGTTTGGAGTGTTTGTTTGGAGTGTTTGTTTGGAGTGTTTGTTTGGAGTGTTTGTTTAGGGTGTTTGTTTGTAGTGTTTTTTTGGAGTGTGTGTTTGGGGTGTTTGTTTAGAGTGTTTGTTAGGGCTGTTTGTTTGGGCTGTTTGGAGTGTTTGTTTGGAGAGTTTGTTTGGAGTGTTTGTTTGGAGTGTTTGTTTGGGGTGTTTGTTTGGAGGTTTTTTTTGCAGAGTTTGTTTGGAGTGTTTTTTGGGCTGTTTGTTTGTAGGGTTTGTTTGGAGTGTTTGTTTGGAGTGTTTGTTTGGAGGGTTTGTTTGAAGTGTTTGTATGAAGTGTTTGTATGTAGTGTTTGTATGGAGTGTTTGTATGGAGTGTTTGTATGGAGTGTTTGTTTGGAGTGTTTGTTTGGAGTGTTTGTATGGAGTGTTTGTATGGAGTGTTTGTTTGGAGTGTTTGTTTGGAGTGTTTGTATGGAGTGTTTGTATGGAGTGTTTGTATGGAGTGTTTGTTTGGAGTGTTTGTTTGGAGTGTTTGTATGGAGTGTTTGTATGTAGTGTTTGTATGGAGTGTTTGTATGGAGTGTTTGTATGGAGTGTTTGTTTGGAGTGTTTGTTTGGAGTGTTTGTATGGAGTGTTTGTATGGAGTGTTTGTATGGAGTGTTTGTATGGAGTGTTTGTTTGGAGTGTTTGTATGTAGTGTTTGTATGGAGTGTTTGTATGGAGTGTTTGTATGGAGTGTTTGTTTGGAGTGTTTGTTTGGAGTGTTTGTATGGAGTGTTTGTATGGAGTGTTTGTATGGAGTGTTTGTTTGGAGTGTATGTTTGGAGTGTATGTTTGGAGTGTATGTTTGGAGTGTTTGTTTTGAGCGTTTGTTTGGACTGTTTGTTTGGTGTTTTTTTTTTGGTGTGTTTGTTTGGTGTGTTTTTTTGGTGTGTTTGTTTGGTGTGTTTGTTTGGTGTGTTTGTTTGGAGGGTTTGTTTGGAGTGTTTGTTTGGAGTGTTTGTTTGGAGTGTTTGTATGGAGTGTTTGTATGGAGTGTTTGTTTGGAGTGTATGTTTGGAGTGTATGTTTGGAGTGTATGTTTGGAGTGTATGTTTGGAGTGTTTGTTTGGAGTGTATGTTTGGAGTGTATGTTTGGAGTGTATGTTTGGAGTGTATGTTTGGAGTGTTTGTTTGGAGTGTTTGTTTGGAGTGTTTGTTTTGAGCGTTTGTTTTGAGCGTTTGTTTGGACTGTTTGTTTGGTGTGTTTGTTTGGTGTGTTTGTTTGGTGTGTTTTTTTGGTGTGTTTGTTTGGTGTGTTTGTTTGGAGTGTTTGTTTGGAGGGTTTGTTTGGAGTGTTTGTTTGGAGTGTTTGTTTGGGGTGTTTGTTTGGGGTGTTTGTTTGGAGTGTTTGTTTGGAGTGTTTGTTTGGAGTGTTTGTTTGGTGTTTGTTTGTTGTGTTTGTTTGTTGTGTTTGTTTGGTGTGTTTGTTTGGTGTGTTTGTTTGGAGTGTTTGTTTGGAGTGTTTGTTTGGTGTGTTTGTTTAGGGTGTTTGTTTGGTGTGTTTGTTTGGAGGGTTTGTTTAGAGTGTTTGTTTGGTGTGTTTGTTTAGGGTGTTTGTTTGGTGTGTTTGTTTGGTGTGTTTGTTTGGAGTGTTTGTTTGGTGTGTTTGTTTAGGGTGTTTGTTTGGTGTGTTTGTTTGGAGGGTTTGTTTGGAGTGTTTGTTTGGAGTGTTTGTTTGGGGTGTTTGTTTGGGGTGTTTGTTTGGAGTGTTTGTTTGGAGTGTTTGTTTGGAGTGTTTGTTTGGAGTGTTTGTTTGGGGTGTTTGTTTGGAGTGTTTGTTTGGAGTGTTTGTTTGGGGTGTTTGTTTGGAGTGTTTGTTTGGAGTGTTTGTTTGGAGTGTTTGTTTGGAGTGTTTGTTTGGAGTGTTTGTTTGGAGTGTTTGTTTGGTGTGTTTGTTTAGGGTGTTTGTTTGTTGTGTTTGTTTGGTGTGTTTGTTTGGTGTGTTTGTTTGGAGGGTTTGTTTAGAGTGTTTGTTTAGCGTGTTTGTCCTGCTTTCAGGCCGCCTCGACCGCAGCTCTCAGAAGACGGTGGGAATCCTCGACCTGGGCGGCGGATCGACGCAAATCACCTTCCTCCCGAAGTCAAAGGTCTGTGTGAATAACACACTAATGAGAATCATGTGAATTACAGACATAACTCAAAGATGAAACATCTGCATGCGTCACAGTAACCAGATGTGTGTGTGTGTTTGTATTATTGATATTGTGTTGTGTGTGTGACTGTATTGGTTGTGATGTTTGTGTCCTCATTGGTGCGTCACAGAAAACCGTTGAAAGCGCGCCGACCGATTACATCGCCAGATTCCAGATGTTCAACTCCACGTATGAGCTCTACACACACAGGTACACGCTGGAGTAAAGCTGGAGTAACAGCAGATATCTGTGGGAATCCGTGTTGGGTGTGATGCATCACTAAGTATATTAACAGCTGTTCTCTATGTGAATATACACCGATCAGGCATAACATTATGACCAGTGAATAACACTGATGATCTCTGTTAGTGGGTGGGATATATTAGGCAGCAAGTGAACATGTTGTCCTCGGGGTTGATGTGTTAGAAGCAGGAAAAATGGGCAAGCGTAAGGATTTGAGCGAGTTTGACAAGGGCCAGATTGTGACGGATAGAGACTGGGTCAGAGCATCTACAGAACTGCAGCTCTTGTGGGGTGTTCCCGGTCTGCAGTGGTCAGTCTCTATCAGAAGTGAAGGACCAGTGGAGAACCGGCCACAGGGTCATGAAGGACCAGTGGAGAACCGGCCACAGGGTCATGAAGGACCAGTGGAGAACCGGCCACAGGGTCATGGAGGACCAGTGGAGAACCGGCCACAGGGTCATGGAGGACCAGTGGAGAACCGGCCACAGGGTCATGAAGGACCAGTGGAGAACCGGCCACAGGGTCATGAAGGACCAGTGGAGAACCGGCCACAGGGTCATGAAGGACCAGTGGAGAACCGGCCACAGGGTCATGAAAGACCAGTGGAGAACCAGCCACAGGGTCATGAAGGACCAGTGGAGAACCAGCCACAGGGTCATGAAGGACCAGTGGAGAACCGGCCACAGGGTCATGAAGGACCAGTGGAGAACCGGCCACAGGGTCATGAAGGACCAGTGGAGAACCGGCCACAGGGTCATGAAGGACCAGTGGAGAACCGGCCACAGGGTCATGAAGGACCAGTGGAGAACCGGCCACAGGGTCATGGAGGACCAGTGGAGAACCGGCCACAGGGTCATGAAGGACCAGTGGAGAACCGGCCACAGGGTCATGGAGGACCAGTGGAGAACCGGCCACAGGGTCATGAAGGACCAGTGGAGAACCGGCCACAGGGTCATGGAGGACCAGTGGAGAACCGGCCACAGGGTCATGGAGGACCAGTGGAGAACCGGCCACAGGGTCATGAAGGACCAGTGGAGAACCGGCCACAGGGTCATGAAGGACCAGTGGAGAACCGGCCACAGGGTCATGAAAGACCAGTGGAGAACCAGCCACAGGGTCATGAAGGACCAGTGGAGAACCGGCCACAGGGTCATGAAGGACCAGTGGAGAACCGGCCACAGGGTCATGGAGGACCAGTGGAGAACCGGCCACAGGGTCATGGAGGACCAGTGGAGAACCGGCCACAGGGTCATGAAGGACCAGTGGAGAACCGGCCACAGGGTCATGAAGGACCAGTGGAGAACCGGCCACAGGGTCATGAAAGACCAGTGGAGAACCAGCCACAGGGTCATGAAGGACCAGTGGAGAACCGGCCACAGGGTCATGAAGGACCAGTGGAGAACCGGCCACAGGGTCATGAAGGACCAGTGGAGAACCGGCCACAGGGTCATGAAGGACCAGTGGAGAACCGGCCACAGGGTCATGAAGGACCAGTGGAGAACCGGCCACAGGGTCATGAAGGACCAGTGGAGAACCGGCCACAGGGTCATGGAGGACCAGTGGAGAACCGGCCACAGGGTCATGGAGGACCAGTGGAGAACCGGCCACAGGGTCATGAAGGACCAGTGGAGAACCGGCCACAGGGTCATGAAGGACCAGTGGAGAACCGGCCACAGGGTCATGGAGGACCAGTGGAGAACCGGCCACAGGGTCATGAAGGACCAGTGGAGAACCGGCCACAGGGTCATGAAGGACCAGTGGAGAACCGGCCACAGGGTGATGAAGGACCAGTGGAGAACCGGCCACAGGGTCATGAAGGACCAGTGGAGAACCGGCCACAGGGTCATGGAGGACCAGTGGAGAACCGGCCACAGGGTCATGAAAGACCAGTGGAGAACCGGCCACAGGGTCATGGAGGACCAGTGGAGAACCGGCCACAGGGTCATGAAGGACCAGTGGAGAACCGGCCACAGGGTCATGAAGGACCAGTGGAGAACCGGCCACAGGGTCATGGAGGACGAGTGGAGAACCGGCCACAGGGTCATGGAGGACCAGTGGAGAACCGGCCACAGGGTCATGAAGGACCAGTGGAGAACCGGCCACAGGGTCATGAAGGACCAGTGGAGAACCGGCCACAGGGTCATGAAGGACCAGTGGAGAACCGGCCACAGGGTCATGAAGGACCAGTGGAGAACCAGCCACAGGGTCATGAAGGACCAGTGGAGAACCGGCCACAGGTCATGGGCGGCCGAGGCTCATTGATGCCCGTGTGGTCGATCAAGCAGACGAGCTTCTGGAGCTCTAACCGCTCCAGAAGTTAATGCTGGTTCTGATAGAAAGGGCTCAGAACACAAAGAGCATCTCAGATTGTGGAGTATGAGGCGAACCAATGAGTTTGGCCTCCAGATTCCTCAGATCTCAATACAATCGAGCATCTGTGGGATGAGCTGAACAAACAAGTCCGATCCACCTCGCAACTTACAGGACTTAAAGGATCTGCTGCTAACATCTTGGTGCCACACCTCTCTAGAGAAGTCCATGCCTCGACCAACACAATATTACGATGGTATGCCTGATGGGTGTATATATCTAAAGACTTTTATGATTTGACAGCACTAGTTATAGTGTATGTCTTTAATGTGACCTTCTCCCAAAATACTTTGAGGTTGATTTGTGCTTTAGAGAGTAATGAGTAGTTCAGAATATGATCAGCTAATAATATCTCTGCTTCTCGTCAGTTACCTTGGGAACGGCATCAAAGCGGCGCGTCTTTCAGCACTGGGAGCACTGGGATCAGACGGTATGACATCAGCACAGGTCATGTGACGCTCAGAGATCCATTACATCACTGATGATGATGATGATGATGATGATGATGTTTGTGCAGGTCTGGAGAGGAATGTTTACTGGAGCTCCTGTCTGCCCAAGAAACACACCGGCGACTTCAGCTTCGGAGGGTTAACGTACCATGTCAGCGGCGTCCCCGGTGGTAAAACACACACACACGCACGCACGCACACACACACGCACACACACACACTCTGATGCGTTCTGCTCTTCAGGTGTGATGGGCTTTAGGGCGTGTTATCAGGAGATGCTGAAGGTGGTGAAGGGCTTCATCAAGCAGCCTCTGGAGCTCAAGCACAGCTCCACCTTCTACGCCTTCTCCTATTACTTCGACCACGCGGTGGAGGCCGGACTCATCGGTGAGACACGCCCGCCAAACCACGAGGAAGCAGAACAAACCAGTTTGTGTGATCGAAAGATTTTTATTTCCAGCCACAGTGCAGACAATCCTCTACCGATTCAGAATCAAACCCGAAGGTGTTGAAACCGTTGGCGTTCCTATTATTAGGGGCCAAGCACCGAAGGTGCGGAGGCACCTATTGTAATCGTTAGATTTCTTATTATTATTATTAGGGGCCAAGCACCGAAGGTGCGGAGGCACCTATTGTAATCGTTAGATTTCTTATTATTAGGGGCCAAGCACCGAAGGTGCGGAGGCACCTATTGTAATCGTTAGATTTCTTATTATTATTATTAGGGGCCAAGCACCGAAGGTGCGGAGGCACCTATTGTAATCGTTAGATTTCTTATTATTATTATTATTATTATTATTATTCCGCCATGGAAGTCTATGGCAGCCCATAGAACCGCTTGCGGGAAAGTTGTGAAATTTGGTACACTGATAGAGGTTATTACCAATAGTACCCACACCAATTTTGGAGTCTCTAAATCAATCTCTCTAGCGCCACCACCTGTCCAAAGTTTGACTCATGTTTTTGCTAATAACTTTTGAACCATAAGGGCTAGAAACAAAATCTTTTTTTCTTTCGATTTATTGGTTTAAGCCGATTCGATCGCACCCTATGACGTCATTTACATCATTACAATGTTCCCGCCATTTTGAATTAACCGAAACCCAACTTTTTCGAACTCCTCCTAGGCCGTTGGTCCGATTTACACGAAAATTTAACCAGATCATCTCCAGACAGTGTTGACAAAAAAACATGGAATTCAAGTTGATTCGTTAAATCGTTTTTGATTTACACGCAAACAAATTTTACGTAATGCTTGAAAAAACACACTTAAGCCAATATCTCCGCAACGCTTTATCGTATTCAAACCAAACTTGGTACAAGTCATCACAAGCATGACTTGAGGCAACATGCAGCGTTTCGGCGCAGCGCCACCTACTGGTCCGGAGATACGAAAAATGGCTATTTTTGCTTATAACTTCTGAACTATTTGTCCAAAAATCATAAAAGTGATCTCGTTAGATTCAGGACGGCATGCCGAGTCGTCTGATATCCAATTTTACCATATCGGCCATTTTGACTGTCGGCCATTTTGAATTATGTTCTAAAATGCTGTATTTTATGAACGCATGAACGGATTTTTACGAAACTCGGTATGGGTCATCAGCACGATGTTCTGAAGTAGCCTGACAAGTTTCAAAACAGCGCCACCTAGTGGATAATTTTTTTTTCAAACGCCTATAACTTTAAGTGGGGTTGACTTATTTTCATGGGACTAACTTTTTTTGTCTCCTGAATCCTTGCCAAGTCCAACGATACCAGACTTGCCAGGTTTCAGCGTATGGTTTGTGCAGCGCGGTAATTTAGCGCTTAAAAAACATTAGCTGATATCTTCGAAACCGCTAGTCCGATCGAGACGAAACGAGCGCCAGAAAATCGGAAACATAGGTCGATAGCTATACGTCAATGCCCAAATGTCAAAATATTGATAGTAAGGGGTAGTAAAATCCAATCAAAGTCAAGTGTCAGTCATTTTTTACATGTTTTTTCATATAAATGTCTATAACTCCAAAACGAAATGAGATATTTTCACCAAAATTGACACACACATGTATGGGCTCAATCCGATGACACATAAAAAAAATTGTAGGATTGTGCCTCTTGGTGGCGCTATAATAGAACAAAACATGACATTGGCACTGTACAACTCAATGTTTTAATGTGGTGTTTTAACGGTTTTGCTTCAAATGTCTTTACTCATTTTTTCAGTTGGTCTGCTGCTATCTTCCTTGTTTGCTTCTGTTGCGCTTGGCCCCGTTAATGGCTGCTTGCAGCTATATTTATTATTATTATTATTCCGCCATGGAAGTCTATGGCAGCCCATAGAACCGCTTGCGGGAAAGTTGTGAAATTTGGTACACTGATAGAGGTTATTACCAATAGTACCCACACCAATTTTGGAGTCTCTAAATCAATCTCTCTAGCGCCACCACCTGTCCAAAGTTTGACTCATGTTTTTGCTAATAACTTTTGAACCATAAGGGCTAGAAACAAAATCTTTTTTTCTTTCGATTTATTGGTTTAAGCCGATTCGATCGCACCCTATGACGTCATTTACATCATTACAATGTTCCCGCCATTTTGAATTAACCGAAACCCAACTTTTTCGAACTCCTCCTAGGCCGTTGGTCCGATTTACACGAAAATTGAACCAGATCATCTCCAGACAGTGTTGACAAAAAAACATGGAATTCAAGTTGATTCGTTAAATCGTTTTTGATTTACACGCAAACAAATTTTACTTAATGCTTGAAAAAACACACTTAAGCCAATATCTCCGCAACGCTTTATCGTATTCAAACCAAACTTGGTACAAGTCATCACAAGCATGACTTGAGGCAACATGCAGCGTTTCGGCGCAGCGCCACCTACTGGTCCGGAGATACGAAAAATGGCTATTTTTGCTTATAACTTCTGAACTATTTGTCCAAAAATCATAAAAGTGATCTCGTTAGATTCAGGACGGCATGCCGAGTCGTCTGATATCCAATTTTACCATATCGGCCATTTTGACTGTCGGCCATTTTGAATTATGTTCTAAAATGCTGTATTTTATGAACGCATGAACGGATTTTTACGAAACTCGGTATGGGTCATCAGCACGATGTTCTGAAGTAGCCTGACAAGTTTCAAAACAGCGCCACCTAGTGGATAATTTTTTTTTTCAAACGCCTATAACTTTAAGTGGGGTTGACTTATTTTCATGGGACTAACTTTTTTTGTCTCCTGAATCCTTGCCAAGTCCAACGATACCAGACTTGCCAGGTTTCAGCGTATGGTTTGTGCAGCGCGGTAATTTAGCGCTTAAAAAACATTAGCTGATATCTTCGAAACCGCTAGTCCGATCGAGACGAAACGAGCGCCAGAAAATCGGAAACATAGGTCGATAGCTATACGTCAATGCCCAAATGTCAAAATATTGATAGTAAGGGGTAGTAAAATCCAATCAAAGTCAAGTGTCAGTCATTTTTTACATGTTTTTTCATATAAATGTCTATAACTCCAAAACGAAATGAGATATTTTCACCAAAATTGACACACACATGTATGGGCTCAATCCGATGACACATAAAAAAAATTGTAGGATTGTGCCTCTTGGTGGCGCTATAATAGAACAAAACATGACATTGGCACTGTACAACTCAATGTTTTAATGTGGTGTTTTAACGGTTTTGCTTCAAATGTCTTTACTCATTTTTTCAGTTGGTCTGCTGCTATCTTCCTTGTTTGCTTCTGTTGCGCTTGGCCCCGTTAATGGCTGCTTGCAGCTATATTTATTATTATTATTATTATTATTCCGCCATGGAAGTCTATGGCAGCCCATAGAACCGCTTGCGGGAAAGTTGTGAAATTTGGTACACTGATAGAGGTTATTACCAATAGTACCCACACCAATTTTGGAGTCTCTAAATCAATCTCTCTAGCGCCACCACCTGTCCAAAGTTTGACTCATGTTTTTGCTAATAACTTTTGAACCATAAGGGCTAGAAACAAAATCTTTTTTTCTTTCGATTTATTGGTTTAAGCCGATTCGATCGCACCCTATGACGTCATTTACATCATTACAATGTTCCCGCCATTTTGAATTAACCGAAACCCAACTTTTTCGAACTCCTCCTAGGCCGTTGGTCCGATTTACACGAAAATTGAACCAGATCATCTCCAGACAGTGTTGACAAAAAAACATGGAATTCAAGTTGATTCGTTAAATCGTTTTTGATTTACACGCAAACAAATTTTACGTAATGCTTGAAAAAACACACTTAAGCCAATATCTCCGCAACGCTTTATCGTATTCAAACCAAACTTGGTACAAGTCATCACAAGCATGACTTGAGGCAACATGCAGCGTTTCGGCGCAGCGCCACCTACTGGTCCGGAGATACGAAAAATGGCTATTTTTGCTTATAACTTCTGAACTATTTGTCCAAAAATCATAAAAGTGATCTCGTTAGATTCAGGACGGCATGCCGAGTCGTCTGATATCCAATTTTACCATATCGGCCATTTTGACTGTCGGCCATTTTGAATTATGTTCTAAAATGCTGTATTTTATGAACGCATGAACGGATTTTTACGAAACTCGGTATGGGTCATCAGCACGATGTTCTGAAGTAGCCTGACAAGTTTCAAAACAGCGCCACCTAGTGGATAATTTTTTTTTTCAAACGCCTATAACTTTAAGTGGGGTTGACTTATTTTCATGGGACTAACTTTTTTTGTCTCCTGAATCCTTGCCAAGTCCAACGATACCAGACTTGCCAGGTTTCAGCGTATGGTTTGTGCAGCGCGGTAATTTAGCGCTTAAAAAACATTAGCTGATATCTTCGAAACCGCTAGTCCGATCGAGACGAAACGAGCGCCAGAAAATCGGAAACATAGGTCGATAGCTATACGTCAATGCCCAAATGTCAAAATATTGATAGTAAGGGGTAGTAAAATCCAATCAAAGTCAAGTGTCAGTCATTTTTTACATGTTTTTTCATATAAATGTCTATAACTCCAAAACGAAATGAGATATTTTCACCAAAATTGACACACACATGTATGGGCTCAATCCGATGACACATAAAAAAAATTGTAGGATTGTGCCTCTTGGTGGCGCTATAATAGAACAAAACATGACATTGGCACTGTACAACTCAATGTTTTAATGTGGTGTTTTAACGGTTTTGCTTCAAATGTCTTTACTCATTTTTTCAGTTGGTCTGCTGCTATCTTCCTTGTTTGCTTCTGTTGCGCTTGGCCCCGTTAATGGCTGCTTGCAGCTATATTTATTATTATTATTATTATTATTCCGCCATGGAAGTCTATGGCAGCCCATAGAACCGCTTGCGGGAAAGTTGTGAAATTTGGTACACTGATAGAGGTTATTACCAATAGTACCCACACCAATTTTGGAGTCTCTAAATCAATCTCTCTAGCGCCACCACCTGTCCAAAGTTTGACTCATGTTTTTGCTAATAACTTTTGAACCATAAGGGCTAGAAACAAAATCTTTTTTTCTTTCGATTTATTGGTTTAAGCCAATTCGATCGCACCCTATGACGTCATTTACATCATTACAATGTTCCCGCCATTTTGAATTAACCGAAACCCAACTTTTTCGAACTCCTCCTAGGCCGTTGGTCCGATTTACACGAAAATTGAACCAGATCATCTCCAGACAGTGTTGACAAAAAAACATGGAATTCAAGTTGATTCGTTAAATCGTTTTTGATTTACACGCAAACAAATTTTACGTAATGCTTGAAAAAACACACTTAAGCCAATATCTCCGCAACGCTTTATCGTATTCAAACCAAACTTGGTACAAGTCATCACAAGCATGACTTGAGGCAACATGCAGCGTTTCGGCGCAGCGCCACCTACTGGTCCGGAGATACGAAAAATGGCTATTTTTGCTTATAACTTCTGAACTATTTGTCCAAAAATCATAAAAGTGATCTCGTTAGATTCAGGACGGCATGCCGAGTCGTCTGATATCCAATTTTACCATATCGGCCATTTTGACTGTCGGCCATTTTGAATTATGTTCTAAAATGCTGTATTTTATGAACGCATGAACGGATTTTTACGAAACTCGGTATGGGTCATCAGCACGATGTTCTGAAGTAGCCTGACAAGTTTCAAAACAGCGCCACCTAGTGGATAATTTTTTTTTTCAAACGCCTATAACTTTAAGTGGGGTTGACTTATTTTCATGGGACTAACTTTTTTTGTCTCCTGAATCCTTGCCAAGTCCAACGATACCAGACTTGCCAGGTTTCAGCGTATGGTTTGTGCAGCGCGGTAATTTAGCGCTTAAAAAACATTAGCTGATATCTTCGAAACCGCTAGTCCGATCGAGACGAAACGAGCGCCAGAAAATCGGAAACATAGGTCGATAGCTAAACGTCAATGCCCAAATGTCAAAATATTGATAGTAAGGGATAGTAAAATCCAATCAAAGTCAAGTGTCAGTCATTTTTTACATGTTTTTTCATATAAATGTCTATAACTCCAAAACGAAATGAGATATTTTCACCAAAATTGACACACACATGTATGGGCTCAATCCGATGACACATAAAAAAAATTGTAGGATTGTGCCTCTTGGTGGCGCTATAATAGAACAAAACATGACATTGGCACTGTACAACTCAATGTTTTAATGTGGTGTTTTAACGGTTTTGCTTCAAATGTCTTTACTCATTTTTTCAGTTGGTCTGCTGCTATCTTCCTTGTTTGCTTCTGTTGCGCTTGGCCCCGTTAATGGCTGCTTGCAGCTATATTTATTATTATTATTATTCCGCCATGGAAGTCTATGGCAGCCCATAGAACCGCTTGCGGGAAAGTTGTGAAATTTGGTACACTGATAGAGGTTATTACCAATAGTACCCACACCAATTTTGGAGTCTCTAAATCAATCTCTCTAGCGCCACCACCTGTCCAAAGTTTGACTCATGTTTTTGCTAATAACTTTTGAACCATAAGGGCTAGAAACAAAATCTTTTTTTCTTTCGATTTATTGGTTTAAGCCGATTCGATCGCACCCTATGACGTCATTTACATCATTACAATGTTCCCGCCATTTTGAATTAACCGAAACCCAACTTTTTCGAACTCCTCCTAGGCCGTTGGTCCGATTTACACGAAAATTGAACCAGATCATCTCCAGACAGTGTTGACAAAAAAACATGGAATTCAAGTTGATTCGTTAAATCGTTTTTGATTTACACGCAAACAAATTTTACGTAATGCTTGAAAAAACACATTTAAGCCAATATCTCCGCAACGCTTTATCGTATTCAAACCAAACTTGGTACAAGTCATCACAAGCATGACTTGAGGCAACATGCAGCGTTTCGGCGCAGCGCCACCTACTGGTCCGGAGATACGAAAAATGGCTATTTTTGCTTATAACTTCTGAACTATTTGTCCAAAAATCATAAAAGTGATCTCGTTAGATTCAGGACGGCATGCCGAGTCGTCTGATATCCAATTTTACCATATCGGCCATTTTGACTGTCGGCCATTTTGAATTATGTTCTAAAATGCTGTATTTTATGAACGCATGAACGGATTTTTACGAAACTCGGTATGGGTCATCAGCACGATGTTCTGAAGTAGCCTGACAAGTTTCAAAACAGCGCCACCTAGTGGATAATTTTTTTTTTCAAACGCCTATAACTTTAAGTGGGGTTGACTTATTTTCATGGGACTAACTTTTTTTGTCTCCTGAATCCTTGCCAAGTCCAACGATACCAGACTTGCCAGGTTTCAGCGTATGGTTTGTGCAGCGCGGTAATTTAGCGCTTAAAAAACATTAGCTGATATCTTCGAAACCGCTAGTCCGATCGAGACGAAACGAGCGCCAGAAAATCGGAAACATAGGTCGATAGCTATACGTCAATGCCCAAATGTCAAAATATTGATAGTAAGGGGTAGTAAAATCCAATCAAAGTCAAGTGTCAGTCATTTTTTACATGTTTTTTCATATAAATGTCTATAACTCCAAAACGAAATGAGATATTTTCACCAAAATTGACACACACATGTATGGGCTCAATCCGATGACACATAAAAAAAATTGTAGGATTGTGCCTCTTGGTGGCGCTATAATAGAACAAAACATGACATTGGCACTGTACAACTCAATGTTTTAATGTGGTGTTTTAACGGTTTTGCTTCAAATGTCTTTACTCATTTTTTCAGTTGGTCTGCTGCTATCTTCCTTGTTTGCTTCTGTTGCGCTTGGCCCCGTTAATGGCTGCTTGCAGCTATATTTATTATTATTATTATTCATCTTCCACTCTTGAGTCTATGGCAGCCCATAGAACCGTGTGGTAAAAAGTTGTGAAATTTGGCACACAGGTTGAGGACAGTCTGAAAAGTCACTGTAGCAAATTTGGAGTCTCTAACTCAATCCCTCTAGCGCCACCATCAGTCCAAAATTTGACTCATGTTTATGCTAATTACTTTTGAACCATAAGAGATAGAGACAAAATTATTTGTTCCTCTGATTCCTTGGCTCATGACGATTCGATTTCACCATATGCCATCATTTTCCGTCATACATTTTTTCCCGCCATTTTGAATTTTCCAAAAAACTACTTTTGCGAACTAGTCCTAGACGGTTCATCCGATTTGCACAAACATTTAACCAGATCATCTTCAGACCATGCTGACAAAAAATCTTGTAATTCAAGTTGATTTGTCAAATCGTTTTCGATAAACGCACAAACAAATTTTACGTAGCGATTGCAAAAACATTCATAAGGCTGTATCTCCGCAACACTTTATCATATTCAAACCAAACCTGGTACATGTCATCACAAGCATGACCTGAGGCAACATGCAGCGTTTCGGCGCAGCGCAACCTACTGGTCCGAAAATACAAAAAATGGCTGTTTTTGCTTATAACTTTTGAACTGTTTGTCCAAAAATCTTATATTCTATTTTACCATATCAGCCATTTTGGCTGTCGACCATTTTGAACTATGAGCTAAAATGCTGTATTTTATGAACACATGAATGGATTGTTATGAAACTCGGTTTGGGTCATCAACACAATTCCCTAAATGAGCCCAATAAGTTTTGAAACAGCGCCACCTAGTGGAGAATATTTTTTTTCAAACACTTTTACCTTTGGGTGTGGTCGACTTATTTTCATGGGAGTAACTTTTTTGTCTCCTGAATCCTTGCAGAGTCCAACGATACCAGACTTGCCAGGTTTCGCGTATGGTTTGTGCAGCGTTGTAATTTAGCACTTATAAAACATTAGCTATATAAAACATTAAAACATTAGTCCGATCGAGACGAAACCAGCATCAGAAGTTCTGAAACATAGGTCGATAGCGAAACGCTAATGCCCAAATGTCCAAATATTGATAGTAAGGGGGAGTAAAATCCAATCAAAGTCAGGTGTCAGTCATTTTTTATGTGTTTTTTCATATAAATGTCTATAACTCTAAAACGAAATGAGATATTTTCACTAACATTGACACACACATGTATGGGCTCACTCCGAGGACACATAAGAAAAATGGTGGAATTGAGCCACTTGGTGGCGCTAAAATAGAACAAAACACAAAATTCCCATAGACTACAATGCAGAATTATGATATAAAATGCTATACTTTACAAATGAATTGGTGTATCATTACGAAACTTGGTTTGTGTCATCAGCACCATGCCTTTAAGATACTTAAACGGTTTCAAAACAGCACCGCATGTGGTTCATACTTATAATAAAGGCCTCTTGAGGCTATATCTCTGCAGACATGTTGACACTATATTGACACTATATTGACACTATATTGACTCCCTGCTTTGATATATTGACACCAATCTTTGCATGTGTCATTGTTCCGTTATTCTAGCCACACCACATCAATTTCGTAACTCTGCCACCTATTGGTTGAACGTGATAAATCATTAAATCGATTAAACATCACTTCCATCAAAAAACAGTCCCCAAATATAGAACCTTGAGACTCAGAGCTTTCCGACGATATGTGTTTGGTCAAGATTAGAAAAGATTTTGATTATAAAGTCGTTCAAATAAATGTTGTAATATAAAACATGACTCCGCCCACTAGGGGATTAATTTTGAGTTCGTAAGCTTTCGAATGATACCTAATTTATGATAATTACTCAAATATATGATACGAAAAAAAGGCGATGAAAAAAAGAGCGCCAGCGGGACGGTGACAGTTAAAGGGCAGGTTAGAGACTCCAGTGAGTCAATGTTTAGAAAAATAATGTAGGAACTAGATTTTCTTTAAAATATACTTTAAAATACGCTATTAAGGCTTTTAGAAACGTTTTTGTGAGAGAATTTTACTTCCGCATCTAAAAATGCCAAAACCGGACGTGACATAACGAGAGGGAGTGCGGAGAATCTCAGCGATAGCAAAACAATGAATCGCAATGACCGCTCGGACGCTGAGGACATTATAAATGTTTATTAATACTCATATGGCAGACCACAGCCATACAATTATGACACACAATTAGGGACAGAGCAGGATTAGACAGAACAACGATTAGAGGAGACAGATTGAGTTGTTGTGTGAGGAGAAACAGTGGAGAACAGCGGCAGGTGTCTCTGAGAGAGCAGTGTTAGCTTATATAAGCTAGCTAACGATATGATCACTGTGCTCAGATTACAACACTGTACTGATTATTATCATGTCTCAGCCAATAGCAAAGCTGGTTGTTGTCATCTAGTATACTTAACGTTACCAATAACAGAAACGAATAGGCTTTGACCATCAGGAAAAGTCACACTTGTTTCTCATCACGACTGATTTGGTACTTAGCAAATGTTTTAAAAACAAGACTCACTGTGCACAGTTCACGTTTTCTCTGAGCTGCATCTCTGACGGATCCGGGACGTCACATCCCAGATCCCACACAGCAAAAGGATCCGCGGCGGATCGGATATAAATCTCCCGCCGGCGGCTGAACCACAGACAGTGTTATTGTGTTTATCCTTTATTCATTCATTCTGTTATGGGTTTATTTCGTGCCGATTCACCGATAGTGTGAGGATGCGTATGACGTTTGATATTTGAGTGAACTTGAATGTACATACATGGCATGACAAACCTGTAGACTCGATGTCCAGACAGGCTGGACACAATAATTTAACATGACAATGATAAATTGGAATAGAAAAACTACCGAAAATACACAGACTCTACTGAACACCAGCCTATTCTGCCCTGAGCCCACGCACAGCTCGGCCAGCGACTCCCTCTCCTGACGCGGTGTTGAAAAAACGCTTTTTCCAATCGGCCAACGAAACGGCTACTTTATCTACTAAATTTGTGCTCTTATGTCTTTTTAAAACATTTTAAATCCTGCATTACCTTTTCATATGGTATTTTCATACAAGCTTATATATTAATCTAAAAAAAATTTAACCTGCAATATGCCCTTTAAGAGGTTAAACATTTAATTCAAAATTTCAACTTTTTTTCTCGAAATGTAGTTTAATTGTGCATTATAGTTACTTGAATCTGGAGATGGTTTCATTTTTTTAATAAAGCTCTCATTAACGTGCGTGTGTGTGTGTGTGTGTGTATTGATGAATCTCAGATGAAACCCGAGGAGGAGCCGTGAAGATCCGAGACTTCAGGAAACGAGCGAAAGAGGGTGAGCTTTACCTCACTTTACCTTTTTTTCATGTTCTCGTCTGATATATGTGCAGTAACTCATATTACACCGTGTGTGTGTTTGCAGTGTGTAACCGTCCGTCCGAGCGCAGTCAGGTCAATAATTTCCTGTGTATGGACCTCACCTACATCATCTGTCTGCTGAAGGACGGCTTCGGCTTTAGAGAGAGCACCGTCCTGCAGGTACTGAGGCATTCTGGGCCAGGGCTGTCCTCTGGAGGAGCGGTAACACTGATCCCTGTGTGTGTGTGTGTGTGTGTGTGTGTGTAGCTAACCAAGAAGGTGAGGAACGTGGAGACCAGCTGGGCTTTGGGGGCCGCCATCAACCACTTCCAGAAGTTCAGGATCCATTAAACACACCCAGAGTGATCCCACAGGGGGAATCCCACAGCTCAACAGTTTCTGTATGCAAAGCTCCATCTGACCGACTGAATGAGAACTGAAGCGTGAGGAGTTCCTGTGTGCGGTTCACACTCGCTGTGATATCTGTATCTGTCTTTAATGTCTGCTCTAATTAAAGATTTTAACAACACGTGCTCATGAGAGTGACTTCACACACACTTCAGTCATGATGTATATTTCTATCTTCAACACTTTAAGAAACTTCATATTGAGAAACTGATGAATCTCATGAGCATGTCTCAACCACAAAGAACAATTACAAGTTTCCTAGTCAGAAAATCCTAGTCAGAAATTCCTAGTCGGAAAATCCTAGTCAGAAATTCCTAGTCAGTTCCCTGAGGCTCGGTGGTTCAGGTAAGTTGTCTTCAAACCGGACGGTTGGTGGTTCAATCCCCGGTTCCACCTGACCAAGAGTCGAGGGGTCCATGAGTGTCTGACCCCAGCTGCTCCTGACCAGCTGATGGACGCATGGCCGACACCGCCATCGTGAGTGTGTGTGTGTGTGTGTGTGAGGCAATGTGTAAAGCGCTTTGGATGGCCATGGGTCTGTTGAAAGCGCTATATAAATAAGTCAATTTACATTTAGTCGGAAAATCCTAGTCTGAGTTTCCTAGTCCGAAAACTCTAGTCGGAAATTCCTAGTTGGAAAATCCTATTTGGAAATTCCTAGTTGGAAAATCCTAGTCTGAGTTTCCCAGTCCATTTACATTTAGTCGGAAATTCCTAGTCTGAGTTCCATAGTCGGAAAATCCTATTTGGAAAATCCTAGTCGGAAATTCCTAGTTTTGGATGGCCATGGGTCTGTTGAAAGCGCTAAATAAATCAGTCCATTTACATTTAGTCGGAAAATCCTAGTCTGAGTTTCCTAGTCAGAAAACTCTAGTCGGAAATTCCTAGTTGGAAAATCCTAGTCGGAAATTCCTAGTTTTGGATGGCCATGGGTCTGTTGAAAGCGCTATATAAATCATTCCATTTACATTTAGTCGGAAATTCCTAGTCTGAGTTCCATAGTCGGAAAATCCTAGTCAGAAATTCCTAGTTGGAAAATCCTAGTCGGAAATTCCTAGTTTTGGATGGCCATGGGTCTGTTGAAAGCGCTATATAAATCAGTCCATTTACATTTAGTCGGAAATTCCTAGTCTGAGTTCCATAGTCGGAAAATCCTAGTCAGAGATTCCTAGTTGGAAAATCCTAGTCGGAAATTCCTAGTTTTGGATGGCCATGGGTCTGTTGAAAGCGTTATATAAATCAGTCCATTTACATTTAGTCGGAAAATCCTAGTCTGAGTTTCCTAGTCCGAAAACTCTAGTCGGAAATTCCTAGTTGGAAAATCCTATTTGGAAATTCCTAGTTGGAAAATCCTAGTCGGAAATTCCTAGTTTTGGATGGCCATGGGTCTGTTGAAAGCGCTAAATAAATCAGTCCATTTACATTTAGTCGGAAAATCCTAGTCTGAGTTTCCTAGTCAGAAAACTCTAGTCGGAAATTCCTAGTTGGAAAATCCTAGTCGGAAATTCCTAGTTTTGGATGGCCATGGGTCTGTTGAAAGCGCTATGTAAATCAGTCCATTTACATTTAGTCGGAAATTCCTAGTCTGAGTTCCATAGTCGGAAAATCCTATTTGGAAATTCCTAGTTGGAAAATCCCAGTCAGAAATTCCTAGTTTTGGATGGCCATGGGTCTGTTGAAAGCGCTATATAAATCAGTCCATTTACATTTAGTCGGAAATTCCTAGTCTGAGTTTCCTAGTCGGAAAATCCTAGTCAGAAATTCCTAGTTGGAAAATCCTAGTCAGAAATTCCTAGTTGGAAAATCCTAGTCGGAAATTCCTAGTTTTGGATGGCCATGGGTCTGTTGAAAGCGCTAAATAAATCAGTCCATTTACATTTAGTCTGAAAATCCTAGTCTGAGTTTCCTAGTCAGAAAACTCTAGTCGGAAATTCCTAGTTGGAAAATCCTAGTCGGAAATTCCTAGTTTTGGATGGCCATGGGTCTGTTGAAAGCGCTATATAAATCAGTCCATTTACATTTAGTTGGAAATTCCTAGTCAGAAATTCCTAGTTGGAAAATCCTAGTCGGAAATTCCTAGTTTTGGATGGCCATGGGTCTGTTGAAAGCGCTAAATAAATCAGTCCATTTACATTTAGTCGGAAATTCCTAGTCAGAAATTCCTAGTTGGAAAATCCTAGACGGAAATTCCTAGTTGGAAAATCCTAGTCGGAAATTCCTAGTTTTGGATGGCCATAGGTCTGTTGAAAGCGCTAAATAAATCAGTCCATTTACATTTAGTCGGAAAATCCTAGTCTGAGTTTCCTAGTCAGAAAACTCTAGTCGGAAATTCCTAGTTGGAAAATCCTAGTCGGAAATTCCTAGTTTTGGATGGCCATGGGTCTGTTGAAAGCGCTATATAAATCAGTCCATTTACATTTAGTCGGAAATTCCTAGTCTGAGTTCCATAGTCGGAAAATCCTAGTCAGAAATTCCTAGTTGGAAAATCCTAGTCGGAAATTCCTAGTTTTGGATGGCCATGGGTCTGTTGAAAGCGCTATATAAATCAGTCCATTTACATTTAGTCGGAAGTTCCTAGTCTGAGTTCCATAGTCGGAAAATCCTAGTCAGAAATTCCTAGTTGGAAAATCCTAGTCGGAAATTCCTAGTTTTGGATGGCCATGGGTCTGTTGAAAGCACTATATAAATCATTCCATTTACTTTTAGTCGGAAATTCCTAGTCTGAGTTCCATAGTCGGAAAATCCTAAAATCCTGCTGCTCTTTATTAGTTTTCCCAACACAGCTACATCACCTAGTGTTGTTGTTAAAGTAGTGCATATTTACATTTATGAAAATCAACAATGACGTGTTTCCTAAAATAGTTTATTTACAAAAGCAAAGACTACAACAGCGCCACCACATCATCACTGTAGCCGTGCGCTGTCGTCATGGTGACCAGGTCATGAGGCGGAGTCAGAACCCCGTCCGGATCCGCCGCACCTGAAGCAGGAAGAGATGCTGTCAGTGCCGTTATCACAGAAGCTGATCCGTGTGTGTTTGTGTGTGTGAGAGAGAGTGAGTGTGTGTGTGAGAGAGTGAGTGTTTGTGTGAGAGTGAGTGTGTGAGAGTGAGTTTGTGTGTGTATGTGTGTGTGAGTGCGAGTGTGTGTGTGAGAGTGAGTGTGTGTGTGGGTGTGTGTGAGTGTGTGTGGGTGTGTGTGAGTGTGTACCTTGTGTTCGTAACATGGCGTGGTGCAGATTCATGTTCACCATAGAATCACTGCTGCCTCCGTCAGCCTCCAGAAGGCTGCTGTGAGTGAGCGCTTCACCTGTCAATCACACACGGACACGCCCCCTCGTCAGAACGGCTGCAGCACAGATACAGCACACAGTGTGTGTGTGTGTGTGTGTGTGTGTGTGTGTGTGAGTGTGAGTGTGTGTGTAACAGACGTTACCCGTTTCCCTGCTGTGTCTCTTCTTCATGTGGACGTTCCGGCTGCCGCTCTGAGAGAACGTCTTCCCGCAGACAGAGCACACGTGCGGCTTCTCGCCTGTTTGATCACATGATATTATGTGCATTACTTCATGATGTCCAATCCAGAGTCAGGCCACAAACAGCAGAGCATCTGATATGAAAACAGTCCAGACTGGAACTAACACACATTATGAATCAGTGATATTGGCTGTTCAGTCGCCATCATCTCTACAATTACACACGTGTAATACTCAGATCATGGTTAAGTCATGTGACCGTACCAGAGTGTACGAGCATGTGTTTGCGCAGACTGGAATATTCCGCGAAAGATCGACCACAACTGTCCACCTCACACAGGAAGGGCTTCTCACCTGAAAACAGCAGCAGTTTAAACATCACTACTCATCAGACACTGGCACTCAAACGTTTGATGTGTGTGTGGTTCTGTATGATCGTGTACCGGTGTGTGTGTGTGTGTGTGGTTCTGTATGATTGTGTACCGGTGTGTGTGTGTGTGTGTGTGTGTGTGTGGTTCTGTATGATCGTGTACCGGTGTGTGTGTGTGGTTCTGTATGATCGTGTACCGGTGTGTGTGTGTCTGTGGTTCTGTATGATCGTGTACCGGTGTGTGTGTGTGTGTGTGTGTGGTTCTGTATGATCGTGTACCGGTGTGTGTGTGTGTGTGGTTCTGTATGATCGTGTACCGGTGTGTGTGTGTGTCTGTGGTTCTGTATGATCGTGTACCAGTGTGTGTGTGTGTGGTTCTGTATGATCGTGTACCGGTGTGTGTGTGTCTGTGGTTCTGTATGATCGTGTACCGGTGTGTGTGTGTGGTTCTGTATGATCGTGTACCAGTGTTTGTGCGCCTGTGGTTCTGTATGATCGTGTACCAGTGTGTGTGTGTGTGGTTCTGTATGATCGTGTACCGGTGTGTGTGCGTCTGTGGTTCTGTATGATCGTGTACCGGTGTGTGTGCGTCTGTGGTTCTGTATGATCGTGTACCGGTGTGTGTGCGCCTGTGGTTCTGTATGATCGTGTACCAGTGTGTGTGTGTGTGGTTCTGTATGATCGTGTACCGGTGTCTGTGTGTCTGTGGTTCTGTATGATCGTGTACCGGTGTGTGTGCGCCTGTGGTTCTGTATGATCGTGTACCAGTGTGTGTGTGTGTGGTTCTGTATGATCGTGTACCAGTGTTTGTGTGGTTCTGTATGATCGTGTACCGGTGTGTGTGTGTGTCTGTATGATCATGTACCAGTGTGTGTGTGTGGTTCTGTATGATTGTGTACCGGTGTGTGTGTGTGTCTGTGGTTCTGTATGATCGTGTACCAGTGTGTGTGTGTGTGTGTGTGGTTCTGTATGATCGTGTACCAGTGTTTGTGTGGTTCTGTATGATCGTGTACCGGTGTGTGTGTGCGTCTGTGGTTCTGTATGATCGTGTACCAGTGTGTGTGTGTGGTTCTGTATGATCGTGTACCGGTGTGTGTGCGTCTGTGGTTCTGTATGATCGTGTACCGGTGTGTGTGCGCCTGTGGTTCTGTATGATCGTGTACCAGTGTGTGTGTGTGTGGTTCTGTATGATCGTGTACCGGTGTGTGTGTGTATGTGGTTCTGTATGATCGTGTACCGGTGTGTATGCGCCTGTGGTTCTGTATGATCGTGTACCAGTGTGTGTGTGTGTGGTTCTGTATGATCGTGTACCGGTGTGTGTGCGCCTGTGGTTCTGTATGATCGTGTACCGGTGTGTGTGCGTCTGTGGTTCTGTATGATCGTGTACCAGTGTGTGTGTGTGTGGTTCTGTATGATCGTGTACCGGTGTGTGTGTGTGTGGTTCTGTATGATCGTGTACCGGTGTGTGTGTGTGTGTGGTTCTGTATGATCGTGTACCGGTGTGTGTGCGTCTGTGGTTCTGTATGATCGTGTACCAGTGTGTGTGTGTGTGTGTGGTTCTGTATGATCGTGTACCAGTGTTTGTGTGGTTCTGTATGATCATGTACCGGTGTGTGTGTGTGTGTCTGTGGTTCTGTATGATCGTGTACCGGTGTGTGTGTGTGGTTCTGTATGATCGTGTACCAGTGTTTGTGTGGTTCTGTATGATCGTGTACCGGTGTGTGTGTGTGGTTCTGTATGATCGTGTACCGGTGTGTGTGTGTCTGTGGTTCTGTATGATCGTGTACCGGTGTGTGTGTGTCTGTGGTTCTGTATGATCGTGTACCGGTGTGTGTGTGTGTGTGTGGTTCTGTATGATCGTGTACCGGTGTGTGTGTGTCTGTGGTTCTGTATGATCGTGTACCGGTGTGTGTGTGTCTGTGGTTCTGTATGATCGTGTACCGGTGTGTGTGTGTCTGTGGTTCTGTATGATCGTGTACCGGTGTGTGTGCGTCTGTGGTTCTGTATGATCGTGTACCGGTGTGTGTGTGTGTCTGTGGTTCTGTATGATCGTGTACCGGTGTGTGTGCGTCTGTGGTTCTGTATGATCGTGTACCGGTGTGTGTGTGTGTGTCTGTGGTTCTGTATGATCGTGTACCGGTGTGTGTGTGTCTGTGGTTCTGTATGATCGTGTACCGGTGTGTGTGTGTGTGTCTGTGGTTCTGTATGATCGTGTACCGGTGTGTGTGCGTCTGTGGTTCTGTATGATCGTGTACCAGTGTGTGTGTGTCTATGGTTCTGTATGATCGTGTACCGGTGTGTGTGTGTGTGTCTGTGGTTCTGTATGATCGTGTACCGGTGTGTGTGCGTCTGTGGTTCTGTATGATCGTGTACCAGTGTGTGTGTGTCTATGGTTCTGTATGATCGTGTACCGGTGTGTGTGTGTCTGTGGTTCTGTATGATCGTGTACCGGTGTGTGTGCGTCTGTGGTTCTGTATGATCGTGTACCGGTGTGTGTGTGTGTCTGTGGTTCTGTATGATCGTGTACCGGTGTGTGTGCGTCTGTGGTTCTGTATGATCGTGTACCGGTGTGTGTGTGTGTGTCTGTGGTTCTGTATGATCGTGTACCGGTGTGTGTGTGTCTGTGGTTCTGTATGATCGTGTACCGGTGTGTGTGTGTGTGTCTGTGGTTCTGTATGATCGTGTACCGGTGTGTGTGCGTCTGTGGTTCTGTATGATCGTGTACCAGTGTGTGTGTGTCTATGGTTCTGTATGATCGTGTACCGGTGTGTGTGTGTCTGTGGTTCTGTATGATCGTGTACCGGTGTGTGTGCGTCTGTGGTTCTGTATGATCGTGTACCGGTGTGTGTGTGTGTGGTTCTGTATGATCGTGTACCGGTGTGTGTGTGTGTGTGTGGTTCTGTATGATCGTGTACCGGTGTGTGTGCGTCTGTGGTTCTGTATGATCGTGTACCGGTGTGTGTGTGTGTGTGTGGTTCTGTATGATCGTGTACCAGTGTTTGTGTGGTTCTGTATGATCGTGTACCGGTGTGTGTGTGTGTCTGTGGTTCTGTATGATCGTGTACCGGTGTGTGTGTGTCTGTGGTTCTGTATGATCGTGTACCGGTGTGTGTGCGTCTGTGGTTCTGTATGATCGTGTACCGGTGTGTGTGCGTCTGTGGTTCTGTATGATCGTGTACCGGTGTGTGTGTGTGTGTGTGTGGTTCTGTATGATCGTGTACCGGTGTGTGTGTGTGTGTGGTTCTGTATGATCGTGTACCGGTGTGTGTGTGTGTGTGTGGTTCTGTATGATCGCGTACCGGTGTGTGTGTGTGTGTGTGTGTGTGGTTCTGTATGATCGTGTACCGGTGTGTGTGTGTGTGTGTGTGGTTCTGTATGATCGTGTACCGGTGTGTGTGTGTGTGGTTCTGTATGATCGTGTACCGGTGTGTGTGTGTGTGGTTCTGTATGATCGTGTACCGGTGTGTGTGTGTGTGTGGTTCTGTATGATCGTGTACCGGTGTGTGTGTGTGTGGTTCTGTATGATCGTGTACCGGTGTGTGTGTGTGTGTGGTTCTGTATGATCGTGTACCGGTGTGTGTGTGTGTGTGTGTGTGTGTGGTTCTGTATGATCGTGTACCGGTGTGTATGTGTGGTTCTGTATGATCGTGTACCGGTGTGTGTGTGTGTGTGTGTGTGGTTCTGTATGATCGTGTACCGGTGTGTGTGTGTGTGTGTGTGTGTGGTTCTGTATGATCGTGTACCGGTGTGTGTGTGTGTGTGTGTGTGGTTCTGTATGATCATGTACCGGTGTGTGTGTGTGTGTGTGTGTGGTTCTGTATGATCGTGTACCGGTGTGTGTGTGTGTGTGGTTCTGTATGATCGTGTACCGGTGTGTGTGTGTGTGTGTGTGTGTGTGTGGTTCTGTATGATCGTGTACCGGTGTGTGTGTGTGTGTGTGTGTGTGGTTCTGTATGATCGTGTACCGGTGTGTGTGTGTGTGTGTGGTTCTGTATGATCGTGTACCGGTGTGTGTGTGTGTCTGTGGTTCTGTATGATCGTGTACCGGTGTGTGTGTGTGTCTGTGGTTCTGTATGATTGTGTACCGGTGTGTGTCTGTGGTTCTGTATGATCGTGTACCGGTGTGTGTGTGTGTGTGTGGTTCTGTATGATCATGTACCGGTGTGTGTGTGTGTGTGTGGTTCTGTATGATCGTGTACCGGTGTGTGTGTGTGTGTGTGTGGTTCTGTATGATCGTGTACCGGTGTGTGTGTGTGTGTGTGTGTGGTTCTGTATGATCGTGTACCGGTGTGTGTGTGTGTGTGTGTGTGGTTCTGTATGATCGTTTACCGGTGTGTGTGTGTGTGTGTGGTTCTGTATGATCGTGTACCGGTGTGTGTGTGTGTGTGTGTGGTTCTGTATGATCATGTACCGGTGTGTGTGTGTGGTTCTGTATGATCGTGTACCGGTGTGTGTGTGTGTGGTTCTGTATGATCGTGTACCGGTGTGTGTGTGTGTGTGTGTGTGTGTGTGTGGTTCTGTATGATCGTGTACCGGTGTGTGTGTGTGTGTGTGGTTCTGTATGATCGTGTACCGGTGTGTGTGTGTGTGTGTGTGTGTGCTTCTGTATGATCGTGTACCGGTGTGTGTGTGTGTGTCTGTGGTTCTGTATGATTGTGTACCGGTGTGTGTCTGTGGTTCTGTATGATCGTGTACCGGTGTGTGTGTGTGTGTGTGGTTCTGTATGATCGTGTACCGGTGTGTGTGTGTGTGTGTGGTTCTGTATGATCGTGTACCGGTGTGTGTGTGTGTGTGTGGTTCTGTATGATCGTGTACCGGTGTGTGTGTGTGTGTGTGTGGTTCTGTATGATCGTGTACCGGTGTGTGTGTGTGTGTGTGTGGTTCTGTATGATCGTTTACCGGTGTGTGTGTGTGTGTGTGTGTGTGGTTCTGTATGATCGTGTACCGGTGTGTGTGTGTGTGTGTGTGTCTGTGGTTCTGTATGATCGTGTACCGGTGTGTGTGTGTGGTTCTGTATGATCGTGTACCGGTGTGTGTGTGTGTGGTTCTGTATGATCGTGTACCGGTGTGTGTGTGTGTGTGTGTGTGTGTGTGGTTCTGTATGATCGTGTACCGGTGTGTGTGTGTGTGTGTGGTTCTGTATGATCGTGTACCGGTGTGTGTGTGTGTGTGTGTGGTTCTGTATGATCGTGTACCGGTGTGTGTGTGTGTGGTTCTGTATGATCGTGTACCGGTGTGTGTGTGTGTGTGTGGTTCTGTATGATCGTGTACCGGTGTGTGTGTGTGTGTGGTTCTGTATGATCGTGTACCGGTGTGTGTGTGTGTGTGTGGTTCTGTATGATCGTGTACCGGTGTGTGTGTGTGTGTGTGTGTGGTTCTGTATGATCGTGTACCGGTGTGTGTGTGTGTGTGTGGTTCTGTATGATCGTGTACCGGTGTGTGTGTGTGTGTGTGTGTGGTTCTGTATGATCGTGTACCGGTGTGTGTGTGTGTGTGTGGTTCTGTATGATCGTGTACCGGTGTGTGTGTGTGTGTGTGTGTGGTTCTGTATGATCGTGTACCGGTGTGTGTGTGTGTGTGTGTGTGGTTCTGTATGATCGTGTACCGGTGTGTGTGCGTCTGTGGTTCTTCAGGTTGCCGGCGGTGGTGAATCTCTTGCCGCAGCTCTTCTCGCTGCAGATGAAGGGCTTCTCTCCGTTGTGGATCCTCATGTGAACCTGCAGCCTCTGGAGAACATAGAAACTCTTCCCACAACCCTCGGCGCCACAGCGGAACGTGCGGTCGTTCCTGAAACACACACACACACACACGTTTATTGTCCTAATTCTCCTAAACCAGGCGTCATGTTCTCTCTGTGATTGGGCCTGTGCCGGCCGTGGGTTACCGGTGTGTCTTCAGGTGGTACTTCAGGTGGGCGGGGTAGGTGAAGGTGCGGTGGCAGCTCTCATACGGGCAGCGGTGGATCTTCTCCGCCGGCGGCCGCCCGCCTCGAGGCAGCGGCTCCTTCTTCGGCCCCTCTGATTGACAGCTGTGAATGTGGTCACCTTGACAACGACAGAGAGTAGTGATCAACCGATATTGATTTCTTTTTAGAACCTATACCGATAACCGATATACAGAACCGATATTGATTTTTTTTTTTTTTTGTTTTTTTTTACCGATAACCGATATACAGAACCGATATTGATTCACTGTTATTCTTCTGTTTTTGACAGGATTACACCACCACTGAACTGAACAAACCTTTTGATTTATAACAATCACTCCCTCCTTACATAGAAAACAAAACACATCTTATTTATACACCAATAAATAGAGGGTCTGAAAGAGCAAAACATAACAAAAGTGCACTGTTGCTAAACTGTTTTTGTTTAAAAAAATAAAATCTTCGATTAGGTTGAAAAAAAGGTAAAATAAATAAAGCAAATAAAAGTAATTCTAACCAATTAAAAAACAAAACCCTAGCATTGCTGTTTAATGTATTGTAATCCTCCAGTTGAGCAGAGCTAGAGTCTCTCAGCATCTGCCCCATAAGCCTTTCGCTTGTTTTCATAAATGGCTCCGAAATGTAATACTTAATTTTAAACTACAGTTTTAGTAGATTTATAAACTGTTTAATAGGTTAAAGAGTGAAGAATAATGTTAAATAACTGAATAATATTCTCTTGAATAGTGGAATATAACAAACAAAACATTGTATTGTATTGCATTTCTCAAACGGTGTGTGAAGTTATATCAGAATTATTAATGTTTTAGTCGTTCTAGGTTATGAAATATCTGCTGACAAACTGATGTTTATCTAAATTTACACAGAACTACTCAAACTGCGATCATTCGCGGAAATAATAAATAATATCCATAGAGTTCTTTACTTCGATGTTTATTAGCGAATTAATGTTTATATAATTAATTCCAGTGTTTTAAACGAGTGAATCTTGTTAAAGTTAAATATGCGGTGGAGCATTTCCTGAGCATCAAAACACAGACGACTTCAGGAGACGAGCACAGACAACAGAGAGAGAATTAAACTCAGCGCTTTTACTTCCAGCATGTGCTCATTCATGGCTGTGTTATTTAATTCATGCACAGTTGCGTCTGTATTTGGACAGGACTTGATTATTCACTCTAAGAGAGACGAGCTCGCGGAGGCATGTAAAATAATCCGTCAAATCCTGAATAAACCAGCTAGACTTCAGGCATTTATGTAACATCTAATTTGTGTATTAATGACTTATGTTAAATAAAGTTTACTAATTACAGCAGAGCAGGCGAGTGTACTTTACCTGTGCACGCCGGTGTCTCGCCAATAGCAATCCTGCGCGCAATTCTCAAAACGCCCACAAGATGGCGGCGTTTATCGTGAAAAATCCGATATTACAAAACCGATATCCGATTATGGCAAAATGCTTAAATATCAGGGAAAATATCGGTAAATCGATATTCCAAAACCGATATCCGACTATGGCAAAATGCTTAAATATCGGGGGAAATATCGGTAAATCGATATTACAAAACCGATATCCGATTATGGTAAAATGCTTAAATATCGGGGAAAATATCGGTAAATCCGATATGACAAAACCGATATCCGATTATGGTAAAATGCTTAAATATCGGGGAAAATATTGGTAAATCCGATATGACAAAACCAATATCCGATTATGGTAAAATGCTTAAATATCAGGGAAAATATCGGTAAATCGATATGACAAAACCGATATCTGATTATGGTAAAATGCTTAAATATCGGGGAAAATATCGGTAAATCTGATATAACAAAACCGATATCCGATTATGGTAAAATGCTTAAATATCGGGAAAAATATCGGTAAATCGATATGACAAAACCGATATACGATTATGGTAAAATGCTTAAATATCAGGGAAAATATCGGTAAATCGATATGACAAAACCGATATACGATTATGGTAAAATGCTTAAATATCAGGGAAAATATCGGTAAATCGATATGACAAAACCGATATCGGATTATGGTAAAATGCTTAAATATCGGGAAAAATATCGGTAAATCGATATGACAAAACCGATATCCGATTATGGTAAAATGCTTAAATATCGGGGAAAATATTGGTAAATCCAATATTACAAAACCGATATCCGATTATGGTAAAATGCATAAATATCGGGGAAAATAGCGGTAAATCGATATATCGGTCGATCACTAACAGAGAGCGACAGGCATTATGCGTAGCGGCATGAGGGGTGTGTGTGTGACGTACTGTTAGCGCCCGCGCGCGCTTCCTTCGCCAGCTGTGCCCGTGTGGCGGCGATAAGGCTGTCGTGGGCCAGCTCTTGGACCCTCAGGTACCACGGCGCTCCGGCATCCGGCCCGTCTCCGGCTGAGATCTCCTCCTGCGCCTCGTCCACGTCATCCTGGACGAACACCAGCGGCTCGGCCGACGCCGCCAATCCTACAAGCACAGAGTGTGTGTGTCAGTCAGAGCCGCACACACACACACACACACACACACACACACACACAGTGGGTCATGTGCAGTGTTGGGGGAATGCACTACAAGTAACTTGAGTTACGTAATAATATTACTTTTTCCAAGTAACTAGTAAAGTAACGCATTAAATTTACAACAAAATATCTGAGTTACTTTCTCACATTAGTTTGACTGACAGCTCTCCTGTCCTCATGTTGAGTTAGTGCAGAGGTGTGTGTGTGTGCGTGCTTGGTGCGCGTGCGTGCGTGCGTGCGTGCGTGTGTGTGTGTGTGAACATGATGGTTATTGTAGTTCTAGACTAAATGTGAGCATTTATTTATCTCACTTGCACAATAAAGATTCTGTTCTCCTCAAAATGAATAAAATCAGTCAAATGCAAAATCAGAGAACTATGCAAACCTCCAATAATTACATGTTAAATAAAACAACTATTTTTATGCATAATCTACCTTTATATTTAAATTACTAATGTCTTGCTGCTGACCTTTTGGGGTTTTGGTTTCCTTGCCACTGTTGCCTCTGGCTTGGCGTGCTCAGTTGGGGACACTACATTTTTCAACTAAATATCGAAATAAATCTAATGATTGAACTAAATTAACCATATAAACTAAATTACTGCTCTAATTACTGATCTAAAGCCCACACTGTCACTATGATAATTGAATTGAACTGATGACATTTTTTCTCCAGAATGGCTATACGGCTGAATAAAATTATGCTGCATTATTTTGCTGTTTAAAGGCCTTTGCACACTGAGTCCGAAATTCGCATGCAAAATTTTCGCACGTCAAAAAATAAATTCGACCTCACGTTATGTCAACTACGCTTGCACACTGCCTCCGAAACTTTCGTCCGTCAAAAAAAAATGGAACAGGTTCGATTTTCTGCGTTTTTCGCATCCGTTTTTTCCATCTACAGCTGATGCCCAGCCTAAAACTGCTGGCAATGCTGGTGAATGAATCGCCAGTGCTCCTCAGATACCTACAATTATACATACAAATATTATTGTATCAAAAATACTACATCACAGCTATAATTATAGCACACCAACTCCCTGTAAACCGTGTGTGTGTGTGTGTGTGTGTGTGTGTGTGTGTGTGTGTGTGTGTGTGTGTGTGTGTGTGTGTGTGTGTGTGTGTGTGTGTGTGTGTGTGTGTGTGTGTGCGCGCGGATCCTAGACACTGCCAGTCTCTGTTCAGGATTGGAGATTGCTGGTCTTCTTTTTAATATGTGGCTCCAGTATCGCTAGCAAAGCATCAAACTGAGCCACTGACAGTCAACTTTGAATCGGTCTGGATAATCCGCAGCTCCTTCATAAGGAGGTGGAAGATGTTTTGCGTTTTTTTTTGTAACGCATTCATTAATACGCATCGGACTCAGTGTGCAAGGTCTCAGATCTTTTTTTTCTCTAATTTTTCAGATCACAAATACGAAAAAGCGCATGCGAAAATTTCGGACTCAGTGTGCAAAGGCCTTAACACTGTAAAGCTGCTTTGAAACAATCTGCATTGTTAAAAGCGCTATATAAATAAAGTTGACTTGACCTTTGATGAAGAAAATTACTAGTTTTGTTTATTTTTATTGGTAAAACTTTTTTCTCCTGCATCTATTCTCCCATTATCCAGAGCTGCGCCCTCTACTGTTCATGTGGGAATCTGCATTTTTACCTCAGCCTGGGGCTTATTATTTACATTTTGGTATGAAGAGGTCTTTACAAAAATATAACTTTTTTGTTATAAACAAAAACAAGCCCAGCCCAGGAGAGAAAACGTAAAGCAAAAGTAACGTAACGCATTACTTTCCTTAAAAAGTAACCAAGTAACTCAATTAGTTACTTTTTAAGGGAGTAACGCAATATTGTAATGCATTACTTTTCTTAAAAAGTAACTCAATTAGTTACTTTTTAAGGGAGTAACGCAATATTGTAATGCATTACTTTTCTTAAAAAGTAACTATGTAACTCAATTAGTTACTTTTTAAGCGTGTAACGCAATATTGTAATGCATTACTTTTCTTAAAAAGTAACTAAGTAACTCAATTAGTTACTTTTTAAGGGAGTAACGCAATATTGTAATGCATTACTTTTCTTAAAAAGTAACTAAGTAACTCAATTAGTTACTTTTTAAGGGTGTAACGCAATATTGTAATGCATTACTTTTCTTAAAAAGTAACTAAGTAACTCAATTAGTTACTTTTTAAGGGAGTAACGCAATATTATAATGCATTACTTTTCTTAAAAAGTAACTATGTAACTCACTTAGTTACTTTTTAAGGGAGTAGCGCAATATTGTAATGCATTACTTTTCTTAAAAAGTAACTATGTAACTCATTTAGTTACTTTTTAAGGGAGTAACGCAATATTGTAATGCATTACATTTCTTAAAAAGTAACTAAGTAACTCAATTAGTTACTTTTTAAGGGAGTAACGCAATATTGTAATGCATTACATTTCTTAAAAAGTAACTATGTAACTCAATTAGTTACTTTTGAAGGGAGTAACGCAATATTGTAATGCATTACTTTTCTTAAAAAGTAACTATGTAACTCAATTAGTTACTTTTTAAGGGAGTAACGCAATATTGTAATGCATTACATTTCTTAAAAAGTAACTATGTAACTCAATTAGTTACTTTTGAAGGGAGTAACGCAATATTGTAATGCATTACTTTTCTTAAAAAGTAACTATGTAACTCAATTAGTTACTTTTTAAGGGAGTAACACAATATTGTAACGCATTACTTTTCTTAAAGAATAACTATGTTACTCAATTAGTTACTTTTTAAGGGAGTAACGCAATATTGTAATCCATTACTTTTCTCAAAAAGTAACTATGTAACTCAATTTGTTACTTTTTAAGGGAGTAACGCAATATTGTAATGCATTACTTTTCTTAAGAAGTAACTATGTAACTCAATTAGTTACTTTTTAAGGGAGTAACGCAACATTGTAATGCATTACTTTTCTTAAAAAGTAACTATGTAACTCAATAAGTTACTTTTTAAGGGAGTAACGCAATATTGTATTGCATTACTTTTCTTAAAAAGTAACTATGTAACTCAATTAGTTACTTTTCAAGGGAGTAACCCAATATTGTAATGCATTACTTTTCAGAGTAACTTTCCCCAACACTGGTCATGTGTGTGATGTGATGGACCTTTGGCCAGGCTGAGCAGGACGTAGGACGTGCTGTCGTGGTTCTGCAGGTCCTGGAGGATTGTGGGAGTTTGTGCTGAGGGCGAGGGCTGATGCAGAACCACCAGCGGACTTCGCTCGGGGCCGAACTCTGACAGCGCCGGGGACACGGCATGGCTAAGAGCGCTCTCTGAAACACACACACACACACACACACACACACACATCATATGACTAAAGACAGCCTTTTAAAAACACGTTTCCAAACTTTTGACCGGTACTGTATCTACTGTACATTGATCAGGCATAACATCCTAACCCTCTGGGGTTCTTCATTTATGGGCCACACTCAGGACCTTCAGGTCAAAAATTACCCAGAGGGCGGGATTAAGATAAAAAAAGATTTGAGTAAAATCAATTTTTTCTTTTCTTTTTGTGTGTTTTGAGATAATTTTATGATTTATAATTCATATTTATGCAATAATTATGACCCATTTTTTCCCAATGAATATAATAAAAAAATATATATATATTATTTTATTAAAGCTGTATTTCATTTTAGAGTCAAGCCTAGGCCTCATGAAAGCATTTTTTTAATGAGATCAGTGCCATCCGGTGGACACATTGAGCATTATTATCACGCAATAGCACATTTTTACCACTATAGTGGATCTTGCGTTTTATAAAAAATGTTAAAAATCGTAGCTTCATCGGAATGCTCCGAAACTTGGTGACTTTATTGGTACTTGGTATATGAACACCCCAAAAAATTGGGGACAGGATTTGAAAAGTCTAAGTGGTATAATCACACTCAGGACCTTCGGGTCAAAAATGACCCTCATAGGAAATGAACAGGAAATTAGTTTTAGCCAGGATGCAGAAAAAAAGGACTAAACAGTGAAGATCTCTAAAACATCAAGAGTGCAAAACAGACAAAACTCTCACACTTATACACAAAAAAACACACACACACACACACACACACACACACACACACACACACACACACACTTATACCCACAACAACACACGCACACACAAATGAACGCATGCCATTCCAAAAGCTAATTGTGTGTGTGTGTGTGTGGGAGTTTTTTTGTCTGTTTTGCACTCTTGATGTTTTAGAGATCTTCACTGTTGAGTCCTTTTTTCTGCATCCTGGCTGATTAGTAGATTGTACGCACAAAAAAACTCTATTTTCATATTTTTGCCAATTTCCCATTCATTTCCTATGGGGGTCATTTTTGACCCGAAGGTCCTGAGTGTGACTATTGTTTTTACGACCACTTAGACTTTTCAAATCCTGTCCCCAATTGTTGTGGGTGTTCATATACCAAGTACCAATAAAGTCACCAAGTTTCGGACCATTCCGATGAAGCTACGATTTTTAGAAAATTGTATTTAAAAAAATTTGGGTCAGAAACGGCCGAAGAGCCCCAGAGGGTTAATATTGTGTTAGTCGAGGAATGGACTCCACCAGATCGCCGTCACAATCTGGCCCTTGTCAAACTCGCTCAAATCCTTATGTGGCGTTCACACCGGACGCGATTCGCCGTAAGTTGGACGCTTGAAAATTTTGAGTTTACTCGCTTCAATCGCGCGTGACATTCACTTCACATCAGACGTGATTCTCCTCATGGGCGGAGCTTCTGCCAGCGGCTCGTCTCGTTGAGAAATGTCTGACATGGGCTGTGTTTACACGCCTTTTTTTGTTAAAATCTACTGTTAATGTGTGACAAAGCGTAGTTTTCAGTCGATAATGTAGTAGTTTAAAGCTCAAATCAGTAGTTTATTTATATAAAGAGAGCCTATTTGAACATGTGATCTGGTGTGTGTGTGTGTGTGTGTGAGCTCCAGTGGATCAGCGGCGCTCATTAACCCGGTGAGATCAGCCTTTCCTCAGCCAGTTCTTCTGCCGCTGGCTCTGATGACTCGAGCTATAATTCGTCTTGTAACGGCCGATCTTTGCTCTCATGGATCTATAATTTGTTCCCTGGCAAATCGTTTAGACTGAAGGCAAAGTGAAGTTTCATTACTTGTTTATTTTTAGGCTATTTAACTTTACGTTAGCGTTGTAGCCGACTAGCTCTGACTTTGAATGTTTGAGTGAATTGTTTGCTTTATTTCATGTGTAGCTTATTATACCTTTTACTTATACTTTTGTATTATTGATCAAACATAAACTTGCATTTAACAAAAAGAGACTGGGTTGTGTTTCGTGTCATTTAATGTTATCACAGTGATAATCATATTGTCTGAACCAGATATTGATATACAGATTTTCTCCTCATTGTTGTCACTACTAGAGCAAGCTCCTGATTGGTTAACGCGGCACGAAATATCCGCCAAAGTTCAGATTTTTCAACTTGAGCGATTTGCGCGATTCCTCAACCGCGTGAATCTCGCCGCAGAATGCCATTTCGCGTCTCTGCATTGACTTAACATGTAAATCACTCGCGCGAATCGCGTCCGGTGTGAGCGCACCTTTACGCTTGTCGATTTTTCCTGCTTCTAACACATCAACTCTGAGGACAAAATGTTCACTTGCTGCCTAATATATCCCACCCACTAACAGGAGATCATCAGTGTTATTCACTGGTCATAATGTTATGCCTGATCTAAACCTGCTGAAGATATGAAAGCTGAACATCTGTTGACCTGGCAGGTCCAGCGGGCCACAGGAGGGCTTGATCTCCGACTCCTCCAGACTCTGGCCCAGTGGGATGGACGCGTTCTGCACAAACTCAACCAACAGCTGCACAGAAGCAGAGACACACACACCCATCAGAGACACACACTCACACTCACAGACACACACACACACACACACACACACACACACACACACACACACACACACACACACACACACACACACACACACACACACACACACACACACACCTGAACTGCTTCAGTCTGTTCTGACTCGGGTTATGGTTCTCATTAAACGGACAATCAAAACTACAAAGAGTCCCATAGACTTTCACTGAGGGGGTCAAAACTTTTGCAGAATAACCCTAACCCTATCCTACGACAACACGCTCAAACATGCTAGCAACATGCTAATTAATGCTAACAACATGCTAATTCACGCTAACAACATGCTAATCATGTTAACATCGAGCTAATTCATTGCTAACATGCTAATTAATGCTAACAACATGCTAATTCACGATAACAACATGCTAATCATGTTAACATCGAGCTAATTCATTGCTAACATGCTAATTAATGCTAACAACATGCTAATTCACGCTAACAACATGCTAATCATGTTAACATTGAGCTAATTCATGTGCTACCATGCTAATTATTGCTAAAAACATGCTAATTCACGCTAACAACATGCTAATCATGTTAACATCGAGCTAATTCATGGCTAACAACATGTTAATTAATGCTAACAACATGTTAATTCACGTTAACAACGCGCTAATTCATTGCTAATCACATTGACAAGGCACTAATCATGTTAACAACGAGCTAATTCATTGCTAACAACATGCTAGTGATTAGTTAGGAAAATTTTAAAACATGCTAGCAAAATGCTAATTCATGCTAACAAAAATCTCCAAAACACTAAATCCTGCTAGTAAAAAGTTAAATCAAGATAGCAATGTGTTAGCATTATTAACATGTTAACATTATTAACGTTGATAACATGATTTTACATGTTGGTGACAATATTCTAATTCATGTTGGTAACACAATAAAACATGTTAGCAAAAAATGCTAATAACATAAAATGTTAGCTTCATGCTAGTAATATGCTAATAATCCTGTTAACAACATGTTAATTAATGCTAATAACTTAAAACATGTTGGCATGCTAACTTATGTTAGCATAGTGCTAATCTCGCTAACATCATGTTAAGTCATGTTAACAACATGTTAATTCATGCTAAGAGAAAACAATGCTTGCAAACATGTTAACTAATGCAAATAAAAATGCTAACAACATGCTAATTCACGTTAACGTGCTAATCATGTTAACAACGAGCTAATTCGTTGATAACAATATGGTAATCACATTAGGAAAATTTTAAAATATGATAGCAAAGTGCTAAAAAATGCTAGCAAAATGCAAATTCATGCTAGCATTTTTTTTTTATTAATGCTAACAAAACAATAAATCCTGCTGGTAAAAAGTTAAATCAAGATAGCAATGTGTTAACATTATTAACACGTTAGCATTACTAACGTTGATAACATGATTTTACATGTTGGTGACAATATTCTAATTCATGCTGGCAACACAATAAAACATGTTAGCAAAACATGCTAATAACATAAAATGTTAGCTTCATGCTAACAATATGTTAATAATCCTGTTAACAACATGTTTATTCATGCTAATAACATAAAACATGCTGGCATGCTAACTTATGTTAGAATAGTGATACTCACGCTAACATCATGTTAAGTCATGTTAACAACATGTTAATTCATGCTAATAACATAAAACAATGCTAGTATGCTAACTTATGTTAACATTGTGTTATTCACGCTAACATCATGTCATGTTAACAACATTTTAATTCATGCTAAGAGAAAATTATGCTTGGAAACATGTTAACTAAAGCAGATAACATAAGATCTGTTAACAACATGCTAATCACGTTAGGAAAATTGTAAAACATGCTAGCAAAGTGTTAAATAATGCTAGCAAAATGCTAATTCATGCTAGCAAAATGTTTTAATTAGTGCAAACAAAACACTAAATCCTGCTAGTAAAAATTAAATCAATCATAGCAATGTGTTAACATTATTAACGATGATAACATGATTTTACATGTTGGTAACAATATTCTAATTCATGCTAGTAACACAATAAATCACGCTAACAACATGCTAATTCACGTTAATGTGCTAATCATGTTAACAACAAGCTAATTCATTGATAACAACATGTTAATCACGTTAAGTAAATTGTAAAACATGCTAGCAAAATGTTAATTCATGCTAGCAAAAAAGTGAACATGTTAATCCAATGCTAATAACAAAACATGCTAGCAACATGCTAACTTATGTTAGCATAGTGCTAACAACACTAACATCATGTTAAGTCATGTTATCTACTTTCTAATTCATGCTAGTACCATGATACTTAATGCTAGTACCATGATAAAACATGTTACCATATTAATTAATGGCAAGAGAAACTAACGCAAATAACGCTGACGCTAACAAAATACTAACTCATGTTAGCATTGTGTTAAATCATGTTAACAAAAATGTTAATATGTTAATGTTAACATGCTAAAACATGTTAACAATGTGTTAAATAATGCTAGCAAACATATTACATCATGTTAACAACACGCTAATCATGCAAGCAACATGTTAAGCCGTGGTCACACTAGACTTTGAGCATGCGAAACACACGTTAAGAAACATGCTAATCATGTTAACAAGCTAACAAACTGGCTAAAACAAATGGCTGCGTCCGAAATCGCGCACTATGTGAGTAGGCACTACATTTGAATTTGAACGAACTTCGCGGCCGTTAAAAAAGAACGTTCTTTATTGTATGACTACATACGCCATTTTGTGATGATCATGTGACCTATTGACGTCAGTTGCGTCCAATCACCTCCATTCATAAACCGTCTCCCGCGGCCTCATGGGATAGTAAAGTGTTCATCGTGCGCGCACTTCGGAATCTCGCCGGGAGTAGGAATGTTTTCGCTTACTATAGTAGAGAAGTATTCGATCTCGGACGCAGTTAATGCTTCTTTTTTTTACTTTTTAAAAAACTGACGCTTAATAATATATGAAATTATTGTAGCATAACACATATAAACATTATTATGATCTGCCAGACGGTAATACCTCGGGTTTGGAGTCAAGTTCATCAGAAAGCATGGATTCTGCGTTATGATATCTGACAAGAGAGAGAGAAACATAAACATATAATGACGTCATCAATACACGGGGAAACGTCATCAATTAACAAAACCTCACTTTTTCCGACATCAAATTCGGAACACAACTTTGTTAGACACACGGTTTTAGTTTAATAGCGCATTTATTTAGTAAAATATATATTTAGTGTAAGATAATCAGGCATTTCTCGCTGTTACCCGGTTCAGGCGGTCAGAGAGAGGAGGTTCCGTCCATCATCTGACAGAACTGAGGGAATAAAACACACGAAACATGAATTATGCTGAATACACACGGTTTATTCACAGAGTTGTGGATATTATTAGTGATTATTATGAATACAGTGGAGCAGAGAGCCTGAGCTACCGTTAGCAAGAGCACAATCACCCTCATTTCGCGCGCTTTTCCTCAGTTATTCACCTCAGACATACCTGACAGATGATTATGATACAGATGTGTCTTTATAAACTCTCTTAGCCCTCATCGCCGCTGATGTTTGACAGAGAACAGCAGAAGCTAAACACAAACACAAAGACTAGCGCTAGCACATCCGGGTCACGCGCGGGCGCTCTGAGGGCTGTCCTTCTGAGAGGAAAACTATCGATCTGAAGACTGATCGTGTGATATTATAATGGAAATTAATGCCTGCTTTACTTTAGCAAACAAAGAGATGCGTTTCAGTGAGCGATACGCTTTTTTAATACGAGATAATCGGTTCAAAAGAACGACGATCAGGAGATTCTTTCGAATGATGCCTGATTCTCTGATTCTTTTGAGTCGATTCTTTGAAGAAGAGTCGGCGTTTGATAGTGTATATTCAGTAAAACGTCGGAGGATATAAAAAGTGGAAAATAATAATAATAAAAACACTTGAAGAATCAGTAAATTAATATTGTGAAAGTGTAGCCAGTTTTGGTTTTCAGAAAATGTTCATTAAACCATCGATTGAATCGCATCAAACTCTTTATTAATCGATTTATTTTAGCAAACAAACATTGAGTCATACGTTTATTGAATCCTAAAGAATTAGTTCAAAAGAGTCAGAGAATCGGACATCATTAATAGAGATTCTTTCGAATGATTCTCTGATTCTTGAGTCGATTCTTCGAAGAGTCAGAAATTACGGCATGAAAACATTTGACAGTGTCTATTCAGTAAAACGTCGGAGGATATAAAAAGTGGGAAATAATAATACACTTGAAGAATCAGTAAATTAATATTGTGAAAGTGTAGCTAGTTTTGGTTTTCAGAAAGTGTTCATTTAACTATCGATTGAATCGCATCAAACACTTTTCTGTAAATCGATTTATTTTAGCAAACAAACAGTGAGTCATGTGTTTATTGAATCCAAAAGAATTGGTTAAAAAAAATCTGAGAATCAGACATCATTGATGGAGATTCTTTCGAATGATTCTTTTGAGTCAATTCTTTGAAGAAGTCAGAAATTACGGCATGAAAACATTTGACTGTAATATTCAGTGAAACATCTGAAAACTGGGAAGTATTAATAATAAAACACTTTAAGAATCGGTAAATTAATATTGTGAAAGTTTAGCCAGTTTTGGTTTTCAGAAAGTGTTCATTAAACCATCGATTGAATCGCATTAAACACTTTATTCATCGATTTATTTTAGCAAACAGTGAGTCATACGTTTATTGAATCAGAAAGAATCAGTTTAAGAGTCAGAGAATCAGACATCATTAATGAAGATTCTTTCGAATGATTCTCTGATTCTTGAGTCGATTCTTTGAAGAAGAGTCAGAAATTACGGCATGAAAACATTTGATTGTAATATTCAGTGAAACATCTGAAAACTGGGAAGTATTAATAATAAAAACACTTGAAGAATCAGTAAATTAATATTGTGAAAGTGTAGCTAGTTTTGGTTTTCAGAAAGTGTTCATTTAACTATCGATTGAATCGCATCAAACACTTTTCTATAAATCGGTTAACTTTAGCAAACAAACAGTGAGTCATGTGTTTATTGAATCCAAAAGAATCGGTTCAAAAGAGTCAAAGAATCAGACATCATTAATGGAGATTCTATCGAATGATTCTTTGATTCTTTTGAGTCAAAGAGTCAGAAATGACGGCATGAAAACATTTGATTGTAATATTCAGTGAAACATCTGAAAACTGGGAAGTATTAATAATAAAAACACTTGAAGAATCTGTAAATTAATATTGTGAAAGTTTAGCCAGTTTTGGTTTTCAGAAAGTGTTCATTATACCACCGATTGATTTGCATCAAACTCTTTATTCATTTATTTATTTTAGCAATCAGTGAGTCATACGTTTGAATCAGAAAGAATCAGTTTAAAAGAGTCAGAGAATCAGACATCATTAATGGAGATTCTTTCGAATGATGCCTGATTCTTTTGAGTCAATTCTTTGAAGAAGTCAGAAATGACGGCATGAAAACATTTGATTGTAATATTCAGTGAAACATCTGAAAACTGGGAAGTATTAATAATAAAAACACTTGAAGAATCGGTAAATGAATATTGTGAAAGTTTAGCCAGTTTTGGTTTTCAGAAAGTGTTCATTAAACCATCGATTGAATCGCATCAAACACTTTTCTATGAATCGGTTTATTTTAGCAAACAGTGAGTCATACGTTTGAATCAGAAAGAATCGGTTCAAAAGAGTCAAAGAATCAGACATCATTAATGGAGATTCTTTCAAATGAATCTGATTCTTTTGAGTCGATTCTTTGAAGAAGAGTCAGAAATAACAGCATGAAAACATTTGACAGTAACATTCAGTAAAACGTTGGAGGATATAAAAAGTGGGAAATAATAATAATAATAAAACACTTGAAGAATCAGTAAAGTAATATTGTGAAAGTTTAGCCAGTTTTGGTTTTCAGAAAGTGTTCATTAAACCATCGATTGAATCGCATCCCTTTGTTCATCCATTTAAGAATCGGTTCAAAAGAGTCAGACTGATTCGTTTGAACCGATTCTTTCGTGAAGTGATGCTTTCGATGACCAGAAGTTAAGCCTACATGATTTCTGTGAGTAATGCAACCCAGAGTTTGACATTTGAACTTATTTTAATAACTTTATGACATGAAAACATTAGAGTGGTATTCAGTAATCCAGGTTTTAAAGTGGGAAATAATAATAACAAAAAACACTTAAAAAGGCAAAGCAACACAGAATCCGTTACGCCAGCGTTTGGTCAGTTCTGGTTGTGTGTGTGTGTGTCCTGTGGATCAGGCCATGTGTGTGTGTGTGTGTGTGTAAGAGCATCTGTGAATGTAAAGCACCGAGCCGTAATAACGTCTGGAGATTCAGCAGAACAACAGATGCCATCTCCAAACACTAACAGGCAGATTATGTTCTTACAGAAGACAGGAATAACAGATAACACACACACACACACACACACACACGTTACAGGTTATGTTATGTGTTAGCTGCCACTGAAGCTCTGAGCGCTGAAGTAAGGCAAGATGACCATCACATCTGTGGATCGACACGACTTCCATCAGCACCATTACTGATTCACACATCACGATTCACTGACTCACTCAAAGACTTCACTTGAGTCATTACTGGATGAATCAACGTCTTTGAACAAGTCTCTTAAGTGAATGATTCAATGACTCACTCTTAAAGACTTCACTTGATTCATGACTGGATGAATCAGTGTTTCTGAACGAGTCTCTTGAGTGAATGATTCAATGACTCACTCATAAAGACTTCACTTGAGTCATTACTGGATGAATCAGTGTTTCTGAACGAGTCTCTTGAGTGAATGATTCAATGACTCACTCATAAAGACTTCACTTGTTTCATTACTGGATGAATCAGTGTTTCTGAACGAGTCTCTTGAGTGAATGATTCAATGACTCACTCATAAAGACTTCACTTGAGTCATTACTGGATGAATCAGTGTTTCTGAACGAGTCTCTTGAGTGAATGATTCAGTGTTTCTGAACAAATCTCTTGAATGAATGATTCAATGACTCATTCATAAAGTCTCACTTGTTTCATTACTGGATGAATCAGTGTTTTTGAACAAATCTCTCGAGTGAACAATTCAACGACTCACTCAAAGACTTGTTTCATTACTGGATGAATCAGTGTTTCTGAACTAATCTCTTGAGTGAATGATTCAATGACTCACTCATAAAGACTTGTTTCATTACTGGATGAATCAGCGTTTTTGAACAAATCTCTTGAGTGAATGATTCAAATGACTCACTCATAAAGGCTCTGATGTGTACTCGGGTTGAGTTCGTCCAACACTCATGATGAGGGTGAATCTCTGAGTCATGTGACCACACATAAAATGCCACCGGCTCGATGAACAAAACTCAGCATATTCTCAAAAACATGAGTCTGGTTTTGTTTTCAAGCAAAAGCTCAACGGGGAGGATTGTGGTCAGGAGAAGGGCAGGGCACATTTCACAGACAGTCCCAAACCATCCGTAATTAAGCGTCTGGGAGAAAGATCTGCACATCTGCACATTCTCTGATTCTGCTTTGATACGAGTCCAAACCCGTGAGAAGTGCAACTACAGCAGCTGAAGGCAGAGTTCAGCTCACCCTCACGAATCTCTTCAGTGAATGATTCACTGACTCACTCATAAAGACTTGTTTCATTACTGGATGAATCAGTGTTTTTGAACAAATCTCTTCAGTGAATGATTCAATGACTCACTCATAAAGACGTCACTTGTTTCATTACTGGATGAATCAGTGTTTTTGAACAAATCTCTTGAATGAATGATTCAATGACTCACTCATAAAGACTTCACTTGTTTCATTACTGGATGAATCAGTGTTTTAGAACGAATCTCTTGAGTGAATGATTCAATGACTCACTCATAAAGACTTCACTTGTTTCATTACTGGATGAATCAGTGTTTTAGAACAAATCTCTTGAATGAATGATTCAATGACTCACTCATAAAGACTTGTTTCATTACTGGATGAATCAGTGTTTTAGAACGAATCTCTTGAATGAATGATTCAATGACTCACTCATAAAGGCTTCACTTGTTTCATTACTGGATGAATCAGTGTTTTTGAACCAATCTCTTGAGTGAATGATTCAATGATTCAATGACTCACTCATAAAGACTTGTTTCATTACTGGATGAATCAGTGTTTTAGAACGAATCTCTTGAGTGAATGATTCACTGACTCACTCAAAGACTTCACTTGTTTCATTACTGGATGAATCAGTGTTTTTGAACCAATCTGTTGAACAAACCATCCGTAATTAAGCGTCTGATTCTGCTTTGATGCAAGTCCGAACCCATGAGAGGTTCAACTACAGCAGCTGAAGGCAGAGTTGGGCTCATCCTCACTTCAGGCCCACGTCCCGGTTCTCCTCCTCCTTCCGCCGGTTCTCCTCCTCCTTCCGCCGGTTCTCCTCCTCCTTCCGCCGGTTCTCCTCCAGCATGTGTGTGTGTAATGCGGCCCAGTCGCCCGTCCGCAGCGCCGCCGTGAACATGTGTGTGTGTGTGCGCAGCCGCTCCAGCTCGGCCTGGGTGCGCCGGTTCTGCCGGATCAGCTCTTTGGTGCGGAGCGTGATGTCCAGCAGGCCGGACGAGCGGAGGATGTTGTAGGTGTTGCAGAAGCGCTTGATCTTGTTGTCCGAGCGTCCGCCTTCAGCTTTGCGCCCGCTGGAGCTCGGGTCCGAATCCGTGGATGCGTCTGCAGGAGAGGCGGAGCCGGGTAAAGGAGCAGAACTCCGGTCCGAGGAGGCGGAGCTGCTCCCGCTGTCTCCGGGGTGAGGGGCGATTCTGGGGTAGGATTTGAGGATCGGGAGGTACTTCCTGTGGCGCCGGCGCTTGGGCGCGTGACCCTTGGAGGCGTGGCCCTTGGGGGCGGAGCCGCTTCCCTGCGGGACGACGGGTTGGAGGAAGACGACCTGAGGCTGGACCGCCTCCACCGCCGGACCGAAGGCCCAGGGCTTCAGAGACGCAGGAGGTTCTCCAGACTGCAAACACACACACACACACACACACACACACACACACACACACACAGGGCTTTACCAACTAATCTCTAATGTGTGTTAGTGTGAGGGATACACAACAGCAAATCAGATGACCAACTCATTACTGCTTCAGACTGAGAGTGTGTGTGTGTGTGTGTGTGTGTGAGAGAGAGAGAGAGAGAGAGAGAGAGAGAGAGAGAGAGAGAGAGAGAGTGAGTGAGTGAGTGAGTGTGTGAGAGTGTGTGTGTGTGTGTGTGTGTGTGTGTGTGTGTGTGAGAGAGAGAGTGAGTGAGTGTGTGAGAGTGAGAGTATGAGTGTGTGAGTGAGTTTGTATGAGTGTGTGAGAGTGAGTTTGTATGAGTGTGTGAGAGTGAGTTTGTATGAGTGTGTGAGAGTGAGAGTATGAGTGTGTGAGAGTGAGTTTGTATGAGTGTGTGAGAGTGAGTTTGTATGAGTGTGTGAGAGTGAGAGTATGAGTGTGTGAGAGTGAGTTTGTATGAGTGTGTGAGAGTGAGAGTATAAGTGTGTGAGAGTGAGAGTATGAGTGTGTGAGAGTGAGTTTGTATGAGTGTGTGAGTGAGAGTATGAGTGTGTGAGAGTGAGTTTGTATGAGTGTGTGAGTGAGAGTATGAGTGTGTGAGAGTGAGTTTGTATGAGTGTGTGAGAGTGAGTTTGTATGAGTGTGTGAGAGTGAGAGTATGAGTGTGTGAGAGTGAGTTTGTATGAGTGTGTGAGTGAGAGTATGAGTGTGTGAGAGTGAGTTTGTATGAGTGTGTGAGTGAGAGTATGAGTGTGTGAGAGTGAGTTTGTATGAGTGTGTGAGAGTGAGTTTGTATGAGTGTGTGAGAGTGAGAGTATGAGTGTGTGAGAGTGAGTTTGTATGAGTGTGTGAGTGAGAGTATGAGTGTGTGAGTGAGTTTGTGTGAGTGTGTGAGAGTGAGAGTATGAGTGTGTGAGTGAGTTTGTGTTGAGTGAGTTTGTATGAGTGTGTGAGAGTGAGAGTATGAGTGTGTGAGTGAGTTTGTGTGAGTGTGTGAGAGTGAGAGTATGAGTGTGTGAGTGAGTTTGTGTTGAGTGTGTGAGAGTGAGAGTATGAGTGTGTGAGAGTGAGTTTGTATGAGTGTGTGAGAGTGAGAGTATGAGTGAGTTTGTGTTGAGTGTGTGAGAGTGAGAGTATGAGTGTGTGAGTGAGTTTGTGTTGAGTGTGTGAGAGTGAGAGTATGAGTGTGTGAGAGTGAGTTTGTGTGAGTGTGTGAGAGTGAGAGTATGAGTGTGTGTGAGTGAGTTTGTGTGAGTGTGTGAGAGTGAGAGTATGAGTGTGTGAGTGAGTTTGTGTTGAGTGTGTGAGAGTGAGAGTATGAGTGTGTGAGAGTGAGTTTGTATGAGTGTGTGAGAGTGAGTTTGTATGAGTGTGTGAGTGTGAGTTTGTATGAGTGTGTGAGTGAGAGTATGAGTGTGTGAGAGTGAGTTTGTATGAGTGTGTGAGAGTGAGAGTATGAGTGTGAGTTTGTATGAGTGTGTGAGAGTGAGAGTATGAGTGTGTGAGAGTGAGAGTATGAGTGTGTGAGAGTGAGTGTGTGAGAGTGAGAGTATGAGTGTGTGAGAGTGAGTGTGTGAGAGTATGAGTGTGTGAGAGTATGAGTGTGTGAGAGTGAGAGTATGAGTGTGTGAGAGTGAGAGTATGAGTGTGTGAGAGTGTGTGAGAGTGAGAGTATGAGTGTGTGAGAGTGAGTGTGTGAGAGTATGAGTGTGTGAGAGTATGAGTGTGTGAGAGTGAGAGTATGAGTGTGTGAGAGTGAGAGTATGAGTGTGTGAGAGTGTGTGAGAGTGAGAGTATGAGTGTGTGAGAGTGAGTGTGTGAGAGTGAGAGTATGAGTGTGTGAGAGTGAGAGTATGAGTGTGTGAGAGTGAGAGTATGAGTGTGTGAGAGTGAGTGAGAGTATGAGTCTGTGAGAGTGAGAGTATGAGTGTGTGAGAGTGAGTGAGAGTATGAGTGTGTGAGAGTGAGTGAGAGTATGAGTGTGTGAGTGAGTGAGACTATGAGTGTGTGAGAGTGAGTGAGAGTATGAGTGTGTGAGAGTGAGTGAGACTATGAGTGTGTGAGAGTGAGTGAGAGTATGAGTATGAGTGTGTGAGAGTGAGTGAGAGTATGAGTGTGAGTGAGTTTGTATGAGTGTGTGAGAGTGAGTGAGTATGAGTGTGTGAGAGTGAGTTTGTATGAGTGTGTGAGAGTGAGTGAGAGTATGAGTGTGTGAGAGTGAGTGAGAGTATGAGTGTGTGAGTGAGAGTATGAGTGTGTGAGAGTGAGTGAGAGTATGAGTGTGTGAGAGTGAGAGTATGAGTGTGTGAGTGAGTTTGTGTGAGTGTGTGAGAGTGAGAGTATGAGTGAGTTTGTGTTGAGTGTGTGAGAGTGAGAGTATGAGTGTGTGAGAGTGAGTTTGTATGAGTGTGTGAGAGTGAGTTTGTATGAGTGTGAGTTTGTATGAGTGTGTGAGTGAGAGTATGAGTGTGTGAGAGTGAGAGTATGAGTGTGTGAGAGTGATTTTGTATGAGTGTGTGAGAGTGAGAGTATGAGTGTGTGAGAGTGAGAGTATGAGTGTGTGAGAGTGAGTGTGTGAGAGTGAGAGTATGAGTGTGTGAGAGTGAGTGTGTGAGAGTATGAGTGTGTGAGAGTGAGAGTATGAGTGTGTGAGAGTGTGTGAGAGTGAGAGTATGAGTGTGTGAGAGTGAGTGTGTGAGAGTGAGAGTATGAGTGTGTGAGAGTGAGAGTATGAGTGTGTGAGAGTGAGAGTATGAGTGTGTGAGAGTGAGTGAGAGTATGAGTCTGTGAGAGTATGAGTGTGTGAGAGTGAGTGAGAGTATGAGTGTGTGAGAGTGAGTGAGAGTATGAGTGTGTGAGTGAGTGAGACTGAGTGTGTGAGAGTGAGTGAGAGTATGAGTGTGTGAGAGTGAGTGAGACTATGAGTGTGTGAGAGTGAGTGAGAGTATGAGTATGAGTGTGTGAGAGTGAGTGAGAGTATGAGTGTGTGAGTGAGTTTGTATGAGTGTGTGAGAGTGAGTGAGAGTATGAGTGTGTGAGAGTGAGTTTGTATGAGTGTGTGAGAGTGAGAGTATGAGTGTGTGAGAGTGTGTGAGAGTATGAGTGTGTGAGAGTGAGAGTATGAGTGTGTGTGAGTGAGAGTATGAGTGTGTGAGAGTGTGTGAGAGTATGAGTGTGTGAGAGTGAGAGTATGAGTGTGTGTGAGTGAGAGTATGAGTGTGTGAGAGTGTGTGAGAGTATGAGTGTGTGAGAGTGAGAGTATGAGTGTGTGTGAGTGAGAGTATGAGTGTGTGTGAGTGAGAGTATGAGTGTGTGAGAGTGTGTGAGAGTATGAGTGTGTGAGAGTGAGAGTATGAGTGTGTGAGAGTGAGTGAGAGTATGAGTGTGTGAGTGAGAGTATGAGTGTGTGAGAGTGAGAGTATGAGTGTGTGAGAGTGTGTGAGAGTATGAGTGTGTGAGAGTGAGAGTATGAGTGTGTGAGAGTGTGTGAGAGTATGAGTGTGTGAGAGTGAGAGTATGAGTGTGTGAGAGTGAGAGTATGAGTGTGTGAGAGTGAGAGTATGAGTGTGTGAGAGTGTGTGAGAGTATGAGTGTGTGAGAGTGAGAGTATGAGTGTGTGAGAGTGAGAGTATGAGTGTGTGAGAGTGTGTGAGAGTATGAGTGTGTGAGAGTGAGAGTATGAGTGTGTGAGAGTGAGTGAGAGTATGAGTGTGTGAGTGAGAGTATGAGTGTGTGAGAGTGAGAGTATGAGTGTGTGAGAGTGTGTGAGAGTATGAGTGTGTGAGAGTGAGAGTATGAGTGTGTGAGAGTGTGTGAGAGTATGAGTGTGTGAGAGTGAGAGTATGAGTGTGTGAGAGTGTGTGAGAGTATGAGTGTGTGAGAGTGAGAGTATGAGTGTGTGTGAGTGAGAGTATGAGTGTGTGAGAGTGTGTGAGAGTATGAGTGTGTGAGAGTGAGAGTATGAGTGTGTGAGAGTGAGAGTATGAGTGTGTGAGAGTGTGTGAGAGTATGAGTGTGTGAGAGTGAGAGTATGAGTGTGTGAGAGTGTGTGAGAGTATGAGTGTGTGAGAGTGAGAGTATGAGTGTGTGTGAGTGAGAGTATGAGTGTGTGAGAGTGTGTGAGAGTATGAGTGTGTGAGAGTGAGAGTATGAGTGTGTGTGAGTGAGAGTATGAGTGTGTGAGAGTGTGTGAGAGTATGAGTGTGTGAGAGTGAGAGTATGAGTGTGTGAGAGTGAGTGAGAGTATGAGTGTGTGAGTGAGAGTATGAGTGTGTGAGAGTGAGAGTATGAGTGTGTGAGAGTGAGTGAGAGTATGAGTGTGTGAGAGTGAGAGTATGAGTGTGTGAGTGAGAGTATGAGTGTGTGAGAGTGAGAGTATGAGTGTGTGAGAGTGAGTGAGAGTATGAGTGTGTGAGAGGGAGAGTATGAGTGTGTGAGTGAGAGTATGAGTGTGTGAGAGTGAGAGTATGAGTGTGTGAGAGTGAGTGAGAGTATGAGTGTGTGAGAGTGAGAGTATGAGTGTGTGAGAGTGAGAGTATGAGTGTGTGAGAGTGAGAGTATGAGTGTGTGAGAGTGAGTGAGAGTATGAGTGTGTGAGAGTGAGAGTATGAGTGTGTGAGAGTGAGAGTATGAGTGTGTGAGAGTGAGAGTATGAGTGTGTGAGAGTGAGAGTATGAGTGTGTGAGAGTGAGTGAGAGTATGAGTGTGTGAGAGTGAGTGAGAGTATGAGTGTGTGAGTGAGAGTATGAGTGTGTGAGAGTGAGAGTATGAGTGTGTGAGAGTGAGTGAGAGTATGAGTGTGTGAGAGTGAGAGTATGAGTGTGTGAGTGAGAGTATGAGTGTGTGAGAGTGAGAGTATGAGTGTGTGAGAGTGAGTGAGAGTATGAGTGTGTGAGAGTGAGAGTATGAGTGTGTGAGTGAGAGTATGAGTGTGTGAGAGTGAGAGTATGAGTGTGTGAGAGTGAGTGAGAGTATGAGTGTGTGAGAGTGAGAGTATGAGTGTGTGAGAGTGAGAGTATGAGTGTGTGAGAGTGAGAGTATGAGTGTGTGAGAGTGAGTGAGAGTATGAGTGTGTGAGAGTGAGAGTATGAGTGTGTGAGAGTGAGAGTATGAGTGTGTGAGAGTGAGAGTATGAGTGTGTGAGAGTGAGAGTATGAGTGTGTGAGAGTGAGTGAGAGTATGAGTGTGTGAGAGTGAGTGAGAGTATGAGTGTGTGAGAGTATGAGTGTGTGAGAGTGAGTGAGAGTATGAGTGTGTGAGAGTATGAGTGTGTGAGAGTGAGTGAGAGTATGAGTGTGTGAGAGTGAGTGAGAGTATGAGTGTGTGAGAGTATGAGTGTGTGAGAGTGAGTGAGAGTATGAGTGTGTGAGAGTGAGTGAGAGTATGAGTGTGTGAGAGTGAGAGTACGAGTGTGTGAGAGTGAGAGTATGAGTGTGTGAGAGTGAGAGTATGAGTGTGTGAGAGTGAGAGTATGAGTGTGTGAGAGTGAGAGTATGAGTGTGTGAGAGTGAGTGAGAGTATGAGTGTGTGAGAGTGAGAGTATGAGTGTGTGAGAGTGAGAGTATGAGTGTGTGAGAGTGAGAGTATGAGTGCAGTGTTTCCCCTACCATTGTTTTGACGCCCCCCCTGAAAATATTTGTCATTACGGTCGACAATAAGAATTGCCCGATGGTTCAGTGCCAGTGTGAAAGACACTCGGGCCAGAGCTGCATCTTCACGGAAACTGATCATTTGCGCATTAAGCCTTGCCAATTTAAATATTCAAGCGCTCATAGACGAGAAAGTGTGTCTCTCAGTTTGCTCGTCGCAAAGCGCAACAACAGCACACACACACACACACACACACACGCACGGCCACGCGTCTCACAGCGCGCGAATATTCACACAAAATTATATCAAAATGACTGTCTTGTTGAGTATCATCGTAAACATAGTCGGTTAGGTCTTTTAAATCAACGTAAACATGAAATTTGCCAGTCACCGCCAGTTTTAATGGTCCACAGAATATCTAAACATGCAATATATCAAAAGAAAGAACAGACCCACTGTTTTATTCCAGCTTCATACATTATTTTTTTAATCAACACTTGAATGTTGCAAGTTTCATAAAAAAAGCAACATTTTGAGCATAAAGATGAAAAAATAACGTTTTTGTAAAAGACTAACGTTACGTCTGAACGATGAACAGAACACAGATGTTGTAGATCGAGTCCATCAACACTCAAAGCTTCAGTCCTAGAACTCGTCCTGCAGTTCATTCAATAACATTAGGCAGTTGTGATTTAAATGCTGTTTAATGGTGATGATCGCGTTATTTTACATATGCATCTGCTTATGATATCGCACGTTCCTTCTTCGCCTGTGTTTTGATCAGGAGATTCTGTTCTCGTGCAGGAAATGCGCTACAGCGCCCCCTACCGTATAACAGTGAACACACATGGAAAGCCGGAAAATATCGTCATTGGCTATATAAATATTGAGATAACAAAACACACACAAAAAAAATTCACTCACTGCTCTTGACTGAATAACTTTTAATAAGGGTTAATCTGTATTTATATGCAGTGACATATATTTTATGCAGTGATATTTTACATTTGATTACTATTTTTGTACCTGACAATCTAGTTTAGACCTACATGAAAATAACTGTTTATTTCATTTGTATATATGTTTGTTCTGCTGTATTTATTTGTGCTTTTGCTCATAATTTGATTATTTGTTCTTATTTTATTACTGACGGTCTTTAACAATATAAAAAAAATTATATGAGTTAGGATATTAGTTTTTAGAGTCATAACCTTATTTATTAAGCTTATATGGCTCAAAAACAATACTAGGCCTATTTTATTTATCAGTTTTTTTGTGGTGGGGTCAGTGAAAATTCTGACAGGGCAAGTAAAAATTTGAACCCCTGAAAAAAATCCTTAGCATTGAGCCCTGAAATATATTCCCCCCCAAAAAACAAAAAAAACACGGATTTGCATGTAGTAACTTTAGTGGTAAAAATGCAATGGAGAAGGTGACGAACCTAAACAGGCAAAAATTAGGGGTTTTTTTCTTAAAAAACAACTCAAGCAAAGCCAACCTCTGTTGTGTTGTAAATAGTTGTGTGATGTATAAATAAATGTTGTTTATATTTATTTACCAAATTAATTAATTAATTGTCTATGGCAACACCACGTATCCGTAACACTCCCGCTCCGCGACACTAGTAGTTTCCCCGCAAAGCTGTAAACCTATGGGAAACACTGGTGTGTGTGTGTGTGTGTGTGTGTGTGTGTGTGTGTGTGTGTGTGTGTGTGTGTGTGTGTGTGTGTGTGTGTGTGTGTTGAAGGTTCACCTGCTTCAGAACAACATTGTTCATGATGATCATTGGCGAGAGGCCCTGTAGAGCAGCTCCGCCCACCATCAGAGACGCCACATCCTCAGTGTCCGTCTGATCCATCGCACTCAGATGCTCAGAGCTGCCGTCTGCACACACACACACACACACACACACACACACACACACACACACTGAAACATCTGCGTCGACACCCACGGAGAAACCACTCCTGGCGATCACACACCTGAGAAGCCCGAATCCCTCTCTGACTCCGGCTTCCTCATCCTCTGGCTCTTGAGTTTGGCCATCATGGCTCTCACACGACCCTCGTCCTTCATCCTCTTCCTCCGATTGAGCCTGAAACATCACACCTTAGTCATGACATCATCACACCTTAGTCATGACATCATCATTTACCTGTACATATGCAAATCATTTAACTAACGGGGAAACAGGATTGATGTTTAGTTAAAGGCACAATATGTAACTTTTCATCGCTTATATTCAAAACAAAGGCGTGTCTTGACTCCTTGATATTTATTTATTTATATATATATATATATATATATATATATATATATATATATATATATATATATATATATATATATATATATATATATATATATATATATATATATAAATAATATATGTGTGTGTGTGAGACCCTTGACCTCAATAGCCAACAATACATAATACGGGTCAAAATTATAAATTTTTCTTTAATGCCAAACATCATTAGGTTATTAAGATCATGTTCCATCAAGATATTTTGTTAAAATCCTACTGTAAATATATCATAAATGTATTATTAGTAGTGATATGTGTGCTAAGGACTTCATTTGGACAACTTTAAAAGGAGATTTTCCTCAATATTTAGATGTTTTAGCACCCTCAGATTCCATATTTTCAAATATTGCCCTAACAAACCATACATCAGTGGAGAGATTATGTATTATCATGCTTTCAGATGATGTGTAAATCTCAATTTCAGAAAAATTTACCCTTATGACTGGTTTTGTGATATAGTTTTAAAGAATTACAAATACATAGAAGGGGCATATTAGGATAAGTAAACAAGCACAAATAATAATACTACATTATTTCAAACCGAAAACTGTCTGTAAATAAAAAAAAACCAAAGGTTTATTCTCATTATTATTATTTTTAAGCCCAGCGTCGTGACGTCACCAAGCCACGCTATGACGTACGCAGCTTACATATTTAACCTCCAGCAGCTCTGGATCGTCAGAATCACTCGTTTTACCAGTCGAATTGTTTATTTGGCAGATTATTGGTACTTATTGTACTAATAGGCTACATTTCCACAAACGTTTCACATTTAAACTCCAGGCATTCACACAAAACGACATCGCAACGCATCCTGAGGCAAATAAAAATAGTGGCGCCAGAAAATCACGCAAACTTCTTAATCTGAGTAACGTTCCCCCATTCACAGAACGCGAGTTCGCGGAGACCCTTACGTGATGTGTGTTGTGATGGCCGTGACTTCATCCGGAGCGGGATCGATCCCCTCAGACGGATCAGAACCGACTGTATTTGCAGGCTTCCTCGAATCCGGTAGTTATAACGTCTTATAACAGCGCAGCGCTCGTTCCGCAGCGTCTCGAGGCTGATTTTCCGTGTTCTGGGAGCGTAACGTCGGTCAGTCAGACGCCCTGCGCGTCCCCGTCACGCAAAACACGCGCGCGGCTACACGGTGCCGTACACGAGACCTGAGCGAGATCCCCCACAGGCCCCGCCCACACTGACCGCTCGCCTTCATCGGGACGTTAACGCATTTATACATGAAGTGTACGTTTACGTTAAAACGGCGCGTTCGCTTTGTTATGTCGCTATATTTACGCTGTGTATTATTTGACCGCTGTAGCGTTTGATAAAGGCAGTGTGAATGAATTCTGCTCTAAGCCAATCAGATGCGAAATCCCGCCGACTGTCACAGGAGGCGGGGCTTGTCGTGAGGGGAACGACAAGGGGCTTTTCCTTATATGGAAGTGGTGGGCGGGTCTGTCTGCGAAAGAGATTTTGCGTCATTCTCCACGGTCGCCTCCCATTGGTCGTCGACTCGAGCACTGAGCTATAAACGTGACCGCTGGGCGGCGCGAGAACATTCCGTTTAACCGGCAACCGCAAGTGGCGTGTTGTTGATAAACCGTCAAACATCATGGAGTCCGTGTTATGTAACGCCAGCAGACCTCATTCAGAGCAGCGCCAGGCTGTGAGGGTTTCAACGGCGTCCTCTGTTAAAACAGCTCCAGATCAGTTATACTTTTCCGCAGCTCAAGTCTTTTTGTCATCTGAAGTTCATTCTGCAGTGTTTCGGCAGCAAAACAATCCCAAAACACATGAGATTACAGCAGAACCCACTGAAGAGATGAGTGTCCCTCACAGATGGCGCTGCTGGGAATAAGGTCTATGCCGCCTTAAAGGGACAGGTCACCAAAATAACTAAATTCTGTCATCATCATTTCAACTTTTCACCTCATAAATATGACTTAGTATGTCATAATTTCAACTTTTCACCTCATAAATAGGACTTAGTATGTCATAATTTCAACTTTTCACCTCATAAATATGACTTAGTATGTCATAATTTTTCACCTCATAAATATGACTTAGTATGTCATAATTTCAACTTTTCACCTCATAAATAGGACTTAGTATGTCATAATTACAACTTTTCATCTTATAAATAGGACTTAGTATGTCATAATTTCAACTTTTCATCTCATAAATATGACTTAGCATGTCATAATTTAAACTTTTCACCTCATAAATATGACTTAGTATGTCATAATTTCAACTTTTCACCTCATAAATATGACATAGTATATCATAATTAAATATGACTTAGTATTTCATAAATTCAATTTTTCACCTCATAAATAGGACTTAGTATGTCATAATTAAATATTACTTAGTATGTCATAATTTCTACTTCTTACCTCATAAATATGACTTAGCATGTCATAATTTCATCTTTTCACCTCATAAATATGACTTAGCATGTCATAATTTCAACTTTTCACCTCATAAATAGGACTTAGTCATAATTTCAACTTTTCACCTCTTAAATATGGCTTAGTATGTCATAATTTTAACTTTTCATCTCATAAATATGATTTAGCATGTCATAATTTCAAATTTTCACCTCATAAATATGACATAGTATGTCATAATTAAATGACTTAGTATGTCATAATTTCAATTTTTCACCTCATAAATAGGACTTAGTATGTCATAATTTCTACTTCTCACCTCATAAATATGACTTAGCATGTCATAATTTTAAATTTTCACCTCATAAATGACTTAGTATGTCATAATTTCAACTTTTCATCTCATAAATATGACTTAGTATGACATAATTTAAGATTTTCACCTCATAAATATGACTGTCATAATTTCAACTTTTCATCTCATGAGTCATAATTTCAACTTTTCATCTCATAAATGAGTCATAATTTCAACTTTTCACATCATAAATGACTTAGCATGTCATAATTCCAACTTTTCATCTCATAAATATGACTTAGTATGACATAATTTCAACTTTTCACCTCAGAAATATGACATGTCATAATTTAAAATTTTCACCTCATATATATGTCATAATTTCAACTTTTCATCTCATAAATATGACTTGGTATGTCATAATTTCAACTTTTCACCTAAGAAATTATTTAGTGTGTCATAATTTAAACTTTTCATCTCATAAATATGACTAAGTATGTTATAATTCAGAATTTCTGTCATAATTATGATTTACAATAGCATGGCAGAAATGAGCTTCCATATTGTGCAGCAGCTGGAGACACAAACATGAGAAATCACACAACTAATCTGATTTATTTCTTTAAATATTGTGAGTTTATTGTTTTATAAAATACATTACGTCACATATGATGGGACATGCACAGTATCGCAGGACTGACCTAACTGCTTTTTTTAACAGTTGTGTTATTTAAGCAGAACTCGTGAGCAGCACTAAGGTCCAGTATTGTCCATGCGTGTCGATTCCCTGATAAAGCCTGATCATCTTCTGTTTGGCTGCTTATGGTTATTATTACACACATTGCCTGTGAATAGATTATGTGTCTGATCAACTCATATCATTACGTCATTGCAATATAAACAAAACTGTTTCTTGATGGTTAAATGCGACGAACTGCAAACGACCGTCCACATAATGTCCAGAAGTGCTTGTGATGATGATGATGATGATGATGATGATGATAAAGTGATGTCACATCTGCAGCAGAGCATACACACAATAAAAGGATAATTTAAAAAAAGAAACAACAAAATCCGTGCACATCATTATTGTGTTAATAATCTTGAGTCAGAATATCTTCATCTCTTCTCTGATGACGAGGGCGGGGCCACCTGTCACTCACATGAGATCGGCCAATAGCAAACCACAACCATACAATCAATTCCCCACAGACACACTCAAGCCCCGCCCCTACATTTGTTCTTGTTTGCGCTTCACTCGATATACGGCACAATAGAGGAGAAAAGACAAACTTTAAAGCATGAGTTCACTTCAGAATCTTCTGATGATTTCCTCCCATCTCATCCCAGATGTTCATGTCTTTCTTTCTTCAGTGGAAAAGAAATTAAGTTTTTTGAGGAAAACATTCCAGGATTTTTCTGCACATAATGGACTCCAATGGGAACCAACGGCTGAAGGTCCAAATCAGTGCAGTTTCAGAGGAAGGTCGACAAGATCCCAGACAACATTTACAACACAAACACACGTTTATTCTGAAGTGAACTCATCCTCTAATGTCTAATGGTGCGTTCACACCGGACGCGATTCGCGCGAGTGATTTACATGTTAAGTCAATGCAGAGACTCGAAATGGCATTCTGCGGCGCGATTCGCGCAAATGTGGCGGCGCGAAGAATGCGAATTGAGCGTTTTGAACGCGCGATTCGCGCAAATCGCTCAAGTTGAAAAATCGGAACTTTGGCGGATATTTCGCGCCGCGTTAACCAATCAGGAGCTTGCTCTAGTAGTGTCAACAATGAGGAGAAAATCTGTATATTAATATCTGGTTCAGACAATATGATTATCACTGTGATAACATTAAATGACATGAAACACAACACAGTCTCTTTTTGTTAAATGCAAGTTTATGTTTGATCAATAATACAAAAGTATAAGTAAAAGCTATAATAAGCTACACATGAAATAAAGCAAACAATTCAGTCAAACATTCAAAGTCAGTGCTAGTAGGCTAACGTTACAACTGCAACGTACAGTTATAGCCTAAAAATATAAAGTAATGAAACTTCACTTTGCCTTCGCCGCTGATCCGCTGGAGCTCACAACTCCGAAAACGCCAGATCACATGTTCAAATAGGCGCTCTTTATATAAATAAACCACTGTTTTGAGCTTTAAACAACTACATTATCGACTGAAAAAGACTTAAAACTACGCTTTGTCGAGCCGCTGGCGAATTCGCGTCTGTTGTGCAGTGAATGTCACACGCGATTGAAGCGAGTAAACTCAAAATGTTCAAGCGTCCACCTTCACGTGAATCGCGTCCGGTGTGAACGCCACATAAGACGGATGTAAGAGAGTCACCTGACACCGGCAGCGTCTCAATCCCGGTCTTTCCTTCCTCTTCCTCTCCTCCTCCTCCTGCGTTTGCCCTTCCGCCTCCGTTTGCTGAGGAAGAACATTCTGAAAGTTGTTTTTCTGTGTCTTTTAGATGCAAGAAATAAATCAAGGAATTAATACTCACTGTTGATTCCTCAAGTGGTGTCGCCTGGGCCTGAATGTCAGAAAGTCAGTTAGATAAATAAATGAAGAGCCAGAGCAAGGAAATGAAGGAGGGATGAACGCTATCATACCTGCACTCACAGGTCAGGTGTTCCTGAAAGGACAGCAACACATACTCTCTGCTCCTCTCTGATGGAGTGATTCTCAACAGCTGATGGACACACACACACACACACACACACACACACACACACACACACACACACACACACACACACACACACACACACACACACAGCAGGAGATTTAACATTCTTATATATTCTGTGAAATTAAAAAGAGCATCTGAGAAAAGACTCTTCATGCAGCTCTAGCTCCAAAAACACAATAATATACTGAACACCAGAGTGAATGTAATGTGGACTGAGACACGATCACAACTAAAACCCGGGTTTGAGTCACTTTAACCTGTTAGCTGTCACTGGCCCACCGGTGCAGGGCCGGCGCTGACCAATTTGCTGCCCTAGGCAAGATTTTACTTGGTGCCCCGTGTATCAAGGTTTAGCACTACATGTTATCGGTCTAAGGTGTGGAATTACTACTGTTTTATTTTTGTAATGCATTGAAGTTTTTATTTTTATTGTTATTGTTTTATATGATGTCCAGTCCCTTCTACCCCGTTATGTTCATGATATTATTATTTTATTTTTAAAGGCTGATGATAGTTAAACTATACAAAAATAGCACTTACGCCACATTAGGCCTAACGTTACAGCCTAAACACAAATGGCAAGAGTAATTGCATCTAGCATCTAGCAAAAGTGTTTGTTTTCCAGTAGATGGCAGCAATCTTCCACTAAACTATGCACATTTATGTTTTCACAATGAATTAAACTGAGAAATGTCGATATTTCATGTGAATTTTACATAAAATGTTGCTATTTTAAAGAAACCTGTATATAAATATCATTACTAATTTCGGCAAATACATTTTAAAATGTCCATATGTCCCCTTAAAACTGCACAACTGTAGAGTAAAAACATTAGGCTATTAAAAAATGATATTACATGCGTTTAAAAAAAACGGATATGATTTTTTTGTACAAAATCACACTGTCTGTGGCCACTGGAGAACCCAGAACGGCTGCTTGCATATATAGTTTAAGGTAAAACTTAGCAAACATTGGAATTAATTAGCAAACATTAGTATTTTACTACTATGCAATTAAATAAACTGTTGATTCATTAGCCTACATCACTTTACCTCTGTCTTTACACTGCAAAAATGCTCTTCTTATTCAGTCCAAATATCTAAAAATTCTTAAATCAAGATGTATTTACTAGTAAAATTACATAAGATATTTTGTCTTGTTTTCTGGGGGGGGGGGGGGGGTGGTTTGCTTAAAACAAGCAAAATTATCTGTGGAAAAATGATCTTATTTCTGTTTGGGACAGAAACAAGATTTCAATCAGAAACTATTTTGTTTTTCTCACCCCATTGGCAGATAATTTAGCTTGTTTTAAGCATAAACTCACTTCTTTTTGATTTTATTTTCAAGAAAACAAGAAAATATATCATGTAATTTTACTTATGTAAATGCATCTTAATTTAAGAAGTTTTAGATATTTGGACTAGAAACAAGACACAAATACTAAGTAAGAAGAGCATTTTTGCAGTGAATCCCTTATCTTCCCTGCATCAGAGGGCTTCTGTCTTTTTTTATACAATTCGGCCATCCGTCATAAGTTGCATTATCAGGCAACTTTCACCGTGTCTACACCTGGCGCGAGCGGCCAAGCTCCCTAAAAAATGAAATCAATCCTGTCTACATTAGATAGGCGGCGCGACACAACACATTCCCAACGTTAAACTGATCGCGCGTTATATTTCTGACGCACTTCAAGTAGCTCGGTGGGGGAGATTGATGAGGCGGACCGGGAAGAGGCGGGGCAGTTAGTTAAGTTAATATTTTGAATTAATATTAATAAAATAGTATGCGTAATACATTTTGGTGCCCCTATGGATGAGTGGCGCCCCTAGCATTTGCCTATTCCGCCTTTGCCACGGGCCGGCCCTGCACCGGTGGGCCCATTCGCCACTGCATGTTTAAAACAATTATATCCTATATTAAGCCTGATCTAATGTTGACAAACTATATATCATTCGAAAGCTTACGAACTCAAGATTCATCCTGTGAAAACCGTTTTCAAATCGGATTTTGCGTTACCATGGAAACGGTACTCTAAATTGTTCTGGCGGCTCCTCCCCCTAGTGGGCGTCGTCATGTTTCATATTAAAACTAGGGCTGTCAAAAGATTAATCGCAATTAATCGCATCCAAAATAAAAGTTTGTGTTTACATAATATATATGTGTTTACTCTGTTAATTATTATTTATATATAAATACACACACATTCATGTATATATTTAAGAAATATTTGCATGTATATACATTTATATAATCTATAATATATATAAATATAAATGTTTTGTACATAAAAATAAATACATGCTTGTGTGAGTATTTATATATAAATAATAATTAACAGAGTACACACACATATATTATGTAAACACAAACTTTTATTTTGGATGCGATTAATCGCGATTAATCTTTTGACAGCCCTAATTAAAACATTTATTTTAAAAACTTTATAATAAAAACCTTTTCTAATCTTGACAAAACACATATCGTCGGAAAGGTCTGAGTCTCACTGTTCTATATTTGCCAGCTGTTTTGTGATATTTGGATAAAAATATATACATTTGTTACAGGAGATTGCATTAAAAAAAATCAATGGGATTTCAATGACACACAGTGGCTATTTGTGGTACAGTGTCTAAACAAAATCTCATGGGAACTTTTCAATTTTTGTGATATCAACTTCAAATTTGGAACACAACTTGGTTAGATATTTGGCATTGATTTGATAGTAATTTTAGAGTACAAATTATTTTGTAACGTATATATTTTATATTTTATAGTACAGTACATTTGATTTACAGTAAATTTAAACTTTCATAACTTTTTCATACTTTCATTTTTTGAAGTTATTTCACTTGAGCCATAATCTGCTGACTGTCTTCTTTAAAATGAGACCAAACGTCCCATTATGTCTATATTCCAAAGCATTCTTGAATTGCAACCATTTAAGTTTGGATAGTGCATTTTCATGTATATTTTCAAAAAGGGGGGTTGCAGTTAACAGGTTAAAGTCCAGCTGCAATGTCACAATAAAACGTGTATTAAAAGATATGTATATTACTTATATTATTATATTATATTATCATGAAATTATTTAAGTCAAGTCAATATTTTACGTCTAAGGGGTTCTGCCGACATTGTTAGTCACTGAATGAAATTAAACTGGTCTTTGTACACCTCAAACCAGCCGCTGTATGATAGTCAAAGTTTGAAAGAGAATGAAATTATGTTTTTTGGTCTTTTGGTTACTGTGAAATACAAAGTTCTGTCATGAAACTCTAGATGGCACTAGCGGATGAGCAATGAACTCCCTGCTCAACCTTTAAATATTTGGTCAGCATTTGCTGTAGCGGTTTCAGAAACCCTCCACCTTCCCCAGCTCCACCTGTATAGATCTGCAACTGGTAATTCATAGACGCTAAATTGTACAGCACTGAGGGTGCTCTAGTAAATGTGCTCCACCACAGCAGTGTACAGTGAGAAATGTATGATTATTTATTTACTATTCACTTTTACCAATAATTGGAATTTCACAAATATTTTGCTACAAATTGTATATTAATCTATTAGTCTACCTTTACATCGCTTTAATGCGTTACTAGTATTTTAACACATCTTCCTGAGAACCAGAAAAAAAGGTTTTGTGAATTTAGATTTTTTTAGGTCATTACATTGTTTGGAGCATAAAAAACAAATGTATATTAAAAAAATCCTATGTTACATGCTATATCACCTGCTCTGTAGAGGACACCAGATCTATTTATTGAGAAAATAAAAAGACATGAATAGACAAAAACAATTCAATTCAATTCAATTCAAATTTATTTGTATAGCGCTTTTCACGATACATATCGTTTCAAAGCAGCTTCACAGAAAATGCATCTACATTACAATTTAATTGATTTGAACGTTATGCATTTCAGAATTGCACATATACAAAGCACACAGATAAACTAACTATCTATTATTAATCAATATAATAGCTATGGCATAGAAATAAGAATACAGTTTGTTAATGAAACAATGGGATTCACCAGTCAATGTTTATGCTTCAAGCTTTTTTTATCCAAACTCTATATAAAGATGATTCTCAATGTTATGAAAGATATAAACAATAATTTTATATACCATTTTACTATGCAATATGTGTGTAAACATGGCCATATGCCATTCCCATTCTATGCAATGCATCTATACACTGTATATAATTTGCATATTAATGTGTTTTGGGACAATATGTAAATGTAAAAAGACGTGTAATAATATTTTCATGAGAATGTCTCATATTTCATAAGAATATCCAGACTTAAAACTGCATGTTGTCAGATAAATTTGCTAAAATATAATTAAACCTGTATTCTGGGTCTCAGGAGGATATTTTAGTCTTGTGCAGAGTGGCATTTATATTCAGATGTTACTTCCTAAACTTTGCAGCATGCGATTGGCCGTCGGTCCTCTTAGCAATAATAGTTTTATTCAATGAATGTTACAGACTGTAGCCTCGAAAGTGAGAAAAATGCTGTTGCTTTGTCAGTTTATCGCGATCTCACAAAGCTCCATTATAAAAATTAAGTTGTCAACAATAAATATCTTACCTACATCGTGTCTTGTTAATGAGAGGTTTCTCTAGCCTGCATTAACTGCATAGCTTAAAAATGCTGCCGTTTAGACCGGTGAGATTCTGATCGCGTTCAAGAGATCAACAACTATCTGTGATTGCAATCATTGGCTACATTACTCACCGCTGCAAAAACAAGCTGTGAATAGATGTAATCGACGCTCTCCAGAGGAAACAAATGTGCAAATCTGCCAAATCTGTTTAAATCCAATTTTATTACAGTATCGACTGAGGGAGCTTTTGCTTGTGTTGAGGGTGTTACTGGTACACCAGTATCAGTATCAGTAACAGCAACAGCAGTAGCAGCAGCACCAGTACCAGTACCAGTACCAGTAACAGTAACAGCAGCAGCAACAGCAGCAGCAGCAGCAGCAACACCAGTACCAATAAAGGTGCTGATCCACTTGTCCGTGCAACACTTCTGTCGCGCCGCACTCCACTTTTTTCCTATGGGTGACGTCAAGCGACTTTAACGCGCCCGCAAAGCATTCCGGGAAGGCGGCGCTGATTTGAACAAATGCAGCGCGTCAAAAAAGCTGGCCGAAGCTCAACTTTATGCAAATGAATCCGTTGAACGCGACGCGACTATCCAATAGAAGTAGAGCACATGGAGACGGAGGGAAGTCTCTCGCCGGTCCTTTGTTTTTGATTCCCCGCTGGCTCAAACACACACCCATAGCGGTAAACTTGAGGAACGCCCATCAACATACACATGAGGGGAAGCGTCACAACACCACGCTTCAGTCGTGCCGCAAAAGTGGATCTGTATCGTAACAACAGCAGCCGCAGCAGCAGCAGCACCAGTATCAGTATCAGTAACAGCACCAGCAACACCAGTACCAGTACCAGTAACAGCAGCAGCACCAGTACCAGTAACACCAGCAGCAGCTACAGCAGCAGCACCAGTACCAGTAACAGCAGCAGCAGCAGCAGCACCACCAGTACCAGTACCAGTAACAGCAGCACCAGTACCAGCACCAGTACCAGCAGCAGCAGCAGCAACACCAGTACCAGCTACAGCAGCAGCACCAGTACCAGTAACAGCAGCAGCACCAGTACCAGTAACACCAGCAGCAGCTACAGCAGCAGCACCAGTACCAGTAACAGCAGCAGCACCACCACCACCACCAGTAACAGCAACAGCAGCACCGGTACCAGTACCAGTAACAGCAGCACCAGTACCAGCACCAGTACCAGCAGCAGCAGCAGCAGCAACACCAGTACCAGCTACAGCAGCAGCACCAGTACCAGTAACAGCAGCAGCACCAGTACCAGTAACACCAGCAGCAGCTACAGCAGCAGCACCAGTACCAGTAACAGCAGCAGCACCACCACCACCACCAGTACCAGTAACAGCAACAGCAGCACCGGTACCAGTACCAGTAACAGCAGCACCAGTACCAGCACCAGTAACAGCAGCAGCAGCAGCAAAAGCAGCAGCAGCAGCAGCACCAGTACCAGTAACACCAGTAACAGCAGCAACAGCAGCAGCAGCAGCAACAACAACAACAACAGCAGCAGCAGCAGAAGCACCAGTACCAGTAAGGGTGCTGATCCACTTGTCCGTGCAACACTTCTGTCACGCCGCACTCCACTTTATTCCTATGGGTGACGTCAAGCGACTTTAACGCACACGTAAAGCATTCCGGGAAGGCGGCGCTGCATTTGAACAAATGCCGCGCGTCAAAAAAAGCTGTCCGAAGCTCAACTTTATGCGAATTAATCCGTTGAACGCAACGCGACTATCCAATAGAAGTAGAGCACATGGAGACGGAGGGAAGTCTCTCGCCGGTCCTTTGTTTTTCATTCCACGCTGGCTCAAACGCACACCCATAGCGGTAAACTTGAAGAACGGCCATCAACATACACATGAGGGGAAGCGTCACAACACCACGCTTCAGTCGTGCCGCAAAAGTGGATCTGTATCGTAACAGCAGCAGCAGCACCAGTACCAGTAACAGCAGCCACAGCAGCAGCAGCACCAGTACCAGTAACAGCAGCCGCAGCAGCAGCAGCACCAGTACCAGTACCAGTAACAGCAACAGCAACAGCAACAGCAACAGCAACAGCACCAGTAACAGCAACAGCAGTACCAGTACCAGTAACAGCAGCAGCACCACCACCAGTACCAGTAACAGCAACAGCAGCACCAGTAACAGCAGCAGCAACAGCAGCAGCAGCAGCAGCAACAGCAACACCAGCAGCACCAGTAACAGTAACAGTAACAGTAACAGTAACAGTAACAGTAACAGCAGCAGCACCAGCACCAGCACCAGTACCAGTAAGGGTGCTGATCCACTTGTCCGTGCAACACTTCTGTCGCGCCGCACTCCACTTTATTCCTATGGGTGACGTCAAGCGACTTTAACGCGCCTGCAAAGCATTCCGGGAAGGCGGCGCTGCATTTGAACAAATGCCGCGCGTCAAAAAAGCTGACCGAAGCTCAACTTTATGCAAATGAATCCGTTGAACGCAACGCGACTATCCAATAGAAGTAGAGCACATGGAGACGGAGGGAAGTCTCTCGCCGGTCCTTTGTTTTTCATTCCCCGCTGGCTCAAACACACACCCATAGCGGTAAACTTGAGGAACTTCCATCAACATACACATGAGGGGAAGCGTCACAACACCACGCTTCAGTCGTGCCGCAAAAGTGGATCTGTATCGTAACAGCAGCAGCAGCACCAGTACCAGTAACAGCAGCCACAGCAGCAGCAGCACCAGTACCAGTAACAGCAGCCGCAGCAGCAGCACCAGTACCAGCAACAGCAACAGCAACAGCACCAGTACCAGTAACAGCAACAGCAGTACCAGTACCAGTAACAGCAGCAGCAGCACCACCACCAGTACCAGTAACAGCAACAGCAGCACCACTAACAGCAGCAGCACCAGTAACAGCAGCAGCAACAGCAGTAGCAGCAGCAGCACCAGCACCGGTAACAGCAGCACCAGTAACAGCAACAGCAGCAGCAGCAGCAGCAGCAGCAGTACCAGCAACAGCAACAGCAACAGCAACAGCAGCAGCAGTACCAGCAACAGCAACAGCAACAGCAACAGCAACACCAGCAGCACCAGTACCAGTAACAGTAACAGTAACAGCAGCAGCAGCAGCAGCAGCAGCACCAGCACCAGCACCAGCACCAGCACCAGTAAGGGTGCTGATCCACTTGTCCGTGCAACACTTCTGTCGCGCCGCACTCCACTTTATTCCTATGGGTGACGTCAAGCGACTTTAACGCGCCTGCAAAGCATTCCGGGAAGGCGGCGCTGCATTTGAACAAATGCCGCGCGTCAAAAAAGCTGACGAAGCTCAACTTTATGCAAATGAATCCGTTGAACGCAACGCGACTATCCAATAGAAGTAGAGCACATGGAGACGGAGGGAAGTCTCTCGCCGGTCCTTTGTTTTTCATTCCCCGCTGGCTCAAACACACACACATAGCGGTAAACTTGAGGAACGCCCATCAACATACACATGAGGGGAAGCGTCACAACACCACGCTTCAGTCGTGCCGCAAAAGCCGATCTGTATGGTCACAGCAGCAGCAACAGCAACAGCAACAGCAGCACCAACACCAGGACCGGTAACAGCAGCAGCACCAGCAACAGCAGCACCAGCAGCAGCACCAGTAACAGCAGCAGCAGCAGCAGCAACAACAACAGAAGCAGCAGCACCAGCAACAGCAGCAACAATAACAGCAGCAGCAGCAGCAGCAATAACAGCAGCAGCAGCACCAGTAACAGCAACAGTAACAACAGCAGCAGCAGCAGCAGCAACAGCAACAATAACAACAGCAGCAGCAGTAACAGCAGCAACAATAACAACAGCAGCAGCAGCAGTAACAGCAGCAACAATAACAACAGCAGCAGCAGCAGCAGCAGCAGCAGTAAAAGCAACAACAATAACAACAGCAGCAGCAGTAACAGCAGCAACAATAACAACAACAGCAGCAGCAACAACAACAACAACAGCAGCAGCAGTAACAGTAACAGCAACAACAGTAACAACAGCAGCAGTAACAATAACAACAGCAAAGTTAACAACAGCAGCAGCAGTAACAGCAGCAGCAGCAGCAGCAGCAACAATAACAACAGCAGCAGCACCAGTAACAGCAGCAGCAGCAGTAACAGCAGCAGCAGCAACAATAACAACAGCAGCAGCAGCAGCAATAACAACAGCAGCAGCACCAGTAAAGGTGCTGATCCACTTGTCTGTGCAACACTTCTGTTTTGCGCCGCACTCCACTTTATTCCTATGGGTGATGTCAAGCGACTTTAACGCGCCCGCAAAGCATTCCGGGAAGGCGGCATTTCAAAAAAGCTGGCCGAAGCTCAACTTAATGCAAATGAATCCGTTGAATGTGACGCATGGAGACGGAGGGAAGTCTCTCACCGGTCCTTTGTTTTTCATTCCACGCTGGCTCAAATGCACGCCCATAGCGGTAAACTTGAGGAACGCCCATCAACATACACATGAGGGGAAGCGTCACAACACCACGCTTCAGTCGTGCCGCGAAAGTGGATCTGTTTCATTACAGCAACATCAGCAACAATAACACCAGCACCAGTAACAGCAGCAGCAGCAACAACAGAAACAGCAGCACCAGCAGCAGCAGTAATAACAGCAGCAGTACCAGCAGCAACAACAGAAACAGCAGCACCAGCACCACCAGCAGCAGCAGCAGCAATAACAGCAGCAGCAACAATAACAGCAGCAGCAGCAAAAACATCAGCAGCAGCAGCAGCAATAACATCAGCAGCAGCAAAAACATCAGCAGCAGCAGCAGCAATAACATCAGCAGCAGCAATAACAGCAGCAGCAGCAACAATAACAGCAGCAGCAGCAACAATAACAGCAGCAGTAACAGCAACCGCAACAACAATAACAACAGCAACAGCAGCAGTAACAATAACAACAGCAACAGTAAAGGTGCAGATCCACTTGTCTGTGCGACACTTCTGTCGCGCCGCACTCCACTTTATTCCTATGGGTGACGTCAAGCGACTTTAACGCGCCGGAAAAGCATTCCGGGAAGGCGACGCTGATTTGAACAAATGCCGCGCATCAAAAAAGCTGGCCGAAGCTCAACTTAATGCAAATTAATCCGTTGAATGCGACGCGATTATCCAATAGAAGTAGAGCACATGGAGACGGAGGGAAGTCTCTCGCTGGTCCTTTGTTTTTCATTCCACGCTGGCTCAAACGCACACCCATAGCGGTAAACTTGAGGAACGCCCATCAACATACACATGAGGGGAAGCGTCACAACACCACGCTTCAGTCGTGCCACAAAAGTGGATCTGTATCGTAACAACAGCAGCAGCAGTAACAGCAACAATAACAGCAGCACCAGCACCAGTAACAGCAGCACCAGCAGCAACAACAGAAGCAGCAGCACCAGCAGCAGCAGCAGCAGCAGCAGCAGCAGCAGCAGCAGCAGCAGCAGCAGTAACAGTAACAGCAACAACAACAGTAACAGCAGCAGCAGAAGCACCAGCAACAGCAGCACCAGCAGCAGTAACAGCACCAGCACCAGCAGCAGTAACATCAGCATGAGCAGCAACAACATCAGCACCAGTAACAGCAGCACCAGCAGCAACAACAGCAGCAGCAGCACCAGCAGCAACAACAGAAGCAGCAGCACCAGCAGCAATAACAGCAGCAGCAATAACAGCAGCAACAATAACAGCAGCAGCAATAACAACAGCAGCAGCAGCAGTAACAGCAACAGTAACAACAGCAGCAGCACCAGTAACAGCAGCAGCACAAATAACAGCAGCAGCACCAGCAACAGCACCAATAACAATATCAGCAACAGCAGCAGCACCAACAGTACCAGCACCACTACCAGCAGCACCAGTACCAATAACAGCAGCAGCAGCAACAGCAGCAGCACCAATTACAGCAGCAGCAGCAACAGCAGCAGCACCACCACCAGTACTAGCAGCAGCAGCAGCAATAGCAGCAGCAGGAGCACCAATAACAGCAGCAGCAGGAGCACCAATAACAGCAGCAGCAGCACCAATAACAGCAGCAACAGCAATAACAATAACAGCAGCAGCAAAAGCAGCAGCAGCACCAATAACAGCAGCAGCAGCAGCAACAGCAGCAGCACCAGTACTAGCAGCAGCAGGAGCACCAATAACAGCAGCAGCACCAATAACAAAAGCAGCAGCAGCACCAATAACAAAAGCAGCAGCAGCACCACCAATAACAACAGCAGCAGCAATAACAATAATCAGCAACAGCATCAGCACCAATAACAGCAGCAGCAACACTAATACCAGCAGCAGCAATAACAGCAGCAGCAGAATCAGTAACAGCAGCAGCAACAGCAGCAGCACCAGTACCAATAACCTAACTGATCCACTTTCGCGGCACGACTGAAGCGTGGTGTTGTGACGCTTCCCCTCATGTGTATGTTGATGGCCGTTCCTCAAGTTTACCGCTATGGGTGTGTGTTTGAGCCAGCGGGGAATGAAAAACAAAGGACCGGCGAGAGACTTCCCTCCGTCTCCATATGCTCTACTTCTATTGGATAGTCGCGTTGCGTTCAACGGATTCATTTGCATAAAGTTGAGCTTCGGCCAGCTTTTTTGACGCGCGGCATTTGTTCAAATGCAGCGCCGCCTTCCCGGAATGCTTTACGTGCGCGTTAAAGTCGCTTGACGTCACCCATAGGAATAAAGTGGAGTGCGGCGCAACAGAAGTGTTGCACGGACAAGTGGATCAGCACCCTAACAGTAGCAACAGCAACAGCAGCAACAGCACCAATAACAACAGCAGCAGCAGCACCAATAACAGCAGCAGCACCAATAACAAAAGCAGCAGCACCAATAACAGCAACAGCAGCAGCACCAGTACCAATAACAGCAGCAGCAACAGCAGCAACAGCAGCAGCAGCAGTACTAGCAGCAGCAGCAATAGCAGCAGCGCCAATAAAAGCAGCAGCACCAATAACAAAAGCAGCAGCAGCACCAATAACAGCAGCAGCACCAATAACAAAAGCAGCAGCACCAATAACAGCAGCAGCAGCAGCAACAGTAGCAGCACCAGTACTAGCAGCAGCAGCAGCAATAGCAGCAGCAGGAGCACCAATAACAGCAGCAGAAGCACCAATAAAAAAAGCAGCAGCAGCCCCAATAACAGCAGCAACAGCAGCAGCACCAATAACAAAAGCAGCAGCACCAATAACAGCAGCAGCAACAGCAATAACAGCAGCAGCAGCAATAACAGCAGCAGCAGCACCAAAAACAAAAGCATCAACAGCAATAATCATCATCAGCAGCAGCAACACCAGCAGCACTAATAATCATCAGCAGCAATAACAACAGCAGCAGCAGCAGCAATAATCATCAGCAGCAATAATCATCAGCAGCAATAACAACTGCAGCAGCAGCAATAATCATCATCAGCAGCAGCAACACCAGCAGCAGCAATAATCATCAGCAGCAATAACAACAGCAGCAGCAGCAGCAATAATCATCAGCAGCAATAATCATCAGCAGCAATAATTATCAGCAGCAGCAATAATCATCAGCAGCAGCAATAACAACAGCAGCAATAATCATCAGCAGCAATAATCAGCAGCAGCAATAATCATCAGCAGCAGCAATAATCATCAGCAGCAATAATCATCAGCAGCAGCAATAATCATCAGCAGCAGCAATAATCATCAGCAGCAATAATCATCAGCAGCAGCAATAATCATCAGCAGCAATAATCATCATCAGCAGCAATAATCATCAGCAGCAGCAATAATCATCATCATCAGCAGCAATAACAACAGCAGCAATAATCATCAGCAGCAATAATCATCAGCAGCAGCAATAATCATCAGCAGCAATAATCATCAGCAGCAGCAATAATCAGCAGCAGCAATAAACATCAGCAGCAGCAATAATCATCAGCAGCAATAATCATCAGCAGCAACAATAATCATCAGCAGCAATAATCATCAGCAGCAGCAATAATCATCACCATCAATAATCATCATCAGCAGCAATAATCATCAGCAACAATAATCAGCAGCAGCAATAATCATCATCAGCAGCAATAATCATCAGCAGCAGCAATAATCATCAGCAATAATCATCAGCAGCAACAGAAGCTTCAATGTAAACATGCTAGCCGGACCCTTAAACCATTGCGCTTGCGTCGGGACACAGCATTTGAGTCACGCATAGAACACAAAACTGACAGGAGCCGCTCCGATGGAGAACAGGGACTGGATCTAGAAACTTCAGAGGATACAGGACCGGAACCACACACAGAAGCCCTCAGTGACTCTCTCTCTGTCACTCCTGTAAATAACCGAACTGTGTGTGAACATAACGGTGTGATGGACTCAATACAGGACAGTATTCTGCTGCTGCGGCTGCTGTGGCTCTGAGAGTCTCATGACAGAACTAATGCTATGTGGAAAAGAGAGAAAAACAATAATAGCAAACATGATTTGACTGCCGTTTGATGTGATACTGCGTGTCTTGCCTGGATGGTGATGTTGTGCATGCGGATGGGGAAGCAGGCTAGTTTCTCATCATTGCAGCAGCCGGAGCAGCGCAGCAGCGGGACACAGCCGGGGCTGTACATGTGCTCCACCCCTCCGGGATACTCCTGATCCACCTCCACCATCCGCTCCGTGGAGTGACACAGACCGCGGCTCCAGGCCTCCGGGAACAGCATCACTGCAACATCAGAGCGGCTCACAGCTCATCCAGATAAAGCCACACATAAACTCATATCAGAAGAAGATTCATGACCCGACTGAAAAACGTTAAGGTTGAACAGTAATCACATTAATAAAACATAAAACTCAATAGCAATATTTAAAAATTTATAAAATGCATATTACAAAATTAAAATTAAAATAAAAACATTTATAGTAAAATTACATGGAAAATTATGTCACCTTTGGAGTGGGAATTGCCCAGAATAGTAGAAATCTGTTTAAAGAAAAAGGCCATTAATAATAATAATATTTAAAACAATTCTGAATTATGACATACTAAGTCATATTTTTGAGATGAAAAGTTGCAATTACAACTTTAAAACTCATAATTATGACATCAAAGGTCAAGTCAACATCATTTCTGATTTAGTATGTTATACTTTACGACTTTATCTCATAATTTCGATTCATATCATAATTATGACATAATAATTCTGAATTATGACATACTAAGTCATTTATGAGATGAAAAGTTTAAACTGACACACTGAATACATTTCTTACATTATTTATTAATACTGTAAATATATTAATTATATTAATATTAATAAAATCAATAATTTTTTGTTAACAAAAATAGAATTCTTCATTGTTAGCTCATGTCAGCTCAGGTCTATTAAATAATATTAACAATGTACATTTATGATTTTAATGATGCATTATTAAATGTTGAGGTTATCATTAACTAATATTAATAAATGCTTTAGAAGTATTTGTTATTGTTAGTTAATGTTAACTATAATGGAATCTGATTATAAAGTGTTACCAATAAAGTTTGATCAATACTATATTTGAATAGCATCTTTCATACAAGAAATGCCCCTCAAAATGTTTTATAATAAAAATAAGAAATAAAGCTAAAATGCATCTCGGTATTAAAAGAAAAGCTGTTTCCAAAAATGCCATTGAGTTGCCAAAATATTGCTTTATGTCTGTCATCAGTCATATTTTCGGCGAGTTTCTAGTCAATATGTGCAACATTTCCAAGTTCATTTAGACTTCAGTCAGTTCCATCCGGCCTCAGACCATAAAACTGGGTCTGTGTCCTCAGTGTTTATTTTCATTAGTGTGTGAGAGACACGCGGACTCTGGGAAAGACACGTCCCACAGGGGCCGCTTCTGCTGCAGAATGAGACCGGCCCGTTGTGTCTGTGCGCTGACCCAAGCCCGACTGAAGGACTGATGTCTGTCTGTGGGCGAGCTGGCACCCGCCCATCATCAGGACGATTTACACACTGTACATTAATGAGGACACACAAGAGGAGGAGAGGAGGAGAGAGGGAGGAGAGGGGCGAGAGGGAGGAGAGGGGCGAGAGGGAGGAGAGGGAGGAGAGGGAGGAGAGGATGAGAGGGGCGAGAGGGAGGAGAGGGAGGAGAGGGAGGAGAGGGAGGAGAGGATGAGAGGGGCGAGAGGATGAGAGGGGCGAGAGGATGAGAGGGGCGAGAGGATGAGAGGGGCGAGAGGGATGAGAGGGAGGAGAGGGGCGAGAGGGGCGAGAGGGAGGAGAGGGGCGAGAGGAGGAGAGGATGAGAGGGAGGAGAGGGAGGAGAGGGGCGAGAGGGAGGAGAGGGGCGAGAGGGAGGAGAGGGAGGAGAGGGGCGAGAGGAGGAGAGGATGAGAGGGAGGAGAGGGGCGAGAGGGGCGAGAGGGAGGAGAGGGGCGAGAGGGAGGAGAGGGAGGAGAGGGGCGAGAGGGAGGAGAGGGAGGAGAGGGGCGAGAGGGGTGAGAGGGAGGAGAGGGAGGAGAGGGGCGAGAGGATGAGAGGGGCGAGAGGGAGGAGAGGGAGGAGAGGGAGGAGAGGGGCGAGAGGGAGGAGAGGGGCGAGAGGATGAGAGGGGCGAGAGGATGAGAGGGGCGAGAGGATGAGAGGGGCGAGAGGGATGAGAGGGGCGAGAGGGAGGAGAGGGAGGAGAGGGAGGAGAGGGGGGAGAGGGGCGAGAGGGAGGAGAGGGGCGAGAGGATGAGAGGGGCGAGAGGATGAGAGGGGCGAGAGGATGAGAGGGGCGAGAGGATGAGAGGGGCGAGAGGATGAGAGGGGCGAGAGGAGGAGAGGGGCGAGAGGATGAGAGGGGCGAGAGGATGAGAGGGGCGAGAGGATGAGAGGGGCGAGAGGGATGAGAGGGGCGAGAGGGAGGAGAGGGGCGAGAGGGGCGAGAGGGATGAGAGGGGCGAGAGGGAGGAGAGGGGCGAGAGGGGCGAGAGGATGAGAGGGGCGAGAGGGATGAGAGGGGCGAGAGGGATGAGAGGGGCGAGAGGGAGGAGAGGGGCGAGAGGGATGAGAGGGGCGAGAGGGATGAGAGGGGCGAGAGGGATGAGAGGGGCGAGAGGGATGAGAGGGGCGAGAGGGATGAGAGGTGCGAGAGGGATGAGAGGGGCGAGAGGGGCGAGAGGAGGAGAGGAGGAGAGAGGGAGGAGAGGGGCGAGAGGGGCGAGAGGGGCGAGAGGGAGGAGAGGGGCGAGAGGATGAGAGGGGCGAGAGGATGAGAGGGGCGAGAGGGATGAGAGGGAGGAGAGGGGCGAGAGGGAGGAGAGGGGCGAGAGGAGGAGAGGATGAGAGGGAGGAGAGGGAGGAGAGGGGCGAGAGGGGCGAGAGGGAGGAGAGGGGCGAGAGGAGGAGAGGATGAGAGGGAGGAGAGGGAGGAGAGGGGCGAGAGGGAGGAGAGGGGCGAGAGGGAGGAGAGGGAGGAGAGGGGCGAGAGGGAGGAGAGGGAGGAGAGGGGCGAGAGGGGTGAGAGGGAGGAGAGGGAGGAGAGGGGCGAGAGGATGAGAGGGGCGAGAGGGAGGAGAGGGAGGAGAGGGAGGAGAGGGGCGAGAGGGAGGAGAGGGGCGAGAGGATGAGAGGGGCGAGAGGATGAGAGGGGCGAGAGGGATGAGAGGGGCGAGAGGGAGGAGAGGGGCGAGAGGGGCGAGAGGGATGAGAGGGGCGAGAGGGAGGAGAGGGGCGAGAGGGGCGAGAGGATGAGAGGGGCGAGAGGGATGAGAGGGGCGAGAGGGGCGAGAGGGATGAGAGGGGCGAGAGGGGCGAGAGGATGAGAGGGGCGAGAGGGAGGAGAGGGGCGGGAGGGAGGAGAGGGAGGAGAGGGGCGAGAGGATGAGAGGGGCGAGAGGTAGGAGAGGGGCGAGAGGATGAGAGGGGCGAGAGGATGAGAGGGGCGAGAGGGAGGAGAGGGGCGAGAGGGGCGAGAGGGATGAGAGGGGCGAGAGGGAGGAGAGGGGCGAGAGGGGCGAGAGGATGAGAGGGGCGAGAGGGATGAGAGGGGCGAGAGGGGCGAGAGGGATGAGAGGGAGGAGAGGGAGGAGAGGGGCGAGAGGATGAGAGGGGCGAGAGGATGAGAGGGGCGAGAGGGATGAGAGGGAGGAGAGGGGCGAGAGGGGCGAGAGGGAGGAGAGGGGCGAGAGGATGAGAGGGGCGAGAGGGATGAGAGGGAGGAGAGGGGCGAGAGGGAGGAGAGGGGCGAGAGGGAGGAGAGGGAGGAGAGGGAGGAGAGGGGCGAGAGGATGAGAGGGGCGAGAGGATGAGAGGGGCGAGAGGGATGAGAGGGAGGAGAGGGGCGAGAGGGGCGAGAGGGAGGAGAGGGGCGAGAGGAGGAGAGGATGAGAGGGGCGAGAGGGAGGAGAGGGGCGAGAGGGGCGAGAGGATGAGAGGGGCGAGAGGGAGGAGAGGGGCGAGAGGGAGGAGAGGGGCGAGAGGGATGAGAGGGATGAGAGGGGCGAGAGGGGCGAGAGGGGCGAGAGGGAGGAGAGGGAGGAGAGGGGCGAGAGGGAGGAGAGGGAGGAGAGGGAGGAGAGGGAGGAGAGGGAGGAGAGGGGCGAGAGGGATGAGAGGGGCGAGAGGGGCGAGAGGGATGAGAGGGGCGAGAGGGAGGAGAGGGGCGAGAGGGAGGAGAGGGAGGAGAGGGAGGAGAGGATGAGAGGGGCGAGAGGATGAGAGGGGCGAGAGAGAGGAGAGGGAGGAGAGGGGCGAGAGGGGCGAGAGGGAGGAGAGGGAGGAGAGGGAGGGAGGAGAGGGGCGAGAGGGAGGAGAGGGAGGAGAGGGAGGAGAGGGACGAGAGGGAGGAGAGGGGCGAGAGGGGCGAGAGGGAGGAGAGGGAGGAGAGGGAGGAGAGGGACGAGAGGGAGGAGAGGGGCGAGAGGGGCGAGAGGGAGGAGAGGGAGGAGAGGAAGGAGAAGGAGGAGAGGGAGGAGAGGGAGGAGAGGGGCGAGAGGGGCGAGAGGGAGGAGAGGGAGGAGAGGGGGGAGAGGGGGGAGAGGGGGGAGAGGGGCGAGAGGGAGGAGAGGGGCGAGAGGGAGGAGAGGGAGGAGAGGAGGAGAGGGAGGAGAGGGAGGAGAGGGGCGAGAGGGAGGAGAGGGAGGAGAGGAGGAGAGGGGCGAGAGGGAGGAGAGGGGCGAGAGGGAGGAGAGGGAGGAGAGGAGGAGAGGGGCGAGAGGATGAGAGGGGCGAGAGGATGAGAGGGGCGATAGGGGCGAGAGGGAGGAGAGGGGCGAGAGGGAGGAGAGGGAGGAGAGGAGGAGAGGGGCGAGAGAGAGGAGAGGGAGGTGAGGGAGGAGAGGGGCGAGAGGGGCGAGAGGGAGGAGAGGGGCGAGAGGGAGGAGAGGGAGGAGAGGAGGAGAGGGGCGAGAGGGAGGAGAGGGGCGAGAGGGAGGAGAGGGAGGAGAGGGAGGAGAGGGGCGAGAGGGAGGAGAGGGAGGAGAGGGGCGAGAGGGAGGAGAGGGAAGAGAGGGGCGAGAGGGAGGAGAGGGATGAGAGGGACGAGAGGGAGGAGAGGAGGAGAGGAGGAGAGGGAGGAGAGGGAGGAGAGGGGCGAGAGGGAGGAGAGGGGCGAGAGGGATGAGAGGGACGAGAGGGAGGAGAGGGAGGAGAGGAGGAGAGGGAGGAGAGGAAGGAGAGGGGCGAGAGGAGGAGAGGGAGGAGAGGGGCGAGAGGGAGGAGAGGGAGGAGAGGGGCGAGAGGGAGGAGAGGGAGGAGAGGGAGGAGAGGGCCGAGTGGGGCGAGAGGGGCGAGAGGGAGGAGAGGGAGGAGAGGAGGAGAGGGAGGAGAGGGAGGAGAGGAAGGAGAGGGGCGAGAGGAGGAGAGGGAGGAGAGGGGCGAGAGGGAGGAGAGGGAGGAGAGGGGCGAGAGGGAGGAGAGGGAGGAGAGGGAGGAGAGGGGCGAGAGGGGCGAGAGGGGCGAGAGGGGCGAGAGGGAGGAGAGGAGGAGAGGGAGGAGAGGGAGGAGAGGAAGGAGAGGGGCGAGAGGAGGAGAGGGAGGAGAGGGGCGAGAGGGGCGAGAGGGGCGAGAGGGGCGAGAGGGAGGAGAGGGAGGAGAGGGGCGAGAGGGAGGAGAGGGAGGAGAGGGGCGAGAGGATGAGAGGGGCGAGAGAGAGGAGAGGGAGGAGAGGGAGGAGAGGGGCGAGAGGGAGGAGAGGGAGGAGAGGGGCGAGAGGGAGGAGAGGGAGGAGAGGGAGGAGAGGGGCGAGAGGGGCGAGAGGGAGGAGAGGGAGGAGAGGAGGAGGGGAGGAGAGGGAGGAGAGGAGGAGAGGAGGAGAGGAGGAGAGGGAGGAGAGGGAGGAGAGGAAGGAGAGGGGCGAGAGGAGGAGAGGGAGGAGAGGGGCGAGAGGGGCGAGAGGGGCGAGAGGGAGGAGAGGGGCGAGAGGGGCGAGAGGGAGGAGAGGGAGTAGAGGGGCGAGAGGGAGGAGAGGGAGGAGAGGGGCGAGAGGGAGGAGAGGGAGGAGAGGGAGGAGAGGGGCGAGAGGATGAGAGGGGCGAGAGGGAGGAGAGGGGCGAGAGGATGAGAGGGGCGAGAGGGAGGAGAGGGAGGAGAGTGGCGAGAGGATGAGAGGGGCGAGAGAGAGGAGAAGGAGGAGAGGGGCGAGAGGGAGTAGAGGGGCGAGAGGGAGGAGAGGGGCGAGAGGGGCGAGAGGGAGGAGAGGGAAGAGAGGGGCGAGAGGATGAGAGGGGCGAGAGGAGGAGAGGGAGGAGAGGGGCGAGAGGAGGAGAGGGAGGAGAGGGGCGAGAGGGAGGAGAGGGAGGAGAGGGGCGAGAGGGAGGAGAGGGGCGAGAGGGATGAGAGGGACGAGAGGGAGGAGAGGAGGAGAGGGAGGAGAGGAAGGAGAGGGGCGAGAGGAGGAGAGGGAGGAGAGGGGCGAGAGGGAGGAGAGGGAGGAGAGGGAGGAGAGGGGCGAGAGGGAGGAGAGGGAGGAGAGGGAGGAGAGGGGCGAGAGGGGCGAGAGGGGCGAGAGGGAGGAGAGGGAGGAGAGGGGCGAGAGGGGCGAGAGGGAGGAGAGGGAGGAGAGGGAGGAGAGGGAGGAGAGGGAGGAGAGGGAGGAGAGGGAGGAGAGGGCGAGATGGAGGAGAGGGGCGAGAGGGGCGAGAGGGGCGAGAGGGGCGAGAGGGAGGAGAGGGAGGAGAGGGAGGAGAGGGGCGAATTGGGCGAGAGGGAGGAGAGGGAGGAGAGGGGCGAGAGGAGGAGAGGGAGGAGAGGGGCGAGAGGGACGAGAGGGAGGAGAGGGAGGAGAGGGGCGAGAGGAGGAGAGGGAGGAGAGGGGCAAGAGGGAGAAAAGGGAGGAGAGGGAGGAGAGGAGGAGAGGGAGGAGAGGGGCGAGAGGGAGTAGAGGGGCGAGAGGGAGGAGAGGAGGAGAGGGAGGAGAGGGAGGAGAGGGAGGAGAGGGGCGAGAGGGAGGAGAGGGGCGAGATGGAGGAGAGGGAGGAGAGGGAGGAGAGGGGCGAGAGGAGGAGAGGGAGGAGAGGGGCGAGAGGGAGGAGAGGGGCGAGAGGAGGAGAGGGGCGAGAGGATGAGAGGGAGGAGAGGGGCGAGAGGGAGGAAAGGGGCGAGAGGAGGAGAGGGGCGAGAGGAGGAGAGGGAGGAGAGGGGCGAGAGGGAGGAGAGGGGCGAGAGGAGGAGAGGGAGGAGAGGGATGAGAGGGAGGAGAGGGAGGAGAAGGAGGAGAGGGACGAGAGGGAGGAGAGGGAGGAGAGGGAGGAGAGGGAGGAGAGGGAGGAGAGGGGCGAGAGGATGAGAGGGGCGAGAGGGAGGAGAGGGAGGAGAGTGGCGAGAGGATGAGAGGGGCGAGAGAGAGGAGAAGGAGGAGAGGGGCGAGAGGGAGTAGAGGGGCGAGAGGGAGGAGAGGGGCGAGAGGGGCGAGAGGGAGGAGAGGGAAGAGAGGGGCGAGAGGATGAGAGGGGCGAGAGGAGGAGAGGGAGGAGAGGGGCGAGAGGAGGAGAGGGAGGAGAGGGGCGAGAGGGAGGAGAGGGAGGAGAGGGGCGAGAGGGAGGAGAGGGGCGAGAGGGATGAGAGGGACGAGAGGGAGGAGAGGAGGAGAGGGAGGAGAGGAAGGAGAGGGGCGAGAGGAGGAGAGGGAGGAGAGGGGCGAGAGGGAGGAGAGGGAGGAGAGGGAGGAGAGGGAGGAGAGGGGCGAGAGGGAGGAGAGGGAGGAGAGGGAGGAGAGGGGCGAGAGGGGCGAGAGGGGCGAGAGGGAGGAGAGGGAGGAGAGGGGCGAGAGGGGCGAGAGGGAGGAGAGGGAGGAGAGGGAGGAGAGGGAGGAGAGGGAGGAGAGGGAGGAGAGGGAGGAGAGGGCGAGATGGAGGAGAGGGGCGAGAGGGGCGAGAGGGGCGAGAGGGGCGAGAGGGAGGAGAGGGAGGAGAGGGAGGAGAGGGGCGAATTGGGCGAGAGGGAGGAGAGGGAGGAGAGGGGCGAGAGGAGGAGAGGGAGGAGAGGGGCGAGAGGGACGAGAGGGAGGAGAGGGAGGAGAGGGGCGAGAGGAGGAGAGGGAGGAGAGGGGCAAGAGGGAGAAAAGGGAGGAGAGGGAGGAGAGGAGGAGAGGGAGGAGAGGGGCGAGAGGAGGAGAGGGGCGAGAGGGAGGAGAGGAGGAGAGGGAGGAGAGGGAGGAGAGGGAGGAGAGGGGCGAGAGGGAGGAGAGGGGCGAGATGGAGGAGAGGGAGGAGAGGGAGGAGAGGGGCGAGAGGAGGAGAGGGAGGAGAGGGGCGAGAGGGAGGAGAGGGGCGAGAGGAGGAGAGGGGCGAGAGGATGAGAGGGAGGAGAGGGGCGAGAGGGAGGAAAGGGGCGAGAGGAGGAGAGGGGCGAGAGGAGGAGAGGGAGGAGAGGGGCGAGAGGGAGGAGAGGGGCGAGAGGAGGAGAGGGAGGAGAGGGATGAGAGGGAGGAGAGGGAGGAGAAGGAGGAGAGGGACGAGAGGGAGGAGAGGGAGGAGAGGGAGGAGAGGGAGGAGAGGGAGGAGAGGGGCGAGAGGGAGGAGAGGGAGGAGAAGGAGGAGAGGGACGAGAGGGAGGAGAGGGAGGAGAGGGAGGAGAGGGAGGAGAAGGAGGAGAGGGACGAGAGGGAGGAGAGGGAGGAGAGGGACGAGAGGGAGGAGAGGGAGGAGAGGGAGGAGAGGGAGGAGAGGGGCGAGATTAAAAAATCAAATAAAAAAAACTTAAAGTCTTTATTTAATCGACATGCCCTGTATTTCTTTCTAAAAAGTAAAAATTACACTTTGAATAAATTTTGATAACATGATAGTTGATAGTTTTAGGGGGGCTAGCATGACAGACAGGGGGGCTAAAAGGGTCTAGAACCGCCCCTGATGAGCGGCATCTCAAACGGAGGTTTGTTGCGAAGCCTCGCCATCTGGAAAACGCCTCGTCGATACGGATCCTCTTTTGATTTCTCATGTTGTCTTCTCAAAGTCTGCTTGGCATGGGCCATAATGTTTGAGCGAAACTACAACGGCGCGAGGCGTTACGCAGTCGTCCACGTCTGTTGCCATGGTTTCTACAGCAATGGGCGTAAATTTCATCTAACCGTTGGGGGGGGGTAAACATGAAATTTCTCAAGAGCAATTTTTGAAGGGGACACAAATAATACAGCCAAAATTGTACTTGTAAGGATATGTACCAAAAAAAAATAATTATTTGACGTTTTGGTGCACTGAAAAATTATCTAATGTCCGTTTTCTTTTTCATTTTATCTGACCAACAACACAAAGCAATAGTTGTTTAAATATGAGTACGGTTCACCACGCAGTCATATTATAATTATTAAAATATCTTGTGTCCTCCACGTAGTATTTTATACAATGATATTAACTGCAGCAAGCCCTCTGATCTGCCACTATATTGAGTAAAACCCAACACAGATCTGACAGAACGCTGTGCGCATACTTTCGGTTTAGAATAAGCGCCAATTCGGGCGCGGGTTGCTTGAATTGTCGGTTCATTAGCCTATTATTCTCAATGAAAAACACAACAACAAAACAGTACAATGACACACTCCCTTAAATAGGCGCTTTTACATTTCGCTTTGAAACTAAATTTTCCACGATCATCTGGTCTGTCAGCTGTTTGTTCTCTTGCTGCTTTTGTGCCACGAGTCGTGACTCTCGTTCGGCTCGTGCTGTATTGAGCAGACACGTTCAGTTTTGAATTGCGGTGTCAGTTCTCTAACTGAACTAAATTATTTTAGAGCTTTGTTCTCTCCCCAAACTTGTGTGGTAGTTTTGTACGGTCCATGGGTAGTTGAGGTGCAAGGTGGATCAAACCACTGTGGAGCAAAGGGGGGACTCAAAATGTTTCTAAACTTAAAACGCATTTTTGTCCCGTTTGCGTTTGTATTGTTTTGCTATTACACAGTTATTTTAAGTACGTAAAACTCGCACGTCCCGGTTCCTCGATTAAAATCACAGTTTTCTCGCGCTTTACAAATAGTTGGAAACATTTCGGGATATTGTAAGTAGGCTACTCGACTGAACAACATATAGGCTATAACACTGGCCTAGTGGATATTTTACAGCAAAAACTTACATATTGCACCTTTAACTTCATGGAACCTGTAAATAATCTTTATTTTTAAGAGTTTAAAGTCAAACAATCCAGTGCTTTAAGAGGATGCAAATCTTGGAAACGCAATGTTGACTGATTACAAATACCATGCATTCGCAAAACTTTAGTGTAATACTGATGATGATCATAAAACATCCAGTTCATCACATTTTGCTGGTTTATTATAAGCAGCTCAAAGCGGATACCTTACAACATCATAAATATATCACTCTCAAATATAACTAAAGCAGTTACAGAGACATTAAACATTCACACATATTTAACCCAGTGGACTTGTATAACTGTAGTTACCTGCACAAGAGGAATGTAGAGCAGGAACGCGGCCAGCCGCGACACACCGACGCATCTCTTCATGTCGAGCGGGCGGAGAATGAGCCGGAGCCGCCGCGCCACGCGCGCCCCGACGCGTCCATCCGCACGCCTCCGAGGTCCACTGCATCAGACACGGCACGTCCGTTTAATCAAACATCATCTTAAGACAAACACATGTCCAAAAGAAAAACTTTTCCTTTTTGGCAACAGTTGTGACTGGTCTTTGTTTGGAGTGAGTCATGCACTGTATGAGTAATGCGGCCTAATTGGGTCATCAGAGGGAGGCATATGAAAGATGCACTGGTCCTTAACTAATAGGATGGACACTTGCCTCCCTTCCAGACCTCAGTAGAGACAGGCCACCCTAAACGAAAGCGGCTATACAAACCCATGCATAAAGACGCAATGTATTTATGCAAAGTATTTGGGTATGTTAAGTTAAATAAATGTCTCTTTTACTCAATACAGTAACACTAGAACCCATGCACATGATTACTCTTTTGATATGGCGTATTATGTCATTGTATTATCCACTGTCTTCACAAAATAATGTTTACAGTCATGAAATGATTGTTTGTAGTCATCAACTATATATAGGCTAAACCAGCCTGCAATGACATTATGACAACACTGTAAAAAAAAGTCTCCAATTGAAAATTTTCTAGTGAGCGATCACATCTAAATTTTTCAGTTGGCCAAATTGAATTTCTTGAATTTTAATTGAATTAAATTGCATCAATTCACAGATATTCAATTTGGCCAACTGAAAAATTTAGATGTGATCGCTCACTAGAAAATTTTCAATTGGAGACCTGATTTTTTTTTACAGTGAACGAAAATTAAAGGAAATAAACACATCAGTGCTGGGGAAAAATTAATCGTGATTAATCGCGTCCAACATAAACGTTTGTGTTTACATAATATATGCGTGTTCTATGTATAAATATGTATATTTATGATCCAAGATGGCGCCGTTGTGGCTGGCATGCCGTCTGTCGCTCAGTATAGTCCTGAGTTTGTTTGTTTTAAGCTCATTTATGAAATGTTTAACACAGTGTGCTTCACCAGTTTTAACATATGACCGATGTACTCTTTTAAAGTTGGAAGAAACTTCATATAAACAACTCACCAGTTTTCATAATGCTCCACCTCCTTTTCTGAAGTCGATTCCGGACTGTATACGCCGTTGGCCTTGAGCTCAAAAGGCGAAAGAGACGACGTGGACGACAGGGGGGCCTAGCTGTTAAGCTAAAATGCTATCTGCGATTCCATTGGGAGTCGCGTTTTTCCCCGGGGAGTTTCATGAAAGACTTCGGGAAATGCTACCCGCGTTGGAGCCAGTGCGGTTGGATTATTCCCATGTTTCCCACCTCGCTGGAGCCGCTCCCGTTTTTTCGTAAGCCTCGTCCTGCGCAGGGAGGAGTTTGTCCGGGGAATCTTCGGCTGCTCAACGCTACTCAGAATGGCTTTGATTAACGCCAGGTCGGTAGTAAACAAGACTTTCATTATAAATGACTTTTTCTCTGCTCGCCACCTAGACCTTCTCTTTTTGACTGAAACTTGGATTACTCCGGGGGATATTAGCGCCTTTTCTGAATTGGTGCCGTCAAACTCTCTGTTTTTAAACTCACCGCGTACAACGGGACGAGGTGGTGGTTTGGCCTCTTTTTATAAAAACATTTTTTCCTGCCGTCCCGTAGTTTCAAAGGAATACCAAAGCTTTGAACTACAGTTGTTTACTCTGGAGCTATGCGACCCTGTTCTGTTTGTACTGATTTATCGTCCCCCAAAACCTAATACGAATTTTCTGAAGGATTTTGCTGACTTTTTGGGAGATTTCATTGCAAAATATGACAAACTAATGATTGTTGGGGACTTTAATGTTCATGTCTGTTGTGCAGCAGATTCCTTAGCGAAAGAATTTACCAATCTGCTAAATGCATTTGATCTGACGCTTCAGGTAAATGTACCCACTCATCAGCATGGCCATACACTGGATTTAGTGCTAACTTACGGCTGCTCTCTGAATGAACTAGAGGTATGTGAAAATGGTTTCTCTGACCTCAAGACTATTATGTTTACGTTTCCATCTGCTAACAAAACTGTTAAGCCGATATATTCGGCTCGCCAGTCCCGGCTCATCACATCAGCTACCAGAGAAGCTTTTCGCTCAGCCTTTAGTGAAGGTTTGCTACAAAGTGGCGTTTTAAACACAGATTCGAGTGCTGAAGAACTACTCTGTAGTTTTAACTCCACCTGTGTTCATGCTCTAGACCAAGTGGCACCTTTAAAGACTCATCTCCGTAAACCGAAATCTGAGCCATGGCCTAATGACACAACTCGCTCTCTTAGGCGTATTTGCAGAAGATTTGAGCGAAAATGGAGGAAGGACAGACTTCAGGTTTCAATGCAAACGTTCAGAGACTCATTAACGCAATATCAGAAAGCAGTAAAAACGGCAAGATCAATTTATTTTACTGACATTATAAACAAGAACTGTCATAAACCAAAAACTCTGTTTAATGTTATAAATTCCACCTTCAACCCCTCCACTGGTCTCGACACAGAAGTGTCATTACTTTCCTGTGAAGACTTTCTTTGTTTCTTTGTACAGAAGACACATGACTTAAGAATGGGGCTTAAGCCAGTTTCATCTGACCCTTCAACTCTCTCTAGATGTACTGCTGCTTTTAGCTGTTTTACTCCTGTTACAGATAACTATCTGATAGAAATAGTGGATCACCTGAAAGCATCTGGTTCTTCAACTGATGTAATGCCCCCTCTCTTCTTTAAGCAAGTTATAGATGTGGTTGTTCAAAATCTTTTGTCTTTGATAAATCGCTGTTTACAAACAGGTACTTTTCCAGAGTCGCTTAAACATGCAACTGTTCGCCCTCTGCTTAAAAAACAGGGCATGGATCCTACTATTTTGACAAATTTTAGGCCCATCTCTAATTTGTCTTTCATTTCAAAAATGATTGAGAAATCAGTTCTTGATCAAATACAATGTTTTATGGCTGAAAATTTGATCTTTGAGGTTTTCCAATCTGGGTTTAGAAAATATCACTCTACTGAGACTGCACTGCTGAGAGTTTCAAATGATATACTGTTAACATGTGACTCAGGCAACTATGCTGTTTTACTTCTTTTAGATCTCACCGCTGCGTTTGATACTGTCGATCACGCTGTACTTCTTGATCGACTGGAATATTGTGCCGGCATTACTGGCAGTGCCCTGCAGTGGTTTAGATCCTATCTGACAAATAGGACTTTTTCAGTGAAGTCAGGAGATCATACCTCAAGTAAAGCTACGATAACCAGTGGAGTTCCTCAAGGATCAATTTTAGCTCCCTTTCTTTTCTCTCTCTATATGCTCCCTCTTGGCTCTATTTTCAGAAAGTATGGGCTATCGTTCCATTGCTATGCGGACGATACACAAGTTTATCTACCTTTAGAACAGAATACACTGGATGGACTGAATGCACTATTGCTTTGTTTGAGTGATGTAAAGAAATGGTTGTCTCTAAACTTTTTAAATTTCAATGAGAGCAAAACAGAATTGATTGTTTTTAAACCCTCTGTCTCTGTGACTTCTACAAATCCAAATTTGGGTGTGTTATCACCAAATGTTACACTGTAAGCTTATACAGGTTGATTGAACTTAAACAATTTATGGAAACTCGTTGCCCTAAAAAAGTTAATTTTGTCTTGTTGAAAAAACAAAACATTTCCAGTTTAATGTACTTAAGATTTCAACAGCATTTAATTAAAAACTTTTAGTTAATTGAACTAACAAACTAACTTAAATTTTAGGTCACCATGATGCAGATGAGTGTTCGTTTTAGTTGGGATCTTGCCGCAATGCATGCTGGGACCCATGGGGGAGTTTTGATTGGTGGTACCCAGCATGCACTGCAGCATGAAGCTTTTCATTGTCACCATTGTTGAGATTCATACGCAGATTCTTGATGTCTGCATGTGTTTAAGTAATGCCGTAGATTTAAACCTTTTGAGCATTACATGGTTTTAAAATCTTGAATATTATTCAATTATCATAACAGTGCCGGATCTCGTGTTATAGAATAACATTAATAACATCACGTAAACACAAAATTGATAACTCATTACCTCTATAAACAGAACATTTTAGTGTGATTGAGATTAGTGATTCAGCTTCTACATGATGATGTCATCATCATCAATACAGTAAGTCAAAGTCACCTGATCACATTTTGTCTTTGATTTGTCTTGGCATAACTAAAGTGTTCTTATAAACACACAGTTAAAGCAGCCAAAGAAAAGATAAAACTAATGTTAAAGAGCCAAGGGTCAACTAAAACAAACACTTATCTCCATCATGGTCAGACAGAAATAAAGCCAGTCTGGTTAGTAATGTGTGAAGCTGGTAATGCTGTTGGTGGAGTTGTTTAATCCTCCTCTGCTGAGATCTTCAGAGATTTAATGTCTTCTTTTATCTTCTGTTGATTTATTTAGTTATTTCAAAATGAAAACCTTAAAGAAAATAAATTGTTTAAATAAAGTCAACAGTAAGCGGGATCATATCACACCAGTTTTACAGTCTTTACACTGGCTGCCTGTAGGCTATAGAGTTGATTTTAAAATTTTATTAATCGTGTTTAAGTCACTACATGGTATAGCCCCTTCGTATATTTCTGAACTTTTACTTGAACGCAGTGAAACAAGATCTCTCCGGTCATCAAACCAGAGATTACTGTTTACACCAAGGACGAGGTTGAAGTCCAGGGGCGATCGTGCGTTTTCCTCTATCGCCCCAAGACTTTGGAACGAGTTGCCCTCTTCTATTCGATTAGCTCCCTCTGTGATCACTTTTAAGTCAAGATTAAAAACCTATCTGTTTGACAAAGCTTTCATTTCTGGTTGAAGCACTGTGTTTTACCATGACTTTATATATAGTTTTTATTTACTTTAATTTATTTTAAATGGTTGTTGTACTTTTTATTTTTACACTTTTATTTTTATTTTTTACTTTTATCTTTACTGCGCCAGTGTTGTGTGTTTTATGTAAAGCACATTGGTCAACCATGTGTTGTGGAAATGGTGCTATATAAATAAAATTGACATTGACATTGACATTGACATTGACATTGTATAAATACACACATGCGTGTATAGGTAGAGTGGGGGAAAACGCCCCCCCTTAAGGAAAATGTGACATTACAGTGAAACAAAACATAAATGTGACTAGAATTGCCATCCCGGTTTTGAGTGACTATGGAGTTATTCACCAAATATTAAAATTGCTCAGCCTTCATAATTAATTAGTATTTTGACTGAAAATATTTTTGTACAAAGGGGCGTTTTGCCCCAGTGGTGGGGTAAAACACCCCCTTTCTTACCAACCAGTTTGCTTCATAGATCAACAGCAAAATGAACAGACTAATTTTGAATCTCTCAAAGTAAAAGGCAAGTAATGTATCAACATGTATAGGCCTATATATATTAATATTTATTTGAGGAATGTCCAACATATCCAAATTTTTAACATTTAAATGTATACATAATACTAAGTCATGCAAACAAATATGTTGTAGTAAACAAATATTAAACTTATAAATTTGTATATTTATGTAATGAAACATATTCAATAAATGCATTAAAAGCCACTATGTTTTATCATTGGGTCACCTAACCACCTTCCATCAGTGAGCTAACTGTGCTATCAAGCTAGCCTAATGCTCACTTGAGGTAATTTCTTTTTATTTTGTTCAAATATTTTGATTTTACCACCTAGTTATACTGAATTAAGTGTAAAACAAAGGATTTGATAGACAGAAATATGTTATTATAGTAATTATGATAGAGAGAAACTATGCCCTCTGGGGGGCGTTTTACCCCACAAGCTATGACTTTAAAAAAAATGTTTTTTTTTAATATAATTATATTCCTTATAAATAACATATCCTCTTAAACTACAGACTTCACTGTTCATCTATCATACATCACTTTGATATCCTGCAGAACAATATTCTCTTAAACACTTGTTTACTTATATCTGAAAATTATAGCGCTTACCATGTAATCCTCTTCTCTTCAAATACGCAGCAGGGGCCCGTTCTTCGTACGTCGCTAACTCAGTTAACTGGATTTGATTGTTGACGCTTTGGCATGATCTTGGATTGTTTGGTTCTTCGAAGCTCATCCTGGACTTGCTGTCATAGTAACAGGTCCGTAAGCTTAAACCTGCTCGGGAGCGGCTTATTTCATGTAAACAGGATTAGATTGCATCTTGAGGTGATACTTAAAATCTGTCCCAGCCACTGCTACTTTATTACAAGAGTTCATTACTGAACCAGGGGCAATAATAATAATTTTAAATACTAATATAAAAATGTTATATTGTATATGTATATGAGAATGTATAATGTTGTGTATAATACTATAGACACAGCCACTTGATTGAGCGATTTATTTGTGATGGAATAATTACTTTATATAATTGTTTTTATTGGTTTACACACATGTTGTACAGTTACTCTGAGCCGTGCATTAAGTGATCACGGATATTATGGGAGTGGCTTGATGCAGCGCAAGAGAGGATAATTTTATCTTGACCCATAAGAAACTGTCACGTTACAAATCTGCTTCAAATTAAATTAAAAATTAAATTACAACATTGAAATAAAAATGTAAAGGGTGTACAAATACTGTATAAAATCGTGAATATAAATAATTGGTAATCATGTTTAAAAAAAAAAACATTTATCATTTATCTATTATAACTTTTATGTTGGTTTGGTCGTTTGGCTGTTTCCTTATAAAGGTTCAGAAATTCGTGTGGGGGGGGGGGGTAATTTGTCAAGTTTTTTGCCAGGTGGCTTTTTAATTACGAGTGCCTAGAAAAGCGCTATATAAATGTAACTAATTAATTATATGATGTCATTACGTTGCTGTCTTGACGCCAGCCAATCGCTGCATTGCTGATCGTGGTTTCGAGTATCGATGCATCTGCCCTCTTCAGGGAAAACAAGAACGCTCAGTAATCTTAGATCATTTAATCCAGATATTTAAATCCAATCCGCAAATTCGTTTGAAGAACCAAATTAGCCAGAGATCAGTTATCACGATTAAAAGATCTGGGATCTGTCAAATCATCTTAGATGTATTAAGCGAGGTACGAAGAACGGGCCCCTGGTGTCAGCTTCTCCAAGGAGATTTCTTTATCCCCGTTATCAAACGTAGTTCATAGCAACAGTGAAAATGTCTCTAGACTCCCTCTAGAGGTTATTTTGGGAAAAACAGGTGGGGGGCGTTTTCCCCCACTCCACCCTACTGTAATTTAATACTTGAGTCACTAGTAAAAATGTTTGCATCCATTTATTTTAATTCAATGTTTGATACATGTATTAATTTTAAAGGGGTGCGCATTTTGGAGCCTTTGATATATAAAAGTTCATGGTGTTATAGACCCTTTTTCAATTAGTAAACATTGTGGCGTTTTTTTTGTGGGCAGAGCTTAGCTGGAGGCAGAACGATTCCCCAGATCGCTACACTAACGCTCGCCGTTAGTGATTTACATACAGGTTTAGTCAAAATAGCAAAAAAAAAATAAAAAAAAATTCACATTAAATATCTAAATTTCTCAGTTTAGGCAACTTCATGGTGAAAACATGAATGTGCATAGCTTAGATCGTTAGATGCCTATAAGTGTGTTAAAGGGACACGTACAAGACTTATGACACAAAACTCATCTGTTAAATCTTTGTATTTTATGATCCGAAGTTCTGCCTAGCCATCGCCTGCACACACTCGTTTTGTAGCGTTTAATCACAACTGTCGTCGTTGTTTTGTCTGGCAGTAGTAGCAGGTATGTGGTAAAATTTCAATTTGGAGCCTGTACTCTGATTCTGGCACCCAAAAAAAAAAACAAATTCACAACAAGATGACATTGAGCTCCGACTCAGTGCTGGTTTGTATTGGCTGCCTCCAGCTAACGCCGGGATGTAATTGTGACAGTGCAAAAAGGATCTATAAGAATATCCTGTAAGTTTCAGAGCTGAAATCGTCCTTCATAAACAATGCAGGTTTCAGCTCACGTGAGTTCGCTTCATTTAACCACGGATTTGTTTGTAAAACAAGACAAAGGTGGAGACTGGATTTGCAGTCGGAGATTAAAACACAAAAGGTGTGCTTCTGATCCGACAGGAACGCTGCAACACACTAATGGGAGTAAAACATGTGTTAGATATCAAATGATCTGTAACAATGCAATACTATTATTTACACACCTCAGCACACGGTCACAGGCTGGAGAAGCTGTTATTGGTTTAGTCGGGATGAGACTCGGACTTGTAACACCAGCTTGCAAAGCCCCAGGGCTATGTGCTTTTCAAACAGGCTATCACCTTTCTTGCACATGTGTGTACGGTTCACGGTTAAATTCACTGACTCGGGCGGGCCAATTAACACAGAAATAGCACTTCAATCAATCACGGATGGATGAGATGAATCAGTGTTTGATAAAGATATTTTGCGAGTCCTGTGAGCGTTTCTCCAGACACTCTAAAAACAATCCCCACATGTACTGAGGAAAGGAGCTGAAGCTCATTAAATAAGCAAATCTTATCCAATCCTAGCCGTGGGTGTTTACTTCCAAGTCTTCAGTGCGGCATGACAAACAAAACAGTGTAGCCTAGAAAATCAAACTGAGAACAGTCATGAAAGAGCTGACTCCAGTCAGAAATCAATGCCAAAGACTAATGTGGAATCAAGAAGTTTATTAAAACAACCAAATTCACATGACCAGGGTAACTTCTCCACTAGACACCACAGTTTGTCCACTAGAGACGGTCTTGACATGCGTGTCTCTTCCTGTAAGAGAAGGGGTAGAAACATTAGGCATTTAAATACCACTCTCATGGTTCCTGAAGTCAGTTTACAGCAAGCACTCACTTTTCCTAGCGCAGCTTTGCTCACAGGAGCCAGAAGAGGGATGGCACACCGCTGTACTACAGTGGATGAAGATCTAACAGAGAGGGAAAAGGGTTAAGCCACAGAAATCACTATAAGACTAATATTAAGGGTTCAGGTAAGGCTGCGGAGCATACGGTTTCCTGCAGAGGAGCCAGTGATGCTGGATCCACAAATGTGAACATCTTCACAACAAAGCGCTTGTAGTGGGTTGGGAACTGAAGACCAGAAGATCCAGCCACCAATGTGGTCAGGTAACGGTCATCCTGGTAAGGGCATCTGAAAGACAAAGAGGCAGTCAGAGATGCCTTACAGCACACTAGATGGATAAAGACTGGCCTTACTCACCCGTCGACCAGAAGGTCCCATTGGGGTAGACTGAGTGGACTGGGGGTTGATGTCGCCCAGCAACGTCCCAGCATTAGGACAATGTTGGGGTCGGTCCTCTCCAAAATGCGCACCTCAACATACACAGGCTCCCGCAGGACTTTTGTGACCGGATAATCAGCACCACTGTAGTAGGACGTGTACGCCTCGTCCCCTGAGGAAGAACACCGGCGTTCAACCAGAAACTGCTGTAACCTGGAGTTTAGAATATACTTATGCACACTTGCCTTCTGCACAGCCTTTGGTGACACATTGACCATTCGCCAGTCTAAGCTCCACCCTGAGGGGTCCAGGAGCAGCTACTGGTGGAGGTGCAGGAACAGTGTTGACCTCCACAACCAGAGCCTCCACAGCAGTAGCAGAGTACCTACACTGGAAGAGAAGCCTGGACAACAAACAGTGAGCTTTTAGCATTTGCCAAGGATTAACATTCATGCTAAAGCGTAAGAGCACCTACTCAAAATGGCTGTCCCTTGTGATGGAACCAAGTGGTCCAACACCCACTTCATACGAGGAGGTCATTCTGTTTTCGTACACCACATATCCACTGTCCTCCTGCAAATAGTAACTGTTGGCATCCAGTCCATTTTAAGCCATGCAGAACCACAAGCAGCTACTCACCATCATGCTCGTGCCACAGGCAGTGACAGGGAACTGGTATATAGCAAAGGAAGGTGTGGATCCCACAGGACTGCAAGGTGGGTCGCTTCCACCCAGGAGACGGACTGAATCCAGGCTCAAGCGAGGCAGGGTAACATCTCTAGCCACCACTACCACAAACTGACCATCTCTTATACACTGGACAGTCACTGGAACGAGAGCAGGTTATTGCTGAGGATCAGTTGAACATGAACACCTTTACATTGACTCGACACTCTTACCTGCCTTCCCATAGTAACACTGCTGTCCGTTAAAGCAGCAGTTGATAGCTTCACACTCAGCACCACTGATTCCAGGTGGACCACATTGGATCTGCTCATAATCCGCTACAGCACATTTGTCAAGAGGCTCTGCCTGTGCCACTGGCTGCTTAGTGTGAACCAGCTGAGGAAACTGTTGACTAGCTTGATGAAACTGTTGACTAGCTTGTTGAACCTGTTGACTAGCTTGTTGAACCTTCTGAGGAAACTGCTGACTAGCTTGTTGTACCTTCTGAGGAAACTGCTGACTAGCTTGTTGAACCTTCTGAGGAGACTGCTTACTAGCTTGTTGAACCTTCTGAGGAAACTGCTTACTAGCTTGTTGAACCTTCTGAGGAAACTGCTGACTAGCTCGCGGTTTAACCCACGGAAGAGACTGCTGACTAGCTTGAACCTGCTGACTAGCTTGCTGTTGACCCCACGGAGGAGACTGCTGACTAGCTTGCTGTTGACCCCACGGAAGAGACTGCTGACTAGCTTGCTGTTGACCCCACGGAGGAGACTGCTGACTAGCTTGCTGTTGACCCCACGGAGGAGACTGCTGACTAGCTTGCTGTTGACCCCACGGAGGAGACTGCTGACTAGCTTGCTGTTGACCCCACGGAGGAGACTGCTGACTAGCTTGAACCTGCTGACTAGCTTGCTGTTGACCCCACGGAGGAGACTGCTGACTAGCTTGCTGTTGACCCCACGGAGGAGACTGCTGACTAGCTTGCTGTTGACCCCACGGAGGAGACTGCTGACTAGCTTGCTGTTGACCCCACGGAAGAGACTGCTGACTAGCTTGTTGAACCTGCGGAGAAAACTGTTGACTAGCTTGTTGTTGAAGCCGCTGCTCAGTTTGCTGTAATATCAGAGTTTGAGACTTCTTGGCCGGATAATTCCACTGTGGAACAGCATGACAGAAAGCACAAAACCACACACAAAGTGCCAGCCACTGACCAGCACACCAACTTCCTGCCATTGTTCAACAGCTAGTCACATTGTTGAGATGCTGCTCTTTGGTCTCCCTCTGGTGCGAGGAAGACCCGTTTAGATCTGGTCTGACGGGTAAAACATCTAGAGAACGCCCTCAAGTTAGGCCAAGAAGATTTGTCTGTAAGTGTACGGTCTAAACACACAGTTACCTGACAAATATTTTTAAAGTAAACCTGACTCTCCATTTTCTTCCACCCCAGATAGGGGTTTTCATCTTTATTTTTTATTTCTTTCCATTCCTATTATAACTGTTTTAATTCACTTACGAATATTTTCATTTCATTTCTGTGTAAAGCACTTTGAATTGCCACTGTGTATGAAATGTGCTATACAAAAAAACTTGCCTTGCCTTGCCTTGACGGATAGATCTGTAGAGATAGCCCTGGGGGTTCAGTCCATGAAGATTTTTCTGTAAGGGTAATGTTTAAATGCACAGTTACCTGACAAATATTTTTTACGTAAACCTGACTCTCCATTTTCATCCACTTCAGATAGGGGTTATACTATATATAAATATTTTATTTTATTCACTACGAATATTTGAATTCTATTTCTGTGTAAAGCACTTAGAATTGCCACTGTGTTTGAAATGTGCTATACAAATAAACTTGCCTTGCCTTGCCTAATGCTAGTTACCATTTCAGCACGTCTACAAGCAAAGCTGAATGCACCAAACATCTACCCAAGGTACTTTGGGCAAGCTCCAGTAGCAAAACTGAGAATTAATCTTTTTATTTGTCTTCAACATGACAAATCTGACCAATTGGAATCAAGAAACATCACATGCATATAATCTTGAGAACCAATGGAATCTGCCAGTTGCATAAACTCTCACTCGTGCAAGTCTGGAGAATCATGACTGCTAATGAAGAGGGAGGGATTATCGTTAATTAGCCAAAATCTGTAGAGTACAAAAAGACCAAAGAGCAGCATCTCAACAGTGTGACTAGCTGTTGAACAATGGCAGGAAGTTGGTGTGCTGGTCAGTGGCTGGCACTTTGTGTGTGGTTTTGTGCTTTCTGTCATGCTGTTCCACAGTGGAATTATCCGGCCAAGAAGTCTCAAACTCTGATATTACAGCAAACTGACCAGCGGCTTCAACAACAAGCTAGTCAACAGTTTTCTCCGCAGGTTCAACAAGCTAGTCAGCAGTCTCTTCCGTGGGGTCAACAGCAAGCTAGTCAGCAGTCTCCTCCGTGGGGTCAACAGCAAGCTAGTCAGCAGTCTCCTCCGTGGGGTCAACAGCAAGCTAGTCAGCAGTCTCCTCCGTGGGGTCAACAGCAAGCTAGTCAGCAGTCTCCTCCGTGGGGTCAACAGCAAGCTAGTCAGCAGTCTCCTCCGTGGGGTCAACAGCAAGCTAGTCAGCAGTCTCCTCCGTGGGGTCAACAGCAAGCTAGTCAGCAGTCTCCTCTGTGGGGTCAACAGCAAGCTAGTCAGCAGGTTCAAGCTAGTCAGCAGTCTCCTCCGTGGGGTCAACAGCAAGCTAGTCAGCAGTCTCCTCCGTGGGGTCAACAGCAAGCTAGTCAGCAGTCTCTTCCGTGGGGTCAACAGCAAGCTAGTCAGCAGTCTCCTCCGTGGGGTCAACAGCAAGCTAGTCAGCAGGTTCAAGCTAGTCAGCAGTCTCTTCCGTGGGTTAAACCGCGAGCTAGTCAGCAGTTTCCTCAGAAGGTTCAACAAGCTAGTAAGCAGTTTCCTCAGAAGGTTCAACAAGCTAGTCAGCAGTTTCCTCAGAAGGTTCGACAAGCTAGTAAGCAGTTTCCTCAGAAGGTTCAACAAGCTAGTAAGCAGTTTCCTCAGAAGGTTCAACAAGCTAGTCAGCAGTTTCCTCAGAAGGTACAACAAGCTAGTCAGCAGTTTCCTCAGAAGGTTCAACAAGCTAGTCAGCAGTTTCCTCAGAAGGTTCAACAAGCTAGTCAGCAGTTTCCTCAGAAGGTACAACAAGCTAGTCAGCAGTTTCCTCAGAAGGTTCAACAAGCTAGTCAACAGGTTCAACAAGCTAGTCAACAGTTTCATCAAGCTAGTCAACAGTTTCCTCAGCTGGTTCACACTAAGCAGCCAGTGGCACAGGCAGAGCCTCTTGACAAATGTGCTGTAGCGGATTATGAGCAGATCCAATGTGGTCCACCTGGAATCAGTGGTGCTGAGTGTGAAGCTATCAACTGCTGCTTTAACGGACAGCAGTGTTACTATGGGAAGGCAGGTAAGAGTGTCGAGTCAATGTAAAGGTGTTCATGTTCAACTGATCCTCAGCAATAACCTGCTCTCGTTCCAGTGACTGTCCAGTGTATAAGAGATGGTCAGTTTGTGGTAGTGGTGGCTAGAGATGTTACTCTGCCTCGCTTGAGCCTGGATTCAGTCCGTCTCCTGGGTGGAAGCGACCCACCTTGCAGTCCTGTGGGATCCACACCTTCCTTTGCTATATACCAGTTCCCTGTCACTGCCTGTGGCACGAGCATGATGGTGAGTAGCTGCTTGTGGTTCTGCATGGCTTAAAATGGACTGGATGCCAACAGTTACTATTTGCAGGAGGACAGTGGATATGTGGTGTATGAAAACAGAATGACCTCCTCGTATGAAGTGGGTGTTGGACCACTTGGTTCCATCACAAGGGACAGCCATTTTGAGTAGGTGCTCTTACGCTTTAGCATGAATGTTAATCCTTGGCAAATGCTAAAAGCTCACTGTTTGTTGTCCAGGCTTCTCTTCCAGTGTAGGTACTCTGCTACTGCTGTGGAGGCTCTGGTTGTGGAGGTCAACACTGTTCCTGCACCTCCACCAGTAGCTGCTCCTGGACCCCTCAGGGTGGAGCTTAGACTGGCGAATGGTCAATGTGTCACCAAAGGCTGTGCAGAAGGCAAGTGTGCATAAGTATATTCTAAACTCCAGGTTACAGCAGTTTCTGGTTGAACGCCGGTGTTCTTCCTCAGGGGACGAGGCGTACACGTCCTACTACAGTGGTGCTGATTATCCGGTCACAAAAGTCCTGCGGGAGCCTGTGTATGTTGAGGTGCGCATTTTGGAGAGGACCGACCCCAACATTGTCCTAATGCTGGGACGTTGCTGGGCGACATCAACCCCCAGTCCACTCAGTCTACCCCAATGGGACCTTCTGGTCGACGGGTGAGTAAGGCCAGTCTTTATCCATCTAGTGTGCTGTAAGGCATCTCTGACTGCCTCTTTGTCTTTCAGATGCCCTTACCAGGATGACCGTTACCTGACCACATTGGTGGCTGGATCTTCTGGTCTTCAGTTCCCAACCCACTACAAGCGCTTTGTTGTGAAGATGTTCACATTTGTGGATCCAGCATCACTGGCTCCTCTGCAGGAAACCGTATGCTCCGCAGCCTTACCTGAACCCTTAATATTAGTCTTATAGTGATTTCTGTGGCTTAACCCTTTTCCCTCTCTGTTAGATCTTCATCCACTGTAGTACAGCGGTGTGCCATCCCTCTTCTGGCTCCTGTGAGCAAAGCTGCGCTAGGAAAAGTGAGTGCTTGCTGTAAACTGACTTCAGGAACCATGAGAGTGGTATTTAAATGCCTAATGTTTCTACCCCTTCTCTTACAGGAAGAGACACGCATGTCAAGACCGTCTCTAGTGGACAAACTGTGGTGTCTAGTGGAGAAGTTACCCTGGTCATGTGAATTTGGTTGTTTTAATAAACTTCTTGAATCCACATTAGTCTTTGGCATTGATTTCTGACTGGAGTCAGCTCTTTCATGACTGTTCTCAGTTTGATTTATTGGGATTCACTAAACCAGTTCCATTAGCAAGGTTGTGCAGTCTAACTGAGGTGCTTAACTTGAACTAAACAAACCAAGCCTTTGAACTGAACTATTTGCAAAGCTCCAGTTGCTAACCTGGGCCCCTGTTCTTCATGGTGACTAATTAGGGGTTTAACTTGTCTGTTTGGGTCTTTAGGTATGACTGGACCTATAATTTAGTCCCTTAACTAATGTATCCCACCTGGGTTGTCTGAGGACCTATTTACACCTGGTACTAAAGCATTTAATCTGATCACACGTGGACCATGCTAAATACAAGTATAAACTGGGTCTAAATTGTTTTGAGCTGGGGGGGGTGGGGTTATTTTTAGAGACTTTAGGTCTGTGGCCAGTTGCATAAACCGCTTGAACTAGTACTAAAAGTTAGTCATCTAATTTCTTCTTCACTTTACCTAACTGTTTAAAGTCTGTTACATAAGTTAGATTAATCTAAATTTTATTGGTTAAATCTTAACTGCTAGTAGGTTAAACTAGTTAAGACCGAGTCTTAACATAGAGGCTAGGATTATGCAATTGACCCCTGATATTAAAATAAGAAACTGAGGGCAAGTGGACAGGCTGATTCAATTCACTTTTTCATGCCCTTTTCCCACTACTGTCTGTGGTGATTCAGATGTACATCATTGCTTGCATTGTATGATTGCCCACTACTGGTTGAATTGGAAAGTCCTAAGTACATATGAGTAGACTCGTCCCTTCTGTCATAATCAAGGAGTCGAGGGTCTGTCCATATAAACCTCCCTTGTCCACTTGTGGAACACTTCAAACTGGTGACAGGGATTACCCCGAGGGGAAGTGCTTGGGGAGGTTTGTGAGTGTGTTGCCAAATGTGGAACTACATACTACTCTATTTCTGTAGTAATGTGCAACCTCAGTGCTGCATTTGACACTGTCGATCACAACATACTTCTTGACAGGCTGGAAAACTGGGTTGGGCTTTCTGGGATGGTCCTTAAATGGTCCAGGACATACTTAGAAGGGAGAGGTTATTATGTGAGTATAGGTGACCATAAGTCTGAGTGGACATCCATGACATGCGGAGTCCCACAAGGGTCAATTCTTGTTCCACTCCTATTCCACCTGTACATGCTCCCACTGAGCCAAATAATGAGAGAGAACCAAATGGCTGACGACACCCAGATCTACTTAGGCCTATCACCTAATGACTACAGCCCCATTGACTCCCTGTGCAAATGCATTGATGAAGTTAACAACTGGATGTACCAAAACTTTCTTCAGTTAAACAAAGACAAAACTCAACTCATTGCATTTGGAAACAAAGATGAAGTTCTCAAGGTGAACGCATACCTTGAAGCTAGGGGTCAGACAACTAAAGATCAAGTCAGGAATCTGGGTGTGATTCTGGAGTCAGACCTGAGTTTCAGTAGTCATGTCAAAGCAATAACTAAATCAGCTTACTATCATATCAAGAATTAGATGCTTTGTTTCCAGGCAAGACTTGGAGAAACTTGTTCATGCTTTCATCTCCAGTAGGGTGGACTATTGTAATGGTCTTCTCACCGGCCTTCCCAAAAAGACCATTAGACAGCTGCAGCTCATACAGGACGCTGAGCAGAACCAGAACATATGACCATATCACACCAGTCCTCAGGTCTTTACACTGGCTTCCAGTTACATTTAGAATAGATTATAAAGTATTATTACTTGTATATAAATCACTCAATGACCTAGGACCTCAATACATTGCAGATATGCTGATTAAATACAAACCCAACAGATCACTCAGATCATCAGGATCAAGTCAGTTAGAAATACCAAGGGTTCACTCAAAGCAAGGAGATTCTGCTTTTAGCTCTTATGCCAGCCGCAGCTGAACCAGCTTCCTGAACAGATCTGATGTGCTCCAACAGCAGCCACTTTCAAATCCAGACTCAAAAGATGAGTACTCCCTCTGGTGCGAGGAAGACCCGTTTAGATCTGGTCTGACGGGTAAAACATCTAGAGAACGCCCTCAAGTTAGGCCAAGAAGATTTGTCTGTAAGTGTACGGTCTAAACGCACAGTTACCTGACAAATATTTTTAAAGTAAACCTGACTCTCCATTTTCTTCCACCCCAGATAGGGGTTTTCATCTTTATTTTTTATTTCTTTCCATTCCTATTATAACTGTTTTAATTCACTTACGAATATTTTCATTTCATTTCTGTGTAAAGCACTTTGAATTGCCACTGTGTATGAAATGTGCTATACAAAAAAACTTGCCTTGCCTTGCCTTGCCTTGACGGATAGATCTGTAGAGATAGCCCTGGGGGTTCAGTCCATGAAGATTTTTCTGTAAGGGTAATGTTTAAATGCACAGTTACCTGACAAATATTTTTTACGTAAACCTGACTCTCCATTTTCATCCACTTCAGATAGGGGTTATACTATATATAAATATTTTATTTTATTCACTACGAATATTTGAATTCTATTTCTGTGTAAAGCACTTAGAATTGCCACTGTGTTTGAAATGTGCTATACAAATAAACTTGCCTTGCCTTGCCTAATGCTAGTTACCATTTCAGCACGTCTACAAGCAAAGCTGAATGCACCAAACATCTACCCAAGGTACTTTGGGCAAGCTCCAGTAGCAAAACTGAGAATTAATCTTTTTATTTGTCTTCAACATGACAAATCTGACCAATTGGAATCAAGAAACATCACATGCATATAATCTTGAGAACCAATGGAATCTGCCAGTTGCATAAACTCTCACTCGTGCAAGTCTGGAGAATCATGACTGCTAATGAAGAGGGAGGGATTATCGTTAATTAGCCAAAATCTGTAGAGTACAAAAAGACCAAAGAGCAGCATCTCAACAGTGTGACTAGCTGTTGAACAATGGCAGGAAGTTGGTGTGCTGGTCAGTGGCTGGCACTTTGTGTGTGGTTTTGTGCTTTCTGTCATGCTGTTCCACAGTGGAATTATCCGGCCAAGAAGACTCAAACTCTGATATTACAGCAAACTGACCAGCGGCTTCAACAACAAGCTAGTCAACAGTTTTCTCCGCAGGTTCAACAAGCTAGTCAGCAGTCTCTTCCGTGGGGTCAACAGCAAGCTAGTCAGCAGTCTCCTCCGTGGGGTCAACAGCAAGCTAGTCAGCAGTCTCCTCCGTGGGGTCAACAGCAAGCTAGTCAGCAGGTTCAAGCTAGTCAGCAGTCTCCTCCATGGGGTCAACAGCAAGCTAGTCAGCAGTCTCCTCCGTGGGGTCAACAGCAAGCTAGTCAGCAGTCTCCTCCGTGGGGTCAACAGCAAGCTAGTCAGCAGTCTCCTCCGTGGGGTCAACAGCAAGCGAGTCAGCAGGTTCAAGCTAGTCAGCAGTCTCCTCCGTGGGGTCAACAGCAAGCTAGTCAGCGGTCTCCTCCGTGGGGTCAACAGCAAGCTAGTCAGCAGTCTCCTCCGTGGGGTCAACAGCAAGCTAGTCAGCAGTCTCTTCCGTGGGGTCAACAGCAAGCTAGTCAGCAGTCTCCTCCGTGGGGTCAACAGCAAGCTAGTCAGCAGGTTCAAGCTAGTCAGCAGTCTCTTCCGTGGGTTAAACCGCGAGCTAGTCAGCAGTTTCCTCAGAAGGTTCAACAAGCTAGTAAGCAGTTTCCTCAGAAGGTTCAACAAGCTAGTCAGCAGTTTCCTCAGAAGGTTCAACAAGCTAGTAAGCAGTTTCCTCAGAAGGTTCAACAAGCTAGTAAGCAGTTTCCTCAGAAGGTTCAACAAGCTAGTCAGCAGTTTCCTCAGAAGGTTCAACAAGCTAGTCAGCAGTTTCCTCAGAAGGTACAACAAGCTAGTCAGCAGTTTCCTCAGAAGGTTCAACAAGCTAGTCAACAGGTTCAACAAGCTAGTCAACAGTTTCATCAAGCTAGTCAACAGTTTCCTCAGCTGGTTCACACTAAGCAGCCAGTGGCACAGGCAGAGCCTCTTGACAAATGTGCTGTAGCGGATTATGAGCAGATCCAATGTGGTCCACCTGGAATCAGTGGTGCTGAGTGTGAAGCTATCAACTGCTGCTTTAACGGACAGCAGTGTTACTATGGGAAGGCAGGTAAGAGTGTCGAGTCAATGTAAAGGTGTTCATGTTCAACTGATCCTCAGCAATAACCTGCTCTCGTTCCAGTGACTGTCCAGTGTATAAGAGATGGTCAGTTTGTGGTAGTGGTGGCTAGAGATGTTACTCTGCCTCGCTTGAGCCTGGATTCAGTCCGTCTCCTGGGTGGAAGCGACCCACCTTGCAGTCCTGTGGGATCCACACCTTCCTTTGCTATATACCAGTTCCCTGTCACTGCCTGTGGCACGAGCATGATGGTGAGTAGCTGCTTGTGGTTCTGCATGGCTTAAAATGGACTGGATGCCAACAGTTACTATTTGCAGGAGGACAGTGGATATGTGGTGTATGAAAACAGAATGACCTCCTCGTATGAAGTGGGTGTTGGACCACTTGGTTCCATCACAAGGGACAGCCATTTTGAGTAGGTGCTCTTACGCTTTAGCATGAATGTTAATCCTTGGCAAATGCTAAAAGCTCACTGTTTGTTGTCCAGGCTTCTCTTCCAGTGTAGGTACTCTGCTACTGCTGTGGAGGCTCTGGTTGTGGAGGTCAACACTGTTCCTGCACCTCCACCAGTAGCTGCTCCTGGACCCCTCAGGGTGGAGCTTAGACTGGCGAATGGTCAATGTGTCACCAAAGGCTGTGCAGAAGGCAAGTGTGCATAAGTATATTCTAAACTCCAGGTTACAGCAGTTTCTGGTTGAACGCCGGTGTTCTTCCTCAGGGGACGAGGCGTACACGTCCTACTACAGTGGTGCTGATTATCCGGTCACAAAAGTCCTGCGGGAGCCTGTGTATGTTGAGGTGCGCATTTTGGAGAGGACCGACCCCAACATTGTCCTAATGCTGGGACGTTGCTGGGCGACATCAACCCCCAGTCCACTCAGTCTACCCCAATGGGACCTTCTGGTCGACGGGTGAGTAAGGCCAGTCTTTATCCATCTAGTGTGCTGTAAGGCATCTCTGACTGCCTCTTTGTCTTTCAGATGCCCTTACCAGGATGACCGTTACCTGACCACATTGGTGGCTGGATCTTCTGGTCTTCAGTTCCCAACCCACTACAAGCGCTTTGTTGTGAAGATGTTCACATTTGTGGATCCAGCATCACTGGCTCCTCTGCAGGAAACCGTATGCTCCGCAGCCTTACCTGAACCCTTAATATTAGTCTTATAGTGATTTCTGTGGCTTAACCCTTTTCCCTCTCTGTTAGATCTTCATCCACTGTAGTACAGCGGTGTGCCATCCCTCTTCTGGCTCCTGTGAGCAAAGCTGCGCTAGGAAAAGTGAGTGCTTGCTGTAAACTGACTTCAGGAACCATGAGAGTGGTATTTAAATGCCTAATGTTTCTACCCCTTCTCTTACAGGAAGAGACACGCATGTCAAGACCGTCTCTAGTGGACAAACTGTGGTGTCTAGTGGAGAAGTTACCCTGGTCATGTGAATTTGGTTGTTTTAATAAACTTCTTGAATCCACATTAGTCTTTGGCATTGATTTCTGACTGGAGTCAGCTCTTTCATGACTGTTCTCAGTTTGATTTATTGGGATTCACTACTAAACCAGTTCCATTAGCAAGGTTGTGCAGTCTAACTGAGGTGCTTAACTTGAACTAAACAAACCAAGCCTTTGAACTGAACTATTTGCAAAGCTCCAGTTGCTAACCTGGGCCCCTGTTCTTCATGGTGACTAATTAGGGGTTTAACTTGTCTGTTTGGGTCTTTAGGTATGACTGGACCTATAATTTAGTCCCTTAACTAATGTATCCCACCTGGGTTGTCTGAGGACCTATTTACACCTGGTACTAAAGCATTTAATCTGATCACACGTGGACCATGCTAAATACAAGTATAAACTGGGTCTAAATTGTTTTGAGCTGGGGGGGGTGGGGTTATTTTTAGAGACTTTAGGTCTGTGGCCAGTTGCATAAACCGCTTGAACTAGTACTAAAAGTTAGTCATCTAATTTCTTCTTCACTTTACCTAACTGTTTAAAGTCTGTTACATAAGTTAGATTAATCTAAATTTTATTGGTTAAATCTTAACTGCTAGTAGGTTAAACTAGTTAAGACCGAGTCTTAACATAGAGGCTAGGATTATGCAATTGACCCCTGATATTAAAATAAGAAACTGAGGGCAAGTGGACAGGCTGATTCAATTCACTTTTTCATGCCCTTTTCCCACTACTGTCTGTGGTGATTCAGATGTACATCATTGCTTGCATTGTATGATTGCCCACTACTGGTTGAATTGGAAAGTCCTAAGTACATATGAGTAGACTCGTCCCTTCTGTCATAATCAAGGAGTCGAGGGTCTGTCCATATAAACCTCCCTTGTCCACTTGTGGAACACTTCAAACTGGTGACAGGGATTACCCCGAGGGGAAGTGCTTGGGGAGGTTTGTGAGTGTGTTGCCAAATGTGGAACTACATACTACTCTATTTCTGTAGTAATGTGCAACCTCAGTGCTGCATTTGACACTGTCGATCACAACATACTTCTTGACAGGCTGGAAAACTGGGTTGGGCTTTCTGGGATGGTCCTTAAATGGTCCAGGACATACTTAGAAGGGAGAGGTTATTATGTGAGTATAGGTGACCATAAGTCTGAGTGGACATCCATGACATGCGGAGTCCCACAAGGGTCAATTCTTGTTCCACTCCTATTCCACCTGTACATGCTCCCACTGAGCCAAATAATGAGAGAGAACCAAATGGCTGACGACACCCAGATCTACTTAGGCCTATCACCTAATGACTACAGCCCCATTGACTCCCTGTGCAAATGCATTGATGAAGTTAACAACTGGATGTACCAAAACTTTCTTCAGTTAAACAAAGACAAAACTCAACTCATTGCATTTGGAAACAAAGATGAAGTTCTCAAGGTGAACGCATACCTTGAAGCTAGGGGTCAGACAACTAAAGATCAAGTCAGGAATCTGGGTGTGATTCTGGAGTCAGACCTGAGTTTCAGTAGTCATGTCAAAGCAATAACTAAATCAGCTTACTATCATATCAAGAATTAGATGCTTTGTTTCCAGGCAAGACTTGGAGAAACTTGTTCATGCTTTCATCTCCAGTAGGGTGGACTATTGTAATGGTCTTCTCACCGGCCTTCCCAAAAAGACCATTAGACAGCTGCAGCTCATACAGGACGCTGAGCAGAACCAGAACATATGACCATATCACACCAGTCCTCAGGTCTTTACACTGGCTTCCAGTTACATTTAGAATAGATTATAAAGTATTATTACTTGTATATAAATCACTCAATGACCTAGGACCTCAATACATTGCAGATATGCTGATTAAATACAAACCCAACAGATCACTCAGATCATCAGGATCAAGTCAGTTAGAAATACCAAGGGTTCACTCAAAGCAAGGAGATTCTGCTTTTAGCTCTTATGCCAGCCGCAGCTGAACCAGCTTCCTGAACAGATCTGATGTGCTCCAACAGCAGCCACTTTCAAATCCAGACTCAAAAGATGAGTACTCCCTCTGGTGCGAGGAAGACCCGTTTAGATCTGGTCTGACGGGTAAAACATCTAGAGAACGCCCTCAAGTTAGGCCAAGAAGATTTGTCTGTAAGTGTACGGTCTAAACGCACAGTTACCTGACAAATATTTTTAAAGTAAACCTGACTCTCCATTTTCTTCCACCCCAGATAGGGGTTTTCATCTTTATTTTTTATTTCTTTCCATTCCTATTATAACTGTTTTAATTCACTTACGAATATTTTCATTTCATTTCTGTGTAAAGCACTTTGAATTGCCACTGTGTATGAAATGTGCTATACAAAAAAACTTGCCTTGCCTTGCCTTGCCTTGACGGATAGATCTGTAGAGATAGCCCTGGGGGTTCAGTCCATGAAGATTTTTCTGTAAGGGTAATGTTTAAATGCACAGTTACCTGACAAATATTTTTTACGTAAACCTGACTCTCCATTTTCATCCACTTCAGATAGGGGTTATACTATATATAAATATTTTATTTTATTCACTACGAATATTTGAATTCTATTTCTGTGTAAAGCACTTAGAATTGCCACTGTGTTTGAAATGTGCTATACAAATAAACTTGCCTTGCCTTGCCTAATGCTAGTTACCATTTCAGCACGTCTACAAGCAAAGCTGAATGCACCAAACATCTACCCAAGGTACTTTGGGCAAGCTCCAGTAGCAAAACTGAGAATTAATCTTTTTATTTGTCTTCAACATGACAAATCTGACCAATTGGAATCAAGAAACATCACATGCATATAATCTTGAGAACCAATGGAATCTGCCAGTTGCATAAACTCTCACTCGTGCAAGTCTGGAGAATCATGACTGCTAATGAAGAGGGAGGGATTATCGTTAATTAGCCAAAATCTGTAGAGTACAAAAAGACCAAAGAGCAGCATCTCAACAGTGTGACTAGCTGTTGAACAATGGCAGGAAGTTGGTGTGCTGGTCAGTGGCTGGCACTTTGTGTGTGGTTTTGTGCTTTCTGTCATGCTGTTCCACAGTGGAATTATCCGGCCAAGAAGTCTCAAACTCTGATATTACAGCAAACTGACCAGCGGCTTCAACAACAAGCTAGTCAACAGTTTTCTCCGCAGGTTCAACAAGCTAGTCAGCAGTCTCTTCCGTGGGGTCAACAGCAAGCTAGTCAGCAGTCTCCTCCGTGGGGTCAACAGCAAGCTAGTCAGCAGTCTCCTCCGTGGGGTCAACAGCAAGCTAGTCAGCAGGTTCAAGCTAGTCAGCAGTCTCCTCCATGGGGTCAACAGCAAGCTAGTCAGCAGTCTCCTCCGTGGGGTCAACAGCAAGCTAGTCAGCAGTCTCCTCCGGGGGGTCAACAGCAAGCTAGTCAGCAGTCTCCTCCGTGGGGTCAACAGCAAGCTAGTCAGCAGTCTCCTCCGTGGGGTCAACAGCAAGCTAGTCAGCAGTCTCCTCCGTGGGGTCAACAGCAAGCGAGTCAGCAGGTTCAAGCTAGTCAGCAGTCTCCTCCGTGGGGTCAACAGCAAGCTAGTCAGCAGTCTCCTCCGTGGGGTCAACAGCAAGCTAGTCAGCAGTCTCCTCCGTGGGGTCAACAGCAAGCTAGTCAGCAGTCTCTTCCGTGGGGTCAACAGCAAGCTAGTCAGCAGTCTCCTCCGTGGGGTCAACAGCAAGCTAGTCAGCAGTCTCTTCCGTGGGTTAAACCGCGAGCTAGTCAGCAGTTTCCTCAGAAGGTTCAACAAGCTAGTAAGCAGTTTCCTCAGAAGGTTCAACAAGCTAGTCAGCAGTTTCCTCAGAAGGTTCAACAAGCTAGTAAGCAGTTTCCTCAGAAGGTTCAACAAGCTAGTAAGCAGTTTCCTCAGAAGGTTCAACAAGCTAGTCAGCAGTTTCCTCAGAAGGTACAACAAGCTAGTCAGCAGTTTCCTCAGAAGGTTCAACAAGCTAGTAAGCAGTTTCCTCAGAAGGTTCAACAAGCTAGTCAGCAGTTTCCTCAGAAGGTTCAACAAGCTAGTCAGCAGTTTCCTCAGAAGGTACAACAAGCTAGTCAGCAGTTTCCTCAGAAGGTTCAACAAGCTAGTCAGCAGTTTCCTCAGAAGGTACAACAAGCTAGTCAGCAGTTTCCTCAGAAGGTTCAACAAGCTAGTCAGCAGTTTCCTCAGAAGGTTCAACAAGCTAGTCAGCAGTTTCCTCAGAAGGTTCAACAAGCTAGTCAGCAGTTTCCTCAGAAGGTACAACAAGCTAGTCAGCAGTTTCCTCAGAAGGTTCAACAAGCTAGTCAACAGGTTCAACAAGCTAGTCAACAGTTTCATCAAGCTAGTCAACAGTTTCCTCAGCTGGTTCACACTAAGCAGCCAGTGGCACAGGCAGAGCCTCTTGACAAATGTGCTGTAGCGGATTATGAGCAGATCCAATGTGGTCCACCTGGAATCAGTGGTGCTGAGTGTGAAGCCATCAACTGCTGCTTTAACGGACAGCAGTGTTACTATGGGAAGGCAGGTAAGAGTGTCGAGTCAATGTAAAGGTGTTCATGTTCAACTGATCCTCAGCAATAACCTGCTCTCGTTCCAGTGACTGTCCAGTGTATAAGAGATGGTCAGTTTGTGGTAGTGGTGGCTAGAGATGTTACTCTGCCTCGCTTGAGCCTGGATTCAGTCCGTCTCCTGGGTGGAAGCGACCCACCTTGCAGTCCTGTGGGATCCACACCTTCCTTTGCTATATACCAGTTCCCTGTCACTGCCTGTGGCACGAGCATGATGGTGAGTAGCTGCTTGTGGTTCTGCATGGCTTAAAATGGACTGGATGCCAACAGTTACTATTTGCAGGAGGACAGTGGATATGTGGTGTATGAAAACAGAATGACCTCCTCGTATGAAGTGGGTTTTGGACCACTTGGTTCCATCACAAGGGACAGCCATTTTGAGTAGGTGCTCTTACGCTTTAGCATGAATGTTAATCCTTGGCAAATGCTAAAAGCTCACTGTTTGTTGTCCAGGCTTCTCTTCCAGTGTAGGTACTCTGCTACTGCTGTGGAGGCTCTGGTTGTGGAGGTCAACACTGTTCCTGCACCTCCACCAGTAGCTGCTCCTGGACCCCTCAGGGTGGAGCTTAGACTGGCGAATGGTCAATGTGTCACCAAAGGCTGTGCAGAAGGCAAGTGTGCATAAGTATATTCTAAACTCCAGGTTACAGCAGTTTCTGGTTGAACGCCGGTGTTCTTCCTCAGGGGACGAGGCGTACACGTCCTACTACAGTGGTGCTGATTATCCGGTCACAAAAGTCCTGCGGGAGCCTGTGTATGTTGAGGTGCGCATTTTGGAGAGGACCGACCCCAACATTGTCCTAATGCTGGGACGTTGCTGGGCGACATCAACCCCCAGTCCACTCAGTCTACCCCAATGGGACCTTCTGGTCGACGGGTGAGTAAGGCCAGTCTTTATCCATCTAGTGTGCTGTAAGGCATCTCTGACTGCCTCTTTGTCTTTCAGATGCCCTTACCAGGATGACCGTTACCTGACCACATTGGTGGCTGGATCTTCTGGTCTTCAGTTCCCAACCCACTACAAGCGCTTTGTTGTGAAGATGTTCACATTTGTGGATCCAGCATCACTGGCTCCTCTGCAGGAAACCGTATGCTCCGCAGCCTTACCTGAACCCTTAATATTAGTCTTATAGTGATTTCTGTGGCTTAACCCTTTTCCCTCTCTGTTAGATCTTCATCCACTGTAGTACAGCGGTGTGCCATCCCTCTTCTGGCTCCTGTGAGCAAAGCTGCGCTAGGAAAAGTGAGTGCTTGCTGTAAACTGACTTCAGGAACCATGAGAGTGGTATTTAAATGCCTAATGTTTCTACCCCTTCTCTTACAGGAAGAGACACGCATGTCAAGACCGTCTCTAGTGGACAAACTGTGGTGTCTAGTGGAGAAGTTACCCTGGTCATGTGAATTTGGTTGTTTTAATAAACTTCTTGAATCCACATTAGTCTTTGGCATTGATTTCTGACTGGAGTCAGCTCTTTCATGACTGTTCTCAGTTTGATTTATTGGGATTCACTACTAAACCAGTTCCATTAGCAAGGTTGTGCAGTCTAACTGAGGTGCTTAACTTGAACTAAACAAACCAAGCCTTTGAACTGAACTATTTGCAAAGCTCCAGTTGCTAACCTGGGCCCCTGTTCTTCATGGTGACTAATTAGGGGTTTAACTTGTCTGTTTGGGTCTTTAGGTATGACTGGACCTATAATTTAGTCCCTTAACTAATGTATCCCACCTGGGTTGTCTGAGGACCTATTTACACCTGGTACTAAAGCATTTAATCTGATCACACGTGGACCATGCTAAATACAAGTATAAACTGGGTCTAAATTGTTTTGAGCTGGGGGGGGTGGGGTTATTTTTAGAGACTTTAGGTCTGTGACCAGTTGCATAAACCGCTTGAACTAGTACTAAAAGTTAGTCATCTAATTTCTTCTTCACTTTACCTAACTGTTTAAAGTCTGTTACATAAGTTAGATTAATCTAAATTTTATTGGTTAAATCTTAACTGCTAGTAGGTTAAACTAGTTAAGACCGAGTCTTAACATAGAGGCTAGGATTATGCAATTGACCCCTGATATTAAAATAAGAAACTGAGGGCAAGTGGACAGGCTGATTCAATTCACTTTTTCATGCCCTTTTCCCACTACTGTCTGTGGTGATTCAGATGTACATCATTGCTTGCATTGTATGATTGCCCACTACTGGTTGAATTGGAAAGTCCTAAGTACATATGAGTAGACTCGTCCCTTCTGTCATAATCAAGGAGTCGAGGGTCTGTCCATATAAACCTCCCTTGTCCACTTGTGGAACACTTCAAACTGGTGACAGGGATTACCCCGAGGGGAAGTGCTTGGGGAGGTTTGTGAGTGTGTTGCCAAATGTGGAACTACATACTACTCTATTTCTGTAGTAATGTGCAACCTCAGTGCTGCATTTGACACTGTCGATCACAACATACTTCTTGACAGGCTGGAAAACTGGGTTGGGCTTTCTGGGATGGTCCTTAAATGGTCCAGGACATACTTAGAAGGGAGAGGTTATTATGTGAGTATAGGTGACCATAAGTCTGAGTGGACATCCATGACATGCGGAGTCCCACAAGGGTCAATTCTTGTTCCACTCCTATTCCACCTGTACATGCTCCCACTGAGCCAAATAATGAGAGAGAACCAAATGGCTGACGACACCCAGATCTACTTAGGCCTATCACCTAATGACTACAGCCCCATTGACTCCCTGTGCAAATGCATTGATGAAGTTAACAACTGGATGTACCAAAACTTTCTTCAGTTAAACAAAGACAAAACTCAACTCATTGCATTTGGAAACAAAGATGAAGTTCTCAAGGTGAACGCATACCTTGAAGCTAGGGGTCAGACAACTAAAGATCAAGTCAGGAATCTGGGTGTGATTCTGGAGTCAGACCTGAGTTTCAGTAGTCATGTCAAAGCAATAACTAAATCAGCTTACTATCATATCAAGAATTAGATGCTTTGTTTCCAGGCAAGACTTGGAGAAACTTGTTCATGCTTTCATCTCCAGTAGGGTGGACTATTGTAATGGTCTTCTCACCGGCCTTCCCAAAAAGACCATTAGACAGCTGCAGCTCATACAGGACGCTGAGCAGAACCAGAACATATGACCATATCACACCAGTCCTCAGGTCTTTACACTGGCTTCCAGTTACATTTAGAATAGATTATAAAGTATTATTACTTGTATATAAATCACTCAATGACCTAGGACCTCAATACATTGCAGATATGCTGATTAAATACAAACCCAACAGATCACTCAGATCATCAGGATCAAGTCAGTTAGAAATACCAAGGGTTCACTCAAAGCAAGGAGATTCTGCTTTTAGCTCTTATGCCAGCCGCAGCTGAACCAGCTTCCTGAACAGATCTGATGTGCTCCAACAGCAGCCACTTTCAAATCCAGACTCAAAAGATGAGTACTCCCTCTGGTGCGAGGAAGACCCGTTTAGATCTGGTCTGACGGGTAAAACATCTAGAGAACGCCCTCAAGTTAGGCCAAGAAGATTTGTCTGTAAGTGTACGGTCTAAACGCACAGTTACCTGACAAATATTTTTAAAGTAAACCTGACTCTCCATTTTCTTCCACCCCAGATAGGGGTTTTCATCTTTATTTTTTATTTCTTTCCATTCCTATTATAACTGTTTTAATTCACTTACGAATATTTTCATTTCATTTCTGTGTAAAGCACTTTGAATTGCCACTGTGTATGAAATGTGCTATACAAAAGAACTTGCCTTGCCTTGCCTTGCCTTGACGGATAGATCTGTAGAGATAGCCCTGGGGGTTCAGTCCATGAAGATTTTTCTGTAAGGGTAATGTTTAAATGCACAGTTACCTGACAAATATTTTTTACGTAAACCTGACTCTCCATTTTCATCCACTTCAGATAGGGGTTATACTATATATAAATATTTTATTTTATTCACTACGAATATTTGAATTCTATTTCTGTGTAAAGCACTTAGAATTGCCACTGTGTTTGAAATGTGCTATACAAATAAACTTGCCTTGCCTTGCCTAATGCTAGTTACCATTTCAGCACGTCTACAAGCAAAGCTGAATGCACCAAACATCTACCCAAGGTACTTTGGGCAAGCTCCAGTAGCAAAACTGAGAATTAATCTTTTTATTTGTCTTCAACATGACAAATCTGACCAATTGGAATCAAGAAACATCACATGCATATAATCTTGAGAACCAATGGAATCTGCCAGTTGCATAAACTCTCACTCGTGCAAGTCTGGAGAATCATGACTGCTAATGAAGAGGGAGGGATTATCGTTAATTAGCCAAAATCTGTAGAGTACAAAAAGACCAAAGAACAGCATCTCAACAGTGTGACTAGCTGTTGAACAATGGCAGGAAGTTGGTGTGCTGGTCAGTGGCTGGCACTTTGTGTGTGGTTTTGTGCTTTCTGTCATGCTGTTCCACAGTGGAATTATCCGGCCAAGAAGTCTCAAACTCTGATATTACAGCAAACTGACCAGCGGCTTCAACAACAAGCTAGTCAACAGTTTTCTCCGCAGGTTCAACAAGCTAGTCAGCAGTCTCTTCCGTGGGGTCAACAGCAAGCTAGTCAGCAGTCTCCTCCGTGGGGTCAACAGCAAGCTAGTCAGCAGTCTCCTCCGTGGGGTCAACAGCAAGCTAGTCAGCAGGTTCAAGCTAGTCAGCAGTCTCCTCCATGGGGTCAACAGCAAGCTAGTCAGCAGTCTCCTCCGTGGGGTCAACAGCAAGCTAGTCAGCAGTCTCCTCCGTGGGGTCAACAGCAAGCTAGTCAGCAGTCTCCTCCGTGGGGTCAACAGCAAGCTAGTCAGCAGTCTCCTCCGTGGGGTCAACAGCAAGCTAGTCAGCAGTCTCCTCCGTGGGGTCAACAGCAAGCGAGTCAGCAGGTTCAAGCTAGTCAGCAGTCTCCTCCGTGGGGTCAACAGCAAGCTAGTCAGCAGTCTCCTCCGTGGGGTCAACAGCAAGCTAGTCAGCAGTCTCCTCCGTGGGGTCAACAGCAAGCTAGTCAGCAGTCTCTTCCGTGGGGTCAACAGCAAGCTAGTCAGCAGTCTCCTCCGTGGGGTCAACAGCAAGCTAGTCAGCAGGTTCAAGCTAGTCAGCAGTCTCTTCCGTGGGTTAAACCGCGAGCTAGTCAGCAGTTTCCTCAGAAGGTTCAACAAGCTAGTAAGCAGTTTCCTCAGAAGGTTCAACAAGCTAGTCAGCAGTTTCCTCAGAAGGTTCAACAAGCTAGTAAGCAGTTTCCTCAGAAGGTTCAACAAGCTAGTAAGCAGTTTCCTCAGAAGGTTCAACAAGCTAGTCAGCAGTTTCCTCAGAAGGTACAACAAGCTAGTCAGCAGTTTCCTCAGAAGGTTCAACAAGCTAGTAAGCAGTTTCCTCAGAAGGTTCAACAAGCTAGTAAGCAGTTTCCTCAGAAGGTTCAACAAGCTAGTCAACAGGTTCAACAAGCTAGTCAACAGTTTCATCAAGCTAGTCAACAGTTTCCTCAGCTGGTTCACACTAAGCAGCCAGTGGCACAGGCAGAGCCTCTTGACAAATGTGCTGTAGCGGATTATGAGCAGATCCAATGTGGTCCACCTGGAATCAGTGGTGCTGAGTGTGAAGCTATCAACTGCTGCTTTAACGGACAGCAGTGTTACTATGGGAAGGCAGGTAAGAGTGTCGAGTCAATGTAAAGGTGTTCATGTTCAACTGATCCTCAGCAATAACCTGCTCTCGTTCCAGTGACTGTCCAGTGTATAAGAGATGGTCAGTTTGTGGTAGTGGTGGCTAGAGATGTTACTCTGCCTCGCTTGAGCCTGGATTCAGTCCGTCTCCTGGGTGGAAGCGACCCACCTTGCAGTCCTGTGGGATCCACACCTTCCTTTGCTATATACCAGTTCCCTGTCACTGCCTGTGGCACGAGCATGATGGTGAGTAGCTGCTTGTGGTTCTGCATGGCTTAAAATGGACTGGATGCCAACAGTTACTATTTGCAGGAGGACAGTGGATATGTGGTGTATGAAAACAGAATGACCTCCTCGTATGAAGTGGGTGTTGGACCACTTGGTTCCATCACAAGGGACAGCCATTTTGAGTAGGTGCTCTTACGCTTTAGCATGAATGTTAATCCTTGGCAAATGCTAAAAGCTCACTGTTTGTTGTCCAGGCTTCTCTTCCAGTGTAGGTACTCTGCTACTGCTGTGGAGGCTCTGGTTGTGGAGGTCAACACTGTTCCTGCACCTCCACCAGTAGCTGCTCCTGGACCCCTCAGGGTGGAGCTTAGACTGGCGAATGGTCAATGTGTCACCAAAGGCTGTGCAGAAGGCAAGTGTGCATAAGTATATTCTAAACTCCAGGTTACAGCAGTTTCTGGTTGAACGCCGGTGTTCTTCCTCAGGGGACGAGGCGTACACGTCCTACTACAGTGGTGCTGATTATCCGGTCACAAAAGTCCTGCGGGAGCCTGTGTATGTTGAGGTGCGCATTTTGGAGAGGACCGACCCCAACATTGTCCTAATGCTGGGACGTTGCTGGGCGACATCAACCCCCAGTCCACTCAGTCTACCCCAATGGGACCTTCTGGTCGACGGGTGAGTAAGGCCAGTCTTTATCCATCTAGTGTGCTGTAAGGCATCTCTGACTGCCTCTTTGTCTTTCAGATGCCCTTACCAGGATGACCGTTACCTGACCACATTGGTGGCTGGATCTTCTGGTCTTCAGTTCCCAACCCACTACAAGCGCTTTGTTGTGAAGATGTTCACATTTGTGGATCCAGCATCACTGGCTCCTCTGCAGGAAACCGTATGCTCCGCAGCCTTACCTGAACCCTTAATATTAGTCTTATAGTGATTTCTGTGGCTTAACCCTTTTCCCTCTCTGTTAGATCTTCATCCACTGTAGTACAGCGGTGTGCCATCCCTCTTCTGGCTCCTGTGAGCAAAGCTGCGCTAGGAAAAGTGAGTGCTTGCTGTAAACTGACTTCAGGAACCATGAGAGTGGTATTTAAATGCCTAATGTTTCTACCCCTTCTCTTACAGGAAGAGACACGCATGTCAAGACCGTCTCTAGTGGACAAACTGTGGTGTCTAGTGGAGAAGTTACCCTGGTCATGTGAATTTGGTTGTTTTAATAAACTTCTTGAATCCACATTAGTCTTTGGCATTGATTTCTGACTGGAGTCAGCTCTTTCATGACTGTTCTCAGTTTGATTTATTGGGATTCACTACTAAACCAGTTCCATTAGCAAGGTTGTGCAGTCTAACTGAGGTGCTTAACTTGAACTAAACAAACCAAGCCTTTGAACTGAACTATTTGCAAAGCTCCAGTTGCTAACCTGGGCCCCTGTTCTTCATGGTGACTAATTAGGGGTTTAACTTGTCTGTTTGGGTCTTTAGGTATGACTGGACCTATAATTTAGTCCCTTAACTAATGTATCCCACCTGGGTTGTCTGAGGACCTATTTACACCTGGTACTAAAGCATTTAATCTGATCACACGTGGACCATGCTAAATACAAGTATAAACTGGGTCTAAATTGTTTTGAGCTGGGGGGGGTGGGGTTATTTTTAGAGACTTTAGGTCTGTGGCCAGTTGCATAAACCGCTTGAACTAGTACTAAAAGTTAGTCATCTAATTTCTTCTTCACTTTACCTAACTGTTTAAAGTCTGTTACATAAGTTAGATTAATCTAAATTTTATTGGTTAAATCTTAACTGCTAGTAGGTTAAACTAGTTAAGACCGAGTCTTAACATAGAGGCTAGGATTATGCAATTGACCCCTGATATTAAAATAAGAAACTGAGGGCAAGTGGACAGGCTGATTCAATTCACTTTTTCATGCCCTTTTCCCACTACTGTCTGTGGTGATTCAGATGTACATCATTGCTTGCATTGTATGATTGCCCACTACTGGTTGAATTGGAAAGTCCTAAGTACATATGAGTAGACTCGTCCCTTCTGTCATAATCAAGGAGTCGAGGGTCTGTCCATATAAACCTCCCTTGTCCACTTGTGGAACACTTCAAACTGGTGACAGGGATTACCCCGAGGGGAAGTGCTTGGGGAGGTTTGTGAGTGTGTTGCCAAATGTGGAACTACATACTACTCTATTTCTGTAGTAATGTGCAACCTCAGTGCTGCATTTGACACTGTCGATCACAACATACTTCTTGACAGGCTGGAAAACTGGGTTGGGCTTTCTGGGATGGTCCTTAAATGGTCCAGGACATACTTAGAAGGGAGAGGTTATTATGTGAGTATAGGTGACCATAAGTCTGAGTGGACATCCATGACATGCGGAGTCCCACAAGGGTCAATTCTTGTTCCACTCCTATTCCACCTGTACATGCTCCCACTGAGCCAAATAATGAGAGAGAACCAAATGGCTGACGACACCCAGATCTACTTAGGCCTATCACCTAATGACTACAGCCCCATTGACTCCCTGTGCAAATGCATTGATGAAGTTAACAACTGGATGTACCAAAACTTTCTTCAGTTAAACAAAGACAAAACTCAACTCATTGCATTTGGAAACAAAGATGAAGTTCTCAAGGTGAACGCATACCTTGAAGCTAGGGGTCAGACAACTAAAGATCAAGTCAGGAATCTGGGTGTGATTCTGGAGTCAGACCTGAGTTTCAGTAGTCATGTCAAAGCAATAACTAAATCAGCTTACTATCATATCAAGAATTAGATGCTTTGTTTCCAGGCAAGACTTGGAGAAACTTGTTCATGCTTTCATCTCCAGTAGGGTGGACTATTGTAATGGTCTTCTCACCGGCCTTCCCAAAAAGACCATTAGACAGCTGCAGCTCATACAGGACGCTGAGCAGAACCAGAACATATGACCATATCACACCAGTCCTCAGGTCTTTACACTGGCTTCCAGTTACATTTAGAATAGATTATAAAGTATTATTACTTGTATATAAATCACTCAATGACCTAGGACCTCAATACATTGCAGATATGCTGATTAAATACAAACCCAACAGATCACTCAGATCATCAGGATCAAGTCAGTTAGAAATACCAAGGGTTCACTCAAAGCAAGGAGATTCTGCTTTTAGCTCTTATGCCAGCCGCAGCTGAACCAGCTTCCTGAACAGATCTGATGTGCTCCAACAGCAGCCACTTTCAAATCCAGACTCAAAAGATGAGTACTCCCTCTGGTGCGAGGAAGACCCGTTTAGATCTGGTCTGACGGGTAAAACATCTAGAGAACGCCCTCAAGTTAGGCCAAGAAGATTTGTCTGTAAGTGTACGGTCTAAACGCACAGTTACCTGACAAATATTTTTAAAGTAAACCTGACTCTCCATTTTCTTCCACCCCAGATAGGGGTTTTCATCTTTATTTTTTATTTCTTTCCATTCCTATTATAACTGTTTTAATTCACTTACGAATATTTTCATTTCATTTCTGTGTAAAGCACTTTGAATTGCCACTGTGTATGAAATGTGCTATACAAAAAAACTTGCCTTGCCTTGCCTTGCCTTGACGGATAGATCTGTAGAGATAGCCCTGGGGGTTCAGTCCATGAAGATTTTTCTGTAAGGGTAATGTTTAAATGCACAGTTACCTGACAAATATTTTTTACGTAAACCTGACTCTCCATTTTCATCCACTTCAGATAGGGGTTATACTATATATAAATATTTTATTTTATTCACTACGAATATTTGAATTCTATTTCTGTGTAAAGCACTTAGAATTGCCACTGTGTTTGAAATGTGCTATACAAATAAACTTGCCTTGCCTTGCCTAATGCTAGTTACCATTTCAGCACGTCTACAAGCAAAGCTGAATGCACCAAACATCTACCCAAGGTACTTTGGGCAAGCTCCAGTAGCAAAACTGAGAATTAATCTTTTTATTTGTCTTCAACATGACAAATCTGACCAATTGGAATCAAGAAACATCACATGCATATAATCTTGAGAACCAATGGAATCTGCCAGTTGCATAAACTCTCACTCGTGCAAGTCTGGAGAATCATGACTGCTAATGAAGAGGGAGGGATTATCGTTAATTAGCCAAAATCTGTAGAGTACAAAAAGACCAAAGAACAGCATCTCAACAGTGTGACTAGCTGTTGAACAATGGCAGGAAGTTGGTGTGCTGGTCAGTGGCTGGCACTTTGTGTGTGGTTTTGTGCTTTCTGTCATGCTGTTCCACAGTGGAATTATCCGGCCAAGAAGTCTCAAACTCTGATATTACAGCAAACTGACCAGCGGCTTCAACAACAAGCTAGTCAACAGTTTTCTCCGCAGGTTCAACAAGCTAGTCAGCAGTCTCTTCCGTGGGGTCAACAGCAAGCTAGTCAGCAGTCTCCTCCGTGGGGTCAACAGCAAGCTAGTCAGCAGTCTCCTCCGTGGGGTCAACAGCAAGCTAGTCAGCAGGTTCAAGCTAGTCAGCAGTCTCCTCCATGGGGTCAACAGCAAGCTAGTCAGCAGTCTCCTCCGTGGGGTCAACAGCAAGCTAGTCAGCAGTCTCCTCCGTGGGGTCAACAGCAAGCTAGTCAGCAGTCTCCTCCGTGGGGTCAACAGCAAGCGAGTCAGCAGGTTCAAGCTAGTCAGCAGTCTCCTCCGTGGGGTCAACAGCAAGCTAGTCAGCAGTCTCCTCCGTGGGGTCAACAGCAAGCTAGTCAGCAGTCTCCTCCGTGGGGTCAACAGCAAGCTAGTCAGCAGTCTCTTCCGTGGGGTCAACAGCAAGCTAGTCAGCAGTCTCCTCCGTGGGGTCAACAGCAAGCTAGTCAGCAGGTTCAAGCTAGTCAGCAGTCTCTTCCGTGGGTTAAACCGCGAGCTAGTCAGCAGTTTCCTCAGAAGGTTCAACAAGCTAGTCAGCAGTTTCCTCAGAAGGTTCAACAAGCTAGTAAGCAGTTTCCTCAGAAGGTTCAACAAGCTAGTAAGCAGTTTCCTCAGAAGGTTCAACAAGCTAGTCAGCAGTTTCCTCAGAAGGTACAACAAGCTAGTCAGCAGTTTCCTCAGAAGGTTCAACAAGCTAGTAAGCAGTTTCCTCAGAAGGTTCAACAAGCTAGTAAGCAGTTTCCTCAGAAGGTTCAACAAGCTAGTCAACAGGTTCAACAAGCTAGTCAACAGTTTCATCAAGCTAGTCAACAGTTTCCTCAGCTGGTTCACACTAAGCAGCCAGTGGCACAGGCAGAGCCTCTTGACAAATGTGCTGTAGCGGATTATGAGCAGATCCAATGTGGTCCACCTGGAATCAGTGGTGCTGAGTGTGAAGCTATCAACTGCTGCTTTAACGGACAGCAGTGTTACTATGGGAAGGCAGGTAAGAGTGTCGAGTCAATGTAAAGGTGTTCATGTTCAACTGATCCTCAGCAATAACCTGCTCTCGTTCCAGTGACTGTCCAGTGTATAAGAGATGGTCAGTTTGTGGTAGTGGTGGCTAGAGATGTTACTCTGCCTCGCTTGAGCCTGGATTCAGTCCGTCTCCTGGGTGGAAGCGACCCACCTTGCAGTCCTGTGGGATCCACACCTTCCTTTGCTATATACCAGTTCCCTGTCACTGCCTGTGGCACGAGCATGATGGTGAGTAGCTGCTTGTGGTTCTGCATGGCTTAAAATGGACTGGATGCCAACAGTTACTATTTGCAGGAGGACAGTGGATATGTGGTGTATGAAAACAGAATGACCTCCTCGTATGAAGTGGGTGTTGGACCACTTGGTTCCATCACAAGGGACAGCCATTTTGAGTAGGTGCTCTTACGCTTTAGCATGAATGTTAATCCTTGGCAAATGCTAAAAGCTCACTGTTTGTTGTCCAGGCTTCTCTTCCAGTGTAGGTACTCTGCTACTGCTGTGGAGGCTCTGGTTGTGGAGGTCAACACTGTTCCTGCACCTCCACCAGTAGCTGCTCCTGGACCCCTCAGGGTGGAGCTTAGACTGGCGAATGGTCAATGTGTCACCAAAGGCTGTGCAGAAGGCAAGTGTGCATAAGTATATTCTAAACTCCAGGTTACAGCAGTTTCTGGTTGAACGCCGGTGTTCTTCCTCAGGGGACGAGGCGTACACGTCCTACTACAGTGGTGCTGATTATCCGGTCACAAAAGTCCTGCGGGAGCCTGTGTATGTTGAGGTGCGCATTTTGGAGAGGACCGACCCCAACATTGTCCTAATGCTGGGACGTTGCTGGGCGACATCAACCCCCAGTCCACTCAGTCTACCCCAATGGGACCTTCTGGTCGACGGGTGAGTAAGGCCAGTCTTTATCCATCTAGTGTGCTGTAAGGCATCTCTGACTGCCTCTTTGTCTTTCAGATGCCCTTACCAGGATGACCGTTACCTGACCACATTGGTGGCTGGATCTTCTGGTCTTCAGTTCCCAACCCACTACAAGCGCTTTGTTGTGAAGATGTTCACATTTGTGGATCCAGCATCACTGGCTCCTCTGCAGGAAACCGTATGCTCCGCAGCCTTACCTGAACCCTTAATATTAGTCTTATAGTGATTTCTGTGGCTTAACCCTTTTCCCTCTCTGTTAGATCTTCATCCACTGTAGTACAGCGGTGTGCCATCCCTCTTCTGGCTCCTGTGAGCAAAGCTGCGCTAGGAAAAGTGAGTGCTTGCTGTAAACTGACTTCAGGAACCATGAGAGTGGTATTTAAATGCCTAATGTTTCTACCCCTTCTCTTACAGGAAGAGACACGCATGTCAAGACCGTCTCTAGTGGACAAACTGTGGTGTCTAGTGGAGAAGTTACCCTGGTCATGTGAATTTGGTTGTTTTAATAAACTTCTTGAATCCACATTAGTCTTTGGCATTGATTTCTGACTGGAGTCAGCTCTTTCATGACTGTTCTCAGTTTGATTTATTGGGATTCACTACTAAACCAGTTCCATTAGCAAGGTTGTGCAGTCTAACTGAGGTGCTTAACTTGAACTAAACAAACCAAGCCTTTGAACTGAACTATTTGCAAAGCTCCAGTTGCTAACCTGGGCCCCTGTTCTTCATGGTGACTAATTAGGGGTTTAACTTGTCTGTTTGGGTCTTTAGGTATGACTGGACCTATAATTTAGTCCCTTAACTAATGTATCCCACCTGGGTTGTCTGAGGACCTATTTACACCTGGTACTAAAGCATTTAATCTGATCACACGTGGACCATGCTAAATACAAGTATAAACTGGGTCTAAATTGTTTTGAGCTGGGGGGGGTGGGGTTATTTTTAGAGACTTTAGGTCTGTGGCCAGTTGCATAAACCGCTTGAACTAGTACTAAAAGTTAGTCATCTAATTTCTTCTTCACTTTACCTAACTGTTTAAAGTCTGTTACATAAGTTAGATTAATCTAAATTTTATTGGTTAAATCTTAACTGCTAGTAGGTTAAACTAGTTAAGACCGAGTCTTAACATAGAGGCTAGGATTATGCAATTGACCCCTGATATTAAAATAAGAAACTGAGGGCAAGTGGACAGGCTGATTCAATTCACTTTTTCATGCCCTTTTCCCACTACTGTCTGTGGTGATTCAGATGTACATCATTGCTTGCATTGTATGATTGCCCACTACTGGTTGAATTGGAAAGTCCTAAGTACATATGAGTAGACTCGTCCCTTCTGTCATAATCAAGGAGTCGAGGGTCTGTCCATATAAACCTCCCTTGTCCACTTGTGGAACACTTCAAACTGGTGACAGGGATTACCCCGAGGGGAAGTGCTTGGGGAGGTTTGTGAGTGTGTTGCCAAATGTGGAACTACATACTACTCTATTTCTGTAGTAATGTGCAACCTCAGTGCTGCATTTGACACTGTCGATCACAACATACTTCTTGACAGGCTGGAAAACTGGGTTGGGCTTTCTGGGATGGTCCTTAAATGGTCCAGGACATACTTAGAAGGGAGAGGTTATTATGTGAGTATAGGTGACCATAAGTCTGAGTGGACATCCATGACATGCGGAGTCCCACAAGGGTCAATTCTTGTTCCACTCCTATTCCACCTGTACATGCTCCCACTGAGCCAAATAATGAGAGAGAACCAAATGGCTGACGACACCCAGATCTACTTAGGCCTATCACCTAATGACTACAGCCCCATTGACTCCCTGTGCAAATGCATTGATGAAGTTAACAACTGGATGTACCAAAACTTTCTTCAGTTAAACAAAGACAAAACTCAACTCATTGCATTTGGAAACAAAGATGAAGTTCTCAAGGTGAACGCATACCTTGAAGCTAGGGGTCAGACAACTAAAGATCAAGTCAGGAATCTGGGTGTGATTCTGGAGTCAGACCTGAGTTTCAGTAGTCATGTCAAAGCAATAACTAAATCAGCTTACTATCATATCAAGAATTAGATGCTTTGTTTCCAGGCAAGACTTGGAGAAACTTGTTCATGCTTTCATCTCCAGTAGGGTGGACTATTGTAATGGTCTTCTCACCGGCCTTCCCAAAAAGACCATTAGACAGCTGCAGCTCATACAGGACGCTGAGCAGAACCAGAACATATGACCATATCACACCAGTCCTCAGGTCTTTACACTGGCTTCCAGTTACATTTAGAATAGATTATAAAGTATTATTACTTGTATATAAATCACTCAATGACCTAGGACCTCAATACATTGCAGATATGCTGATTAAATACAAACCCAACAGATCACTCAGATCATCAGGATCAAGTCAGTTAGAAATACCAAGGGTTCACTCAAAGCAAGGAGATTCTGCTTTTAGCTCTTATGCCAGCCGCAGCTGAACCAGCTTCCTGAACAGATCTGATGTGCTCCAACAGCAGCCACTTTCAAATCCAGACTCAAAAGATGAGTACTCCCTCTGGTGCGAGGAAGACCCGTTTAGATCTGGTCTGACGGGTAAAACATCTAGAGAACGCCCTCAAGTTAGGCCAAGAAGATTTGTCTGTAAGTGTACGGTCTAAACGCACAGTTACCTGACAAATATTTTTAAAGTAAACCTGACTCTCCATTTTCTTCCACCCCAGATAGGGGTTTTCATCTTTATTTTTTATTTCTTTCCATTCCTATTATAACTGTTTTAATTCACTTACGAATATTTTCATTTCATTTCTGTGTAAAGCACTTTGAATTGCCACTGTGTATGAAATGTGCTATACAAAAAAACTTGCCTTGCCTTGCCTTGCCTTGACGGATAGATCTGTAGAGATAGCCCTGGGGGTTCAGTCCATGAAGATTTTTCTGTAAGGGTAATGTTTAAATGCACAGTTACCTGACAAATATTTTTTACGTAAACCTGACTCTCCATTTTCATCCACTTCAGATAGGGGTTATACTATATATAAATATTTTATTTTATTCACTACGAATATTTGAATTCTATTTCTGTGTAAAGCACTTAGAATTGCCACTGTGTTTGAAATGTGCTATACAAATAAACTTGCCTTGCCTTGCCTAATGCTAGTTACCATTTCAGCACGTCTACAAGCAAAGCTGAATGCACCAAACATCTACCCAAGGTACTTTGGGCAAGCTCCAGTAGCAAAACTGAGAATTAATCTTTTTATTTGTCTTCAACATGACAAATCTGACCAATTGGAATCAAGAAACATCACATGCATATAATCTTGAGAACCAATGGAATCTGCCAGTTGCATAAACTCTCACTCGTGCAAGTCTGGAGAATCATGACTGCTAATGAAGAGGGAGGGATTATCGTTAATTAGCCAAAATCTGTAGAGTACAAAAAGACCAAAGAGCAGCATCTCAACAGTGTGACTAGCTGTTGAACAATGGCAGGAAGTTGGTGTGCTGGTCAGTGGCTGGCACTTTGTGTGTGGTTTTGTGCTTTCTGTCATGCTGTTCCACAGTGGAATTATCCGGCCAAGAAGTCTCAAACTCTGATATTACAGCAAACTGACCAGCGGCTTCAACAACAAGCTAGTCAACAGTTTTCTCCGCAGGTTCAACAAGCTAGTCAGCAGTCTCTTCCGTGGGGTCAACAGCAAGCTAGTCAGCAGTCTCCTCCGTGGGGTCAACAGCAAGCTAGTCAGCAGTCTCCTCCGTGGGGTCAACAGCAAGCTAGTCAGCAGTCTCCTCCGTGGGGTCAACAGCAAGCTAGTCAGCAGTCTCCTCCGTGGGGTCAACAGCAAGCTAGTCAGCAGTCTCCTCCGTGGGGTCAACAGCAAGCTAGTCAGCAGTCTCCTCCGTGGGGTCAACAGCAAGCTAGTCAGCAGTCTCCTCCGTGGGGTCAACAGCAAGCGAGTCAGCAGGTTCAAGCTAGTCAGCAGTCTCCTCCGTGGGGTCAACAGCAAGCTAGTCAGCAGTCTCCTCCGTGGGGTCAACAGCAAGCTAGTCAGCAGTCTCTTCCGTGGGGTCAACAGCAAGCTAGTCAGCAGTCTCCTCCGTGGGGTCAACAGCAAGCTAGTCAGCAGGTTCAAGCTAGTCAGCAGTCTCTTCCGTGGGTTAAACCGCGAGCTAGTCAGCAGTTTCCTCAGAAGGTTCAACAAGCTAGTCAGCAGTTTCCTCAGAAGGTTCAACAAGCTAGTAAGCAGTTTCCTCAGAAGGTTCAACAAGCTAGTAAGCAGTTTCCTCAGAAGGTTCAACAAGCTAGTAAGCAGTTTCCTCAGAAAGTTCAACAAGCTAGTCAGCAGTTTCCTCAGAAGGTTCAACAAGCTAGTAAGCAGTTTCCTCAGAAGGTTCAACAAGCTAGTAAGCAGTTTCCTCAGAAGGTTCAACAAGCTAGTCAGCAGTTTCCTCAGAAGGTTCAACAAGCTAGTCAGCAGTTTCCTCAGAAGGTACAACAAGCTAGTCAGCAGTTTCCTCAGAAGGTTCAACAAGCTAGTCAACAGGTTCAACAAGCTAGTCAACAGTTTCATCAAGCTAGTCAACAGTTTCCTCAGCTGGTTCACACTAAGCAGCCAGTGGCACAGGCAGAGCCTCTTGACAAATGTGCTGTAGCGGATTATGAGCAGATCCAATGTGGTCCACCTGGAATCAGTGGTGCTGAGTGTGAAGCCATCAACTGCTGCTTTAACGGACAGCAGTGTTACTATGGGAAGGCAGGTAAGAGTGTCGAGTCAATGTAAAGGTGTTCATGTTCAACTGATCCTCAGCAATAACCTGCTCTCGTTCCAGTGACTGTCCAGTGTATAAGAGATGGTCAGTTTGTGGTAGTGGTGGCTAGAGATGTTACTCTGCCTCGCTTGAGCCTGGATTCAGTCCGTCTCCTGGGTGGAAGCGACCCACCTTGCAGTCCTGTGGGATCCACACCTTCCTTTGCTATATACCAGTTCCCTGTCACTGCCTGTGGCACGAGCATGATGGTGAGTAGCTGCTTGTGGTTCTGCATGGCTTAAAATGGACTGGATGCCAACAGTTACTATTTGCAGGAGGACAGTGGATATGTGGTGTATGAAAACAGAATGACCTCCTCGTATGAAGTGGGTGTTGGACCACTTGGTTCCATCACAAGGGACAGCCATTTTGAGTAGGTGCTCTTACGCTTTAGCATGAATGTTAATCCTTGGCAAATGCTAAAAGCTCACTGTTTGTTGTCCAGGCTTCTCTTCCAGTGTAGGTACTCTGCTACTGCTGTGGAGGCTCTGGTTGTGGAGGTCAACACTGTTCCTGCACCTCCACCAGTAGCTGCTCCTGGACCCCTCAGGGTGGAGCTTAGACTGGCGAATGGTCAATGTGTCACCAAAGGCTGTGCAGAAGGCAAGTGTGCATAAGTATATTCTAAACTCCAGGTTACAGCAGTTTCTGGTTGAACGCCGGTGTTCTTCCTCAGGGGACGAGGCGTACACGTCCTACTACAGTGGTGCTGATTATCCGGTCACAAAAGTCCTGCGGGAGCCTGTGTATGTTGAGGTGCGCATTTTGGAGAGGACCGACCCCAACATTGTCCTAATGCTGGGACGTTGCTGGGCGACATCAACCCCCAGTCCACTCAGTCTACCCCAATGGGACCTTCTGGTCGACGGGTGAGTAAGGCCAGTCTTTATCCATCTAGTGTGCTGTAAGGCATCTCTGACTGCCTCTTTGTCTTTCAGATGCCCTTACCAGGATGACCGTTACCTGACCACATTGGTGGCTGGATCTTCTGGTCTTCAGTTCCCAACCCACTACAAGCGCTTTGTTGTGAAGATGTTCACATTTGTGGATCCAGCATCACTGGCTCCTCTGCAGGAAACCGTATGCTCCGCAGCCTTACCTGAACCCTTAATATTAGTCTTATAGTGATTTCTGTGGCTTAACCCTTTTCCCTCTCTGTTAGATCTTCATCCACTGTAGTACAGCGGTGTGCCATCCCTCTTCTGGCTCCTGTGAGCAAAGCTGCGCTAGGAAAAGTGAGTGCTTGCTGTAAACTGACTTCAGGAACCATGAGAGTGGTATTTAAATGCCTAATGTTTCTACCCCTTCTCTTACAGGAAGAGACACGCATGTCAAGACCGTCTCTAGTGGACAAACTGTGGTGTCTAGTGGAGAAGTTACCCTGGTCATGTGAATTTGGTTGTTTTAATAAACTTCTTGAATCCACATTAGTCTTTGGCATTGATTTCTGACTGGAGTCAGCTCTTTCATGACTGTTCTCAGTTTGATTTATTGGGATTCACTACTAAACCAGTTCCATTAGCAAGGTTGTGCAGTCTAACTGAGGTGCTTAACTTGAACTAAACAAACCAAGCCTTTGAACTGAACTATTTGCAAAGCTCCAGTTGCTAACCTGGGCCCCTGTTCTTCATGGTGACTAATTAGGGGTTTAACTTGTCTGTTTGGGTCTTTAGGTATGACTGGACCTATAATTTAGTCCCTTAACTAATGTATCCCACCTGGGTTGTCTGAGGACCTATTTACACCTGGTACTAAAGCATTTAATCTGATCACACGTGGACCATGCTAAATACAAGTATAAACTGGGTCTAAATTGTTTTGAGCTGGGGGGGGTGGGGTTATTTTTAGAGACTTTAGGTCTGTGGCCAGTTGCATAAACCGCTTGAACTAGTACTAAAAGTTAGTCATCTAATTTCTTCTTCACTTTACCTAACTGTTTAAAGTCTGTTACATAAGTTAGATTAATCTAAATTTTATTGGTTAAATCTTAACTGCTAGTAGGTTAAACTAGTTAAGACCGAGTCTTAACATAGAGGCTAGGATTATGCAATTGACCCCTGATATTAAAATAAGAAACTGAGGGCAAGTGGACAGGCTGATTCAATTCACTTTTTCATGCCCTTTTCCCACTACTGTCTGTGGTGATTCAGATGTACATCATTGCTTGCATTGTATGATTGCCCACTACTGGTTGAATTGGAAAGTCCTAAGTACATATGAGTAGACTCGTCCCTTCTGTCATAATCAAGGAGTCGAGGGTCTGTCCATATAAACCTCCCTTGTCCACTTGTGGAACACTTCAAACTGGTGACAGGGATTACCCCGAGGGGAAGTGCTTGGGGAGGTTTGTGAGTGTGTTGCCAAATGTGGAACTACATACTACTCTATTTCTGTAGTAATGTGCAACCTCAGTGCTGCATTTGACACTGTCGATCACAACATACTTCTTGACAGGCTGGAAAACTGGGTTGGGCTTTCTGGGATGGTCCTTAAATGGTCCAGGACATACTTAGAAGGGAGAGGTTATTATGTGAGTATAGGTGACCATAAGTCTGAGTGGACATCCATGACATGCGGAGTCCCACAAGGGTCAATTCTTGTTCCACTCCTATTCCACCTGTACATGCTCCCACTGAGCCAAATAATGAGAGAGAACCAAATGGCTGACGACACCCAGATCTACTTAGGCCTATCACCTAATGACTACAGCCCCATTGACTCCCTGTGCAAATGCATTGATGAAGTTAACAACTGGATGTACCAAAACTTTCTTCAGTTAAACAAAGACAAAACTCAACTCATTGCATTTGGAAACAAAGATGAAGTTCTCAAGGTGAACGCATACCTTGAAGCTAGGGGTCAGACAACTAAAGATCAAGTCAGGAATCTGGGTGTGATTCTGGAGTCAGACCTGAGTTTCAGTAGTCATGTCAAAGCAATAACTAAATCAGCTTACTATCATATCAAGAATTAGATGCTTTGTTTCCAGGCAAGACTTGGAGAAACTTGTTCATGCTTTCATCTCCAGTAGGGTGGACTATTGTAATGGTCTTCTCACCGGCCTTCCCAAAAAGACCATTAGACAGCTGCAGCTCATACAGGACGCTGAGCAGAACCAGAACATATGACCATATCACACCAGTCCTCAGGTCTTTACACTGGCTTCCAGTTACATTTAGAATAGATTATAAAGTATTATTACTTGTATATAAATCACTCAATGACCTAGGACCTCAATACATTGCAGATATGCTGATTAAATACAAACCCAACAGATCACTCAGATCATCAGGATCAAGTCAGTTAGAAATACCAAGGGTTCACTCAAAGCAAGGAGATTCTGCTTTTAGCTCTTATGCCAGCCGCAGCTGAACCAGCTTCCTGAACAGATCTGATGTGCTCCAACAGCAGCCACTTTCAAATCCAGACTCAAAAGATGAGTACTCCCTCTGGTGCGAGGAAGACCCGTTTAGATCTGGTCTGACGGGTAAAACATCTAGAGAACGCCCTCAAGTTAGGCCAAGAAGATTTGTCTGTAAGTGTACGGTCTAAACGCACAGTTACCTGACAAATATTTTTAAAGTAAACCTGACTCTCCATTTTCTTCCACCCCAGATAGGGGTTTTCATCTTTATTTTTTATTTCTTTCCATTCCTATTATAACTGTTTTAATTCACTTACGAATATTTTCATTTCATTTCTGTGTAAAGCACTTTGAATTGCCACTGTGTATGAAATGTGCTATACAAAAAAACTTGCCTTGCCTTGCCTTGCCTTGACGGATAGATCTGTAGAGATAGCCCTGGGGGTTCAGTCCATGAAGATTTTTCTGTAAGGGTAATGTTTAAATGCACAGTTACCTGACAAATATTTTTTACGTAAACCTGACTCTCCATTTTCATCCACTTCAGATAGGGGTTATACTATATATAAATATTTTATTTTATTCACTACGAATATTTGAATTCTATTTCTGTGTAAAGCACTTAGAATTGCCACTGTGTTTGAAATGTGCTATACAAATAAACTTGCCTTGCCTTGCCTAATGCTAGTTACCATTTCAGCACGTCTACAAGCAAAGCTGAATGCACCAAACATCTACCCAAGGTACTTTGGGCAAGCTCCAGTAGCAAAACTGAGAATTAATCTTTTTATTTGTCTTCAACATGACAAATCTGACCAATTGGAATCAAGAAACATCACATGCATATAATCTTGAGAACCAATGGAATCTGCCAGTTGCATAAACTCTCACTCGTGCAAGTCTGGAGAATCATGACTGCTAATGAAGAGGGAGGGATTATCGTTAATTAGCCAAAATCTGTAGAGTACAAAAAGACCAAAGAGCAGCATCTCAACAGTGTGACTAGCTGTTGAACAATGGCAGGAAGTTGGTGTGCTGGTCAGTGGCTGGCACTTTGTGTGTGGTTTTGTGCTTTCTGTCATGCTGTTCCACAGTGGAATTATCCGGCCAAGAAGTCTCAAACTCTGATATTACAGCAAACTGACCAGCGGCTTCAACAACAAGCTAGTCAACAGTTTTCTCCGCAGGTTCAACAAGCTAGTCAGCAGTCTCTTCCGTGGGGTCAACAGCAAGCTAGTCAGCAGTCTCCTCCGTGGGGTCAACAGCAAGCTAGTCAGCAGTCTCCTCCGTGGGGTCAACAGCAAGCTAGTCAGCAGGTTCAAGCTAGTCAGCAGTCTCCTCCATGGGGTCAACAGCAAGCTAGTCAGCAGTCTCCTCCGTGGGGTCAACAGCAAGCTAGTCAGCAGTCTCCTCCGGGGGGTCAACAGCAAGCTAGTCAGCAGTCTCCTCCGTGGGGTCAACAGCAAGCTAGTCAGCAGTCTCCTCCGTGGGGTCAACAGCAAGCTAGTCAGCAGTCTCCTCCGTGGGGTCAACAGCAAGCGAGTCAGCAGGTTCAAGCTAGTCAGCAGTCTCCTCCGTGGGGTCAACAGCAAGCTAGTCAGCAGTCTCCTCCGTGGGGTCAACAGCAAGCTAGTCAGCAGTCTCCTCCGTGGGGTCAACAGCAAGCTAGTCAGCAGTCTCTTCCGTGGGGTCAACAGCAAGCTAGTCAGCAGTCTCCTCCGTGGGGTCAACAGCAAGCTAGTCAGCAGGTTCAAGCTAGTCAGCAGTCTCTTCCGTGGGTTAAACCGCGAGCTAGTCAGCAGTTTCCTCAGAAGGTTCAACAAGCTAGTAAGCAGTTTCCTCAGAAGGTTCAACAAGCTAGTCAGCAGTTTCCTCAGAAGGTTCAACAAGCTAGTAAGCAGTTTCCTCAGAAGGTTCAACAAGCTAGTAAGCAGTTTCCTCAGAAGGTTCAACAAGCTAGTCAGCAGTTTCCTCAGAAGGTACAACAAGCTAGTCAGCAGTTTCCTCAGAAGGTTCAACAAGCTAGTAAGCAGTTTCCTCAGAAGGTTCAACAAGCTAGTAAGCAGTTTCCTCAGAAGGTTCAACAAGCTAGTCAACAGTTTCCTCAGAAGGTTCAACAAGCTAGTCAACAGTTTCATCAAGCTAGTCAACAGTTTCCTCAGCTGGTTCACACTAAGCAGCCAGTGGCACAGGCAGAGCCTCTTGACAAATGTGCTGTAGCGGATTATGAGCAGATCCAATGTGGTCCACCTGGAATCAGTGGTGCTGAGTGTGAAGCTATCAACTGCTGCTTTAACGGACAGCAGTGTTACTATGGGAAGGCAGGTAAGAGTGTCGAGTCAATGTAAAGGTGTTCATGTTCAACTGATCCTCAGCAATAACCTGCTCTCGTTCCAGTGACTGTCCAGTGTATAAGAGATGGTCAGTTTGTGGTAGTGGTGGCTAGAGATGTTACTCTGCCTCGCTTGAGCCTGGATTCAGTCCGTCTCCTGGGTGGAAGCGACCCACCTTGCAGTCCTGTGGGATCCACACCTTCCTTTGCTATATACCAGTTCCCTGTCACTGCCTGTGGCACGAGCATGATGGTGAGTAGCTGCTTGTGGTTCTGCATGGCTTAAAATGGACTGGATGCCAACAGTTACTATTTGCAGGAGGACAGTGGATATGTGGTGTATGAAAACAGAATGACCTCCTCGTATGAAGTGGGTGTTGGACCACTTGGTTCCATCACAAGGGACAGCCATTTTGAGTAGGTGCTCTTACGCTTTAGCATGAATGTTAATCCTTGGCAAATGCTAAAAGCTCACTGTGTTGTCCAGGCTTCTCTTCCAGTGTAGGTACTCTGCTACTGCTGTGGAGGCTCTGGTTGTGGAGGTCAACACTGTTCCTGCACCTCCACCAGTAGCTGCTCCTGGACCCCTCAGGGTGGAGCTTAGACTGGCGAATGGTCAATGTGTCACCAAAGGCTGTGCAGAAGGCAAGTGTGCATAAGTATATTCTAAACTCCAGGTTACAGCAGTTTCTGGTTGAACGCCGGTGTTCTTCCTCAGGGGACGAGGCGTACACGTCCTACTACAGTGGTGCTGATTATCCGGTCACAAAAGTCCTGCGGGAGCCTGTGTATGTTGAGGTGCGCATTTTGGAGAGGACCGACCCCAACATTGTCCTAATGCTGGGACGTTGCTGGGCGACATCAACCCCCAGTCCACTCAGTCTACCCCAATGGGACCTTCTGGTCGACGGGTGAGTAAGGCCAGTCTTTATCCATCTAGTGTGCTGTAAGGCATCTCTGACTGCCTCTTTGTCTTTCAGATGCCCTTACCAGGATGACCGTTACCTGACCACATTGGTGGCTGGATCTTCTGGTCTTCAGTTCCCAACCCACTACAAGCGCTTTGTTGTGAAGATGTTCACATTTGTGGATCCAGCATCACTGGCTCCTCTGCAGGAAACCGTATGCTCCGCAGCCTTACCTGAACCCTTAATATTAGTCTTATAGTGATTTCTGTGGCTTAACCCTTTTCCCTCTCTGTTAGATCTTCATCCACTGTAGTACAGCGGTGTGCCATCCCTCTTCTGGCTCCTGTGAGCAAAGCTGCGCTAGGAAAAGTGAGTGCTTGCTGTAAACTGACTTCAGGAACCATGAGAGTGGTATTTAAATGCCTAATGTTTCTACCCCTTCTCTTACAGGAAGAGACACGCATGTCAAGACCGTCTCTAGTGGACAAACTGTGGTGTCTAGTGGAGAAGTTACCCTGGTCATGTGAATTTGGTTGTTTTAATAAACTTCTTGAATCCACATTAGTCTTTGGCATTGATTTCTGACTGGAGTCAGCTCTTTCATGACTGTTCTCAGTTTGATTTATTGGGATTCACTACTAAACCAGTTCCATTAGCAAGGTTGTGCAGTCTAACTGAGGTGCTTAACTTGAACTAAACAAACCAAGCCTTTGAACTGAACTATTTGCAAAGCTCCAGTTGCTAACCTGGGCCCCTGTTCTTCATGGTGACTAATTAGGGGTTTAACTTGTCTGTTTGGGTCTTTAGGTATGACTGGACCTATAATTTAGTCCCTTAACTAATGTATCCCACCTGGGTTGTCTGAGGACCTATTTACACCTGGTACTAAAGCATTTAATCTGATCACACGTGGACCATGCTAAATACAAGTATAAACTGGGTCTAAATTGTTTTGAGCTGGGGGGGGTGGGGTTATTTTTAGAGACTTTAGGTCTGTGGCCAGTTGCATAAACCGCTTGAACTAGTACTAAAAGTTAGTCATCTAATTTCTTCTTCACTTTACCTAACTGTTTAAAGTCTGTTACATAAGTTAGATTAATCTAAATTTTATTGGTTAAATCTTAACTGCTAGTAGGTTAAACTAGTTAAGACCGAGTCTTAACATAGAGGCTAGGATTATGCAATTGACCCCTGATATTAAAATAAGAAACTGAGGGCAAGTGGACAGGCTGATTCAATTCACTTTTTCATGCCCTTTTCCCACTACTGTCTGTGGTGATTCAGATGTACATCATTGCTTGCATTGTATGATTGCCCACTACTGGTTGAATTGGAAAGTCCTAAGTACATATGAGTAGACTCGTCCCTTCTGTCATAATCAAGGAGTCGAGGGTCTGTCCATATAAACCTCCCTTGTCCACTTGTGGAACACTTCAAACTGGTGACAGGGATTACCCCGAGGGGAAGTGCTTGGGGAGGTTTGTGAGTGTGTTGCCAAATGTGGAACTACATACTACTCTATTTCTGTAGTAATGTGCAACCTCAGTGCTGCATTTGACACTGTCGATCACAACATACTTCTTGACAGGCTGGAAAACTGGGTTGGGCTTTCTGGGATGGTCCTTAAATGGTCCAGGACATACTTAGAAGGGAGAGGTTATTATGTGAGTATAGGTGACCATAAGTCTGAGTGGACATCCATGACATGCGGAGTCCCACAAGGGTCAATTCTTGTTCCACTCCTATTCCACCTGTACATGCTCCCACTGAGCCAAATAATGAGAGAGAACCAAATGGCTGACGACACCCAGATCTACTTAGGCCTATCACCTAATGACTACAGCCCCATTGACTCCCTGTGCAAATGCATTGATGAAGTTAACAACTGGATGTACCAAAACTTTCTTCAGTTAAACAAAGACAAAACTCAACTCATTGCATTTGGAAACAAAGATGAAGTTCTCAAGGTGAACGCATACCTTGAAGCTAGGGGTCAGACAACTAAAGATCAAGTCAGGAATCTGGGTGTGATTCTGGAGTCAGACCTGAGTTTCAGTAGTCATGTCAAAGCAATAACTAAATCAGCTTACTATCATATCAAGAATTAGATGCTTTGTTTCCAGGCAAGACTTGGAGAAACTTGTTCATGCTTTCATCTCCAGTAGGGTGGACTATTGTAATGGTCTTCTCACCGGCCTTCCCAAAAAGACCATTAGACAGCTGCAGCTCATACAGGACGCTGAGCAGAACCAGAACATATGACCATATCACACCAGTCCTCAGGTCTTTACACTGGCTTCCAGTTACATTTAGAATAGATTATAAAGTATTATTACTTGTATATAAATCACTCAATGACCTAGGACCTCAATACATTGCAGATATGCTGATTAAATACAAACCCAACAGATCACTCAGATCATCAGGATCAAGTCAGTTAGAAATACCAAGGGTTCACTCAAAGCAAGGAGATTCTGCTTTTAGCTCTTATGCCAGCCGCAGCTGAACCAGCTTCCTGAACAGATCTGATGTGCTCCAACAGCAGCCACTTTCAAATCCAGACTCAAAAGATGAGTACTCCCTCTGGTGCGAGGAAGACCCGTTTAGATCTGGTCTGACGGGTAAAACATCTAGAGAACGCCCTCAAGTTAGGCCAAGAAGATTTGTCTGTAAGTGTACGGTCTAAACGCACAGTTACCTGACAAATATTTTTAAAGTAAACCTGACTCTCCATTTTCTTCCACCCCAGATAGGGGTTTTCATCTTTATTTTTTATTTCTTTCCATTCCTATTATAACTGTTTTAATTCACTTACGAATATTTTCATTTCATTTCTGTGTAAAGCACTTTGAATTGCCACTGTGTATGAAATGTGCTATACAAAAAAACTTGCCTTGCCTTGCCTTGCCTTGACGGATAGATCTGTAGAGATAGCCCTGGGGGTTCAGTCCATGAAGATTTTTCTGTAAGGGTAATGTTTAAATGCACAGTTACCTGACAAATATTTTTTACGTAAACCTGACTCTCCATTTTCATCCACTTCAGATAGGGGTTATACTATATATAAATATTTTATTTTATTCACTACGAATATTTGAATTCTATTTCTGTGTAAAGCACTTAGAATTGCCACTGTGTTTGAAATGTGCTATACAAATAAACTTGCCTTGCCTTGCCTAATGCTAGTTACCATTTCAGCACGTCTACAAGCAAAGCTGAATGCACCAAACATCTACCCAAGGTACTTTGGGCAAGCTCCAGTAGCAAAACTGAGAATTAATCTTTTTATTTGTCTTCAACATGACAAATCTGACCAATTGGAATCAAGAAACATCACATGCATATAATCTTGAGAACCAATGGAATCTGCCAGTTGCATAAACTCTCACTCGTGCAAGTCTGGAGAATCATGACTGCTAATGAAGAGGGAGGGATTATCGTTAATTAGCCAAAATCTGTAGAGTACAAAAAGACCAAAGAGCAGCATCTCAACAGTGTGACTAGCTGTTGAACAATGGCAGGAAGTTGGTGTGCTGGTCAGTGGCTGGCACTTTGTGTGTGGTTTTGTGCTTTCTGTCATGCTGTTCCACAGTGGAATTATCCGGCCAAGAAGTCTCAAACTCTGATATTACAGCAAACTGACCAGCGGCTTCAACAACAAGCTAGTCAACAGTTTTCTCCGCAGGTTCAACAAGCTAGTCAGCAGTCTCTTCCGTGGGGTCAACAGCAAGCTAGTCAGCAGTCTCCTCCGTGGGGTCAACAGCAAGCTAGTCAGCAGTCTCCTCCGTGGGGTCAACAGCAAGCTAGTCAGCAGTCTCCTCCGTGGGGTCAACAGCAAGCTAGTCAGCAGTCTCCTCCGTGGGGTCAACAGCAAGCTAGTCAGCAGTCTCCTCCGTGGGGTCAACAGCAAGCTAGTCAGCAGTCTCCTCCGTGGGGTCAACAGCAAGCTAGTCAGCAGTCTCCTCCGTGGGGTCAACAGCAAGCTAGTCAGCAGTCTCCTCCGTGGGGTCAACAGCAAGCTAGTCAGCAGTCTCCTCCGTGGGGTCAACAGCAAGCTAGTCAGCAGGTTCAAGCTAGTCAGCAGTCTCCTCCGTGGGGTCAACAGCAAGCTAGTCAGCAGTCTCCTCCGTGGGGTCAACAGCAAGCTAGTCAGCAGTCTCTTCCGTGGGGTCAACAGCAAGCTAGTCAGCAGTCTCCTCCGTGGGGTCAACAGCAAGCTAGTCAGCAGGTTCAAGCTAGTCAGCAGTCTCTTCCGTGGGTTAAACCGCGAGCTAGTCAGCAGTTTCCTCAGAAGGTTCAACAAGCTAGTCAGCAGTTTCCTCAGAAGGTTCAACAAGCTAGTAAGCAGTTTCCTCAGAAGGTTCAACAAGCTAGTAAGCAGTTTCCTCAGAAGGTTCAACAAGCTAGTAAGCAGTTTCCTCAGAAAGTTCAACAAGCTAGTCAGCAGTTTCCTCAGAAGGTTCAACAAGCTAGTAAGCAGTTTCCTCAGAAGGTTCAACAAGCTAGTAAGCAGTTTCCTCAGAAGGTTCAACAAGCTAGTCAGCAGTTTCCTCAGAAGGTTCAACAAGCTAGTCAGCAGTTTCCTCAGAAGGTACAACAAGCTAGTCAGCAGTTTCCTCAGAAGGTTCAACAAGCTAGTCAACAGGTTCAACAAGCTAGTCAACAGTTTCATCAAGCTAGTCAACAGTTTCCTCAGCTGGTTCACACTAAGCAGCCAGTGGCACAGGCAGAGCCTCTTGACAAATGTGCTGTAGCGGATTATGAGCAGATCCAATGTGGTCCACCTGGAATCAGTGGTGCTGAGTGTGAAGCCATCAACTGCTGCTTTAACGGACAGCAGTGTTACTATGGGAAGGCAGGTAAGAGTGTCGAGTCAATGTAAAGGTGTTCATGTTCAACTGATCCTCAGCAATAACCTGCTCTCGTTCCAGTGACTGTCCAGTGTATAAGAGATGGTCAGTTTGTGGTAGTGGTGGCTAGAGATGTTACTCTGCCTCGCTTGAGCCTGGATTCAGTCCGTCTCCTGGGTGGAAGCGACCCACCTTGCAGTCCTGTGGGATCCACACCTTCCTTTGCTATATACCAGTTCCCTGTCACTGCCTGTGGCACGAGCATGATGGTGAGTAGCTGCTTGTGGTTCTGCATGGCTTAAAATGGACTGGATGCCAACAGTTACTATTTGCAGGAGGACAGTGGATATGTGGTGTATGAAAACAGAATGACCTCCTCGTATGAAGTGGGTGTTGGACCACTTGGTTCCATCACAAGGGACAGCCATTTTGAGTAGGTGCTCTTACGCTTTAGCATGAATGTTAATCCTTGGCAAATGCTAAAAGCTCACTGTTTGTTGTCCAGGCTTCTCTTCCAGTGTAGGTACTCTGCTACTGCTGTGGAGGCTCTGGTTGTGGAGGTCAACACTGTTCCTGCACCTCCACCAGTAGCTGCTCCTGGACCCCTCAGGGTGGAGCTTAGACTGGCGAATGGTCAATGTGTCACCAAAGGCTGTGCAGAAGGCAAGTGTGCATAAGTATATTCTAAACTCCAGGTTACAGCAGTTTCTGGTTGAACGCCGGTGTTCTTCCTCAGGGGACGAGGCGTACACGTCCTACTACAGTGGTGCTGATTATCCGGTCACAAAAGTCCTGCGGGAGCCTGTGTATGTTGAGGTGCGCATTTTGGAGAGGACCGACCCCAACATTGTCCTAATGCTGGGACGTTGCTGGGCGACATCAACCCCCAGTCCACTCAGTCTACCCCAATGGGACCTTCTGGTCGACGGGTGAGTAAGGCCAGTCTTTATCCATCTAGTGTGCTGTAAGGCATCTCTGACTGCCTCTTTGTCTTTCAGATGCCCTTACCAGGATGACCGTTACCTGACCACATTGGTGGCTGGATCTTCTGGTCTTCAGTTCCCAACCCACTACAAGCGCTTTGTTGTGAAGATGTTCACATTTGTGGATCCAGCATCACTGGCTCCTCTGCAGGAAACCGTATGCTCCGCAGCCTTACCTGAACCCTTAATATTAGTCTTATAGTGATTTCTGTGGCTTAACCCTTTTCCCTCTCTGTTAGATCTTCATCCACTGTAGTACAGCGGTGTGCCATCCCTCTTCTGGCTCCTGTGAGCAAAGCTGCGCTAGGAAAAGTGAGTGCTTGCTGTAAACTGACTTCAGGAACCATGAGAGTGGTATTTAAATGCCTAATGTTTCTACCCCTTCTCTTACAGGAAGAGACACGCATGTCAAGACCGTCTCTAGTGGACAAACTGTGGTGTCTAGTGGAGAAGTTACCCTGGTCATGTGAATTTGGTTGTTTTAATAAACTTCTTGAATCCACATTAGTCTTTGGCATTGATTTCTGACTGGAGTCAGCTCTTTCATGACTGTTCTCAGTTTGATTTATTGGGATTCACTACTAAACCAGTTCCATTAGCAAGGTTGTGCAGTCTAACTGAGGTGCTTAACTTGAACTAAACAAACCAAGCCTTTGAACTGAACTATTTGCAAAGCTCCAGTTGCTAACCTGGGCCCCTGTTCTTCATGGTGACTAATTAGGGGTTTAACTTGTCTGTTTGGGTCTTTAGGTATGACTGGACCTATAATTTAGTCCCTTAACTAATGTATCCCACCTGGGTTGTCTGAGGACCTATTTACACCTGGTACTAAAGCATTTAATCTGATCACACGTGGACCATGCTAAATACAAGTATAAACTGGGTCTAAATTGTTTTGAGCTGGGGGGGGTGGGGTTATTTTTAGAGACTTTAGGTCTGTGGCCAGTTGCATAAACCGCTTGAACTAGTACTAAAAGTTAGTCATCTAATTTCTTCTTCACTTTACCTAACTGTTTAAAGTCTGTTACATAAGTTAGATTAATCTAAATTTTATTGGTTAAATCTTAACTGCTAGTAGGTTAAACTAGTTAAGACCGAGTCTTAACATAGAGGCTAGGATTATGCAATTGACCCCTGATATTAAAATAAGAAACTGAGGGCAAGTGGACAGGCTGATTCAATTCACTTTTTCATGCCCTTTTCCCACTACTGTCTGTGGTGATTCAGATGTACATCATTGCTTGCATTGTATGATTGCCCACTACTGGTTGAATTGGAAAGTCCTAAGTACATATGAGTAGACTCGTCCCTTCTGTCATAATCAAGGAGTCGAGGGTCTGTCCATATAAACCTCCCTTGTCCACTTGTGGAACACTTCAAACTGGTGACAGGGATTACCCCGAGGGGAAGTGCTTGGGGAGGTTTGTGAGTGTGTTGCCAAATGTGGAACTACATACTACTCTATTTCTGTAGTAATGTGCAACCTCAGTGCTGCATTTGACACTGTCGATCACAACATACTTCTTGACAGGCTGGAAAACTGGGTTGGGCTTTCTGGGATGGTCCTTAAATGGTCCAGGACATACTTAGAAGGGAGAGGTTATTATGTGAGTATAGGTGACCATAAGTCTGAGTGGACATCCATGACATGCGGAGTCCCACAAGGGTCAATTCTTGTTCCACTCCTATTCCACCTGTACATGCTCCCACTGAGCCAAATAATGAGAGAGAACCAAATGGCTGACGACACCCAGATCTACTTAGGCCTATCACCTAATGACTACAGCCCCATTGACTCCCTGTGCAAATGCATTGATGAAGTTAACAACTGGATGTACCAAAACTTTCTTCAGTTAAACAAAGACAAAACTCAACTCATTGCATTTGGAAACAAAGATGAAGTTCTCAAGGTGAACGCATACCTTGAAGCTAGGGGTCAGACAACTAAAGATCAAGTCAGGAATCTGGGTGTGATTCTGGAGTCAGACCTGAGTTTCAGTAGTCATGTCAAAGCAATAACTAAATCAGCTTACTATCATATCAAGAATTAGATGCTTTGTTTCCAGGCAAGACTTGGAGAAACTTGTTCATGCTTTCATCTCCAGTAGGGTGGACTATTGTAATGGTCTTCTCACCGGCCTTCCCAAAAAGACCATTAGACAGCTGCAGCTCATACAGGACGCTGAGCAGAACCAGAACATATGACCATATCACACCAGTCCTCAGGTCTTTACACTGGCTTCCAGTTACATTTAGAATAGATTATAAAGTATTATTACTTGTATATAAATCACTCAATGACCTAGGACCTCAATACATTGCAGATATGCTGATTAAATACAAACCCAACAGATCACTCAGATCATCAGGATCAAGTCAGTTAGAAATACCAAGGGTTCACTCAAAGCAAGGAGATTCTGCTTTTAGCTCTTATGCCAGCCGCAGCTGAACCAGCTTCCTGAACAGATCTGATGTGCTCCAACAGCAGCCACTTTCAAATCCAGACTCAAAAGATGAGTACTCCCTCTGGTGCGAGGAAGACCCGTTTAGATCTGGTCTGACGGGTAAAACATCTAGAGAACGCCCTCAAGTTAGGCCAAGAAGATTTGTCTGTAAGTGTACGGTCTAAACGCACAGTTACCTGACAAATATTTTTAAAGTAAACCTGACTCTCCATTTTCTTCCACCCCAGATAGGGGTTTTCATCTTTATTTTTTATTTCTTTCCATTCCTATTATAACTGTTTTAATTCACTTACGAATATTTTCATTTCATTTCTGTGTAAAGCACTTTGAATTGCCACTGTGTATGAAATGTGCTATACAAAAAAACTTGCCTTGCCTTGCCTTGCCTTGACGGATAGATCTGTAGAGATAGCCCTGGGGGTTCAGTCCATGAAGATTTTTCTGTAAGGGTAATGTTTAAATGCACAGTTACCTGACAAATATTTTTTACGTAAACCTGACTCTCCATTTTCATCCACTTCAGATAGGGGTTATACTATATATAAATATTTTATTTTATTCACTACGAATATTTGAATTCTATTTCTGTGTAAAGCACTTAGAATTGCCACTGTGTTTGAAATGTGCTATACAAATAAACTTGCCTTGCCTTGCCTAATGCTAGTTACCATTTCAGCACGTCTACAAGCAAAGCTGAATGCACCAAACATCTACCCAAGGTACTTTGGGCAAGCTCCAGTAGCAAAACTGAGAATTAATCTTTTTATTTGTCTTCAACATGACAAATCTGACCAATTGGAATCAAGAAACATCACATGCATATAATCTTGAGAACCAATGGAATCTGCCAGTTGCATAAACTCTCACTCGTGCAAGTCTGGAGAATCATGACTGCTAATGAAGAGGGAGGGATTATCGTTAATTAGCCAAAATCTGTAGAGTACAAAAAGACCAAAGAACAGCATCTCAACAGTGTGACTAGCTGTTGAACAATGGCAGGAAGTTGGTGTGCTGGTCAGTGGCTGGCACTTTGTGTGTGGTTTTGTGCTTTCTGTCATGCTGTTCCACAGTGGAATTATCCGGCCAAGAAGTCTCAAACTCTGATATTACAGCAAACTGACCAGCGGCTTCAACAACAAGCTAGTCAACAGTTTTCTCCGCAGGTTCAACAAGCTAGTCAGCAGTCTCTTCCGTGGGGTCAACAGCAAGCTAGTCAGCAGTCTCCTCCGTGGGGTCAACAGCAAGCTAGTCAGCAGTCTCCTCCGTGGGGTCAACAGCAAGCTAGTCAGCAGGTTCAAGCTAGTCAGCAGTCTCCTCCATGGGGTCAACAGCAAGCTAGTCAGCAGTCTCCTCCGTGGGGTCAACAGCAAGCTAGTCAGCAGTCTCCTCCGTGGGGTCAACAGCAAGCTAGTCAGCAGTCTCCTCCGTGGGGTCAACAGCAAGCTAGTCAGCAGTCTCCTCCGTGGGGTCAACAGCAAGCTAGTCAGCAGTCTCCTCCGTGGGGTCAACAGCAAGCTAGTCAGCAGTCTCCTCCGTGGGGTCAACAGCAAGCGAGTCAGCAGGTTCAAGCTAGTCAGCAGTCTCCTCCGTGGGGTCAACAGCAAGCTAGTCAGCAGTCTCCTCCGTGGGGTCAACAGCAAGCTAGTCAGCAGTCTCCTCCGTGGGGTCAACAGCAAGCTAGTCAGCAGTCTCTTCCGTGGGGTCAACAGCAAGCTAGTCAGCAGTCTCCTCCGTGGGGTCAACAGCAAGCTAGTCAGCAGGTTCAAGCTAGTCAGCAGTCTCTTCCGTGGGTTAAACCGCGAGCTAGTCAGCAGTTTCCTCAGAAGGTTCAACAAGCTAGTAAGCAGTTTCCTCAGAAGGTTCAACAAGCTAGTCAGCAGTTTCCTCAGAAGGTTCAACAAGCTAGTAAGCAGTTTCCTCAGAAGGTTCAACAAGCTAGTAAGCAGTTTCCTCAGAAGGTTCAACAAGCTAGTCAGCAGTTTCCTCAGAAGGTACAACAAGCTAGTCAGCAGTTTCCTCAGAAGGTTCAACAAGCTAGTAAGCAGTTTCCTCAGAAGGTTCAACAAGCTAGTAAGCAGTTTCCTCAGAAGGTTCAACAAGCTAGTCAACAGGTTCAACAAGCTAGTCAACAGTTTCATCAAGCTAGTCAACAGTTTCCTCAGCTGGTTCACACTAAGCAGCCAGTGGCACAGGCAGAGCCTCTTGACAAATGTGCTGTAGCGGATTATGAGCAGATCCAATGTGGTCCACCTGGAATCAGTGGTGCTGAGTGTGAAGCTATCAACTGCTGCTTTAACGGACAGCAGTGTTACTATGGGAAGGCAGGTAAGAGTGTCGAGTCAATGTAAAGGTGTTCATGTTCAACTGATCCTCAGCAATAACCTGCTCTCGTTCCAGTGACTGTCCAGTGTATAAGAGATGGTCAGTTTGTGGTAGTGGTGGCTAGAGATGTTACTCTGCCTCGCTTGAGCCTGGATTCAGTCCGTCTCCTGGGTGGAAGCGACCCACCTTGCAGTCCTGTGGGATCCACACCTTCCTTTGCTATATACCAGTTCCCTGTCACTGCCTGTGGCACGAGCATGATGGTGAGTAGCTGCTTGTGGTTCTGCATGGCTTAAAATGGACTGGATGCCAACAGTTACTATTTGCAGGAGGACAGTGGATATGTGGTGTATGAAAACAGAATGACCTCCTCGTATGAAGTGGGTGTTGGACCACTTGGTTCCATCACAAGGGACAGCCATTTTGAGTAGGTGCTCTTACGCTTTAGCATGAATGTTAATCCTTGGCAAATGCTAAAAGCTCACTGTTTGTTGTCCAGGCTTCTCTTCCAGTGTAGGTACTCTGCTACTGCTGTGGAGGCTCTGGTTGTGGAGGTCAACACTGTTCCTGCACCTCCACCAGTAGCTGCTCCTGGACCCCTCAGGGTGGAGCTTAGACTGGCGAATGGTCAATGTGTCACCAAAGGCTGTGCAGAAGGCAAGTGTGCATAAGTATATTCTAAACTCCAGGTTACAGCAGTTTCTGGTTGAACGCCGGTGTTCTTCCTCAGGGGACGAGGCGTACACGTCCTACTACAGTGGTGCTGATTATCCGGTCACAAAAGTCCTGCGGGAGCCTGTGTATGTTGAGGTGCGCATTTTGGAGAGGACCGACCCCAACATTGTCCTAATGCTGGGACGTTGCTGGGCGACATCAACCCCCAGTCCACTCAGTCTACCCCAATGGGACCTTCTGGTCGACGGGTGAGTAAGGCCAGTCTTTATCCATCTAGTGTGCTGTAAGGCATCTCTGACTGCCTCTTTGTCTTTCAGATGCCCTTACCAGGATGACCGTTACCTGACCACATTGGTGGCTGGATCTTCTGGTCTTCAGTTCCCAACCCACTACAAGCGCTTTGTTGTGAAGATGTTCACATTTGTGGATCCAGCATCACTGGCTCCTCTGCAGGAAACCGTATGCTCCGCAGCCTTACCTGAACCCTTAATATTAGTCTTATAGTGATTTCTGTGGCTTAACCCTTTTCCCTCTCTGTTAGATCTTCATCCACTGTAGTACAGCGGTGTGCCATCCCTCTTCTGGCTCCTGTGAGCAAAGCTGCGCTAGGAAAAGTGAGTGCTTGCTGTAAACTGACTTCAGGAACCATGAGAGTGGTATTTAAATGCCTAATGTTTCTACCCCTTCTCTTACAGGAAGAGACACGCATGTCAAGACCGTCTCTAGTGGACAAACTGTGGTGTCTAGTGGAGAAGTTACCCTGGTCATGTGAATTTGGTTGTTTTAATAAACTTCTTGAATCCACATTAGTCTTTGGCATTGATTTCTGACTGGAGTCAACTCTTTCATGACTGTTCTCAGTTTGATTTATTGGGATTCACTACTAAACCAGTTCCATTAGCAAGGTTGTGCAGTCTAACTGAGGTGCTTAACTTGAACTAAACAAACCAAGCCTTTGAACTGAACTATTTGCAAAGCTCCAGTTGCTAACCCGGGCCCCTGTTCTTCATGGTGACTAATTAGGGGTTTAACTTGTCTGTTTGGGTCTTTAGGTATGACTGGACCTATAATTTAGTCCCTTAACTAATGTATCCCACCTGGGTTGTCTGAGGACCTATTTACACCTGGTACTAAAGCATTTAATCTGATCACACGTGGACCATGCTAAATACAAGTATAAACTGGGTCTAAATTGTTTTGAGCTGGGGGGGGTGGGGTTATTTTTAGAGACTTTAGGTCTGTGGCCAGTTGCATAAACCGCTTGAACTAGTACTAAAAGTTAGTCATCTAATTTCTTCTTCACTTTACCTAACTGTTTAAAGTCTGTTACATAAGTTAGATTAATCTAAATTTTATTGGTTAAATCTTAACTGCTAGTAGGTTAAACTAGTTAAGACCGAGTCTTAACATAGAGGCTAGGATTATGCAATTGACCCCTGATATTAAAATAAGAAACTGAGGGCAAGTGGACAGGCTGATTCAATTCACTTTTTCATGCCCTTTTCCCACTACTGTCTGTGGTGATTCAGATGTACATCATTGCTTGCATTGTATGATTGCCCACTACTGGTTGAATTGGAAAGTCCTAAGTACATATGAGTAGACTCGTCCCTTCTGTCATAATCAAGGAGTCGAGGGTCTGTCCATATAAACCTCCCTTGTCCACTTGTGGAACACTTCAAACTGGTGACAGGGATTACCCCGAGGGGAAGTGCTTGGGGAGGTTTGTGAGTGTGTTGCCAAATGTGGAACTACATACTACTCTATTTCTGTAGTAATGTGCAACCTCAGTGCTGCATTTGACACTGTCGATCACAACATACTTCTTGACAGGCTGGAAAACTGGGTTGGGCTTTCTGGGATGGTCCTTAAATGGTCCAGGACATACTTAGAAGGGAGAGGTTATTATGTGAGTATAGGTGACCATAAGTCTGAGTGGACATCCATGACATGCGGAGTCCCACAAGGGTCAATTCTTGTTCCACTCCTATTCCACCTGTACATGCTCCCACTGAGCCAAATAATGAGAGAGAACCAAATGGCTGACGACACCCAGATCTACTTAGGCCTATCACCTAATGACTACAGCCCCATTGACTCCCTGTGCAAATGCATTGATGAAGTTAACAACTGGATTCAATTCAATTCAATTCAAATTTATTTGTATAGCGCTTTTCACAATACACATTGTTTCAAAGCAGCTTCACAGAAAGTGCATTTCATAAATGTACATTGAAAAATGTTAGAAAAGAGAATGTTAAAGAAAAAATGTTAGGATAAGTTAATCAATCATGTATTATTTTAGGCCATAACAACGCTGGCGTTGAGTCGTCTCTTCACAGGCGTCGAGTCGTCTCATCACAGGTGTCGGGGCATCTGAAGTCTCCAGAGGCTGGATACAAACTGGAGCTGACGAACTAGTTACCTCGGGACTAGTGTCCCGAGATAACAACAGAAAAGCAGATGGGAAATAATTAGCATAGCTGCTGTTCAGAATATTAATGCTGTTGGTGCGATTTAACTGTAGTATAAAACTTAATTATAATGTGAATGCTTGGCTAAAGAGATGCGTCTTTAATCTAGTTTTAAACTGGGACAGCGAGTCTGAACCTCGAACAATATCAGGAAGACTATTCCAGAGTTTAGGAGCTAAATGTGGAAAAGCCCTCCCTCCTTTAGTGGACTTAGATATCCTATGAATGACCAGAAGCCTCGAGTTTAGTGATCTTAAAGAGCGCGATGGATTGTAGGGCGATAAAAGATCAGTTAAATACACTGGAGCTAAACCATTTAGGGCTTTATAGGTCAGTAGCAATACTTTGTAATTGATACGGAACTTAATAGGTAACCAGTGTAGGGATGATAAAATTGGTGTTATATGATCATATTTTCTTGACCTAGTAAGCACTCTAGCAGCTGCGTTTTGGACTAACTGCAGTTTGTTTATCGATGATGCAGGACAACCAGCTAATAAAGCATTACAGTAATCTAGTCTCGAGGTCATGAATGCATGAACTAACTTTTCTGCATCAGAAATAGATAGCATGTTACGTAGCTTGGCAATGTTTCTAAGGTGGAAAAATGCCGTTTTTGTAACATATGAAATATGACTTTCGAAAGATAAGTTGCGGTCTAATATAACACCCAGGTCTCTTACTGTAGTGGATAAAGCGACAGGACATCCTTCCAAGTTAAAGTTGTATTGTGAGAGGTTTTGTGGGCAATTTTTTGGACCAATAAGTAACACCTCTGTTTTATCTGAATTTAATAGCAGAAAATTACACGTCATCCAGTGTTTAATATCATCAACACACGCTGTCAGTTTAGATAATTTAGCGTTTTCATCTGGTCGTGATGAAATATATAATTGAGTGTCATCAGCATAACAGTGGAAATTAATTCCATGTTTTCTTATAATATTACCAAGTGGCAGCATATATATTGAGAATAGCAGAGGGCCTAGCACGGATCCTTGCGGCACCCCATAGTCTACTGATGTTATCTTTGATTTTTCCCCATTTAGACAGACAAAATGGTAGCGGTCTGATAAATACGATCTAAACCAGTTTAATGCCTGTCCCTGAACACCAGTGTAATTTTGAAGTCGATCTAATAGTATTTTATGATCTATAGTATCGAACGCAGCACTAAGATCAAGTAGAACTAGTATTGAGATACAGCCTTGGTCAGAAGCTAGAAGTAAATCATGTGTGATTTTAACGAGTGCAGTTTCTGTGCTATGATGCTGCCTGAATCCTGATTGAAATTTTTCATAGATATCATTTTCTTGCAAGAAAGAGCACAATTGAGCGGACACAACTTTTTCTAGTATTTTAGACATGAATGGAAGATTTGATATTGGTCTGTAATTTGCTAGGTTATTATGATCTAATTGTGGCTTCTTAATGAGAGGCTTTATGACTGCCAACTTGAATATTCTTGGAACATGACCTAAAGATAAAGACGAGTTAATAATATTGAGAAGAGGCTCTTCCACTACAGGTAACAACTCTTTCAGTAGTTTAGTGGGTATTGGATCTAATAAACATGTTGTTGGTTTAGATGCAATGATAAGTTTATTTAGCTCTTCCTGTCCTATGGTTGTAAAGCGGTGTAGTAGTTCTTGAGGGGCGATAATTGCGGTTGAATCATAAGACATCATTAATGATTGTACATTTACAATTTTGTTTCTGATGCTTTCTATTTTGTCAGCGAAGAAGTTCATAAAATCATTACTACTAAACTGTAACGGAATATTTTGTTCAGGCGATGCTTGTTTATTTGTTAGTCTAGCCACAGTGTTAAATAAAAACCTTGGGTTATTTTGGTTATTTTCTATTAGTTTGCGGAGATGCTCAGCCCTGGCTGCTTTTAGGGCCTTTTTATAACGTGACATACTATCTTTCCATGCGATTCTAAAGACCTCTAAATTAGTATGTTTCCATTTACGCTCTAAGTTACGAGTTTCTCTCTTGATAACATGTGTAGCACTGTTGTACCATGGTGCTTTAGTTTTCTCTCTAACCTTTTTTAATCTAATTGGTGCTACAATTTCTAATGTACTAGAGAAAATGGTGCTCATACTGCTAGTCATTTCCTCTAGTTCATCTGTTTGTTTGGGTTCACTTAGCAGCTGAGACAGATCCGGTAAGCTATTTGAGAATCTATCTATAGTGGTTGGAAGGATTGTTCTGCCTGGTCGATAACGTGGCGCAACATGACAGATTTCAGCAGTACGCAGTATGCAAGTTACCATGTAATGGTCAGTGACATCATCACTTTGTGGTATAATATCTATATCGGTTGGGTTGGTTCCATGTGATATAATTAAATCTAGTGTGTGATTAAGACGATGAGTGGGACCAGTGACGTTTTGCTTGACCCCAAAGGAATTTAATAGATCTGTAAACGCAGCCCCTAACGCGTCATTTGTGTTATCTACGTGTATGTTAAAATCTCCAACAATTAATGCTTTATCGACGTTGACCAATAGATCTGAGAGAAAGTCTGCAAACTCTTTTAGGAAAGCAGCATAGGGCCCTGGAGGTCTATATACAGTAGCTAAGGCTAGAGATAATACAGATTTCTTTCTTACATCTAATAGCGTGACATTTAGCACTAGTACTTCAAATGAATTAAACCTGTGACCTGTTTTCTGGGTAACATTAAGAATATCTCTATATATTGTTGCAACACCGCCGCCACGACCAATCAGACGGGGCTCATGCTTATAACAGTATCCTGGCGGAGTAGACTCATTTAGACCGAAATAATCATTTGGCTTAAGCCAGGTTTCAGTAAGGCAAAGTACATCGAAACTATTATCTGTGACCATTTCATTTACAATAACCGCCTTAGGTGTGAGCGATCTAATGTTTAGAAGACCTAGTTTTAGAAATTGTTTTTGTTCACTAATATTGAGATTTTCTGGTTTAATCACAATTAGATTTTTCCTAGATCCTACAGTAGATTTAATGTTTGACCTCACTAAACGAGGAATAGACACAGTTTCTATATAATGTTCTACATTGGTACTTATGTCAATTAAGTTAGTACAAAATTGGTTTTGTTCACTAATATTGAGATTTTCTGGTTTAATCACAATTAGATTTTTCCTAGATCTTACAGTAGATGTAATGTTTGACCTCACTAAACGAGGAATAGACACAGTTTCTATATAATGTTCTACACAGTTATGTTCAGACACAGTTTCTATATAATGTTCTACACAGTTATGTTCAGACACAGTTTCTATATAATGTTCTACATTGGTACTTATGTCAATTAAGTTAGGACAGCAAATACTGTTATTTGGACTTTGACTTACTAGTCATATGATGGTGTGCAGCGCTCTGGAGATGTTGTCCGACAGAAGAGCCGCTCCGATTCTGCTGGGGTGAAGGCCATCAGGACGGAAGAGCCTAGGTCGCTCCCAAAACAGATTCCAATTATTTACAAAGAGCAGCTTCTGTTCATTACACCATGACATTAACCATTCATTTAGAGCAAATAATCTACTGAACTTTTCATGTCCTAGTCGGTACGTGGGAAGCGGTCCGGACACGATGATCGCTGCTTCAGGCGATGTTCTGCGCACCGTCTCGATCAGGCTCCTGTAGTCCCTCTTCAGAACCTCCGTCTGTCGCAGCCTGGTGTCGTTCGTCCCCGCGTGCAGCACGACAGCTCCGATGCGCTCGTCACCGTTCAGGATCTCGGGAACCTGCGCAGCGACATCGAGAACTCGAGCACCAGGAAAGCAGTGAGTGATAACCTTGCCTTTACCTGAGGTAGCGTGGACATGCCGGACGATGGAAGTACCGATGACCACAGCGTCGCGTTCCGTCTCGCGAAGAGGGGAGAAGCGGTTCCGGGTGGAGATCTCGAAGACCGGGAGGGGCGGAGAGGTCCTCGCTCTGGTCCTGGCTCGCGTCTTCCGCTGTGGAAACACCCAGGGTCCATGGCGCTGTGTCGGTGCCGGAGTGAACGAAACCAGGGATGATGATCGCGTCCTGGGTGCTTGGGTCCTGTGCAGAGAAACACGCGGAGTAGACGAGGTCGGAGTCAAAATGTTAGTATCCACTGACTTGTGCGCATCGGCGCGTGATGTTTCAAGCGCCGTTCGCCGCTCTCTCAGCACAGCTTGTCTGTCTAGAAGGCCGCGAATCTGACTCGCCAACGACTCCAACTCCAACTGCACCGAATGCAGCTCGAACGTGTCCTCACCTGCACTCAAAGGTAACATTAGACACACATCCGAGTTATTCGCCATTGTAGCAGAAGTGCTACGATGGCGAATTGTAGCTATCAGTGTTTACCGGGTGTAACGTTAAACAAGTTACCACGCGTGCAAGGCTAGCGGGCTACCGGTGTAAACAAGTTACCACGCGTGCAAGGCTAGCGGGCTACGGCTAGTAGCGGAAGTTCGGATATAAGTAGCGATATCAAAGCAATCCGATTGTTTTTTATAGAGAATCGTATCGGAGATATGTTCACACGCTGTAAATAATAGAAAGTATTCGTTTGTAAGCGAGTATTAAGAAGAAAATCAAGGATTTATGAATCAATTTGACGGAGCTCAAACACAAACAACGCGCTCCTTTTTGTTTTGGATGTACCAAAACTTTCTTCAGTTAAACAAAGACAAAACTCAACTCATTGCATTTGGAAACAAAGATGAAGTTCTCAAGGTGAACGCATACCTTGAAGCTAGGGGTCAGACAACTAAAGATCAAGTCAGGAATCTGGGTGTGATTCTGGAGTCAGACCTGAGTTTCAGTAGTCATGTCAAAGCAATAACTAAATCAGCTTACTATCATATCAAGAATTAGATGCTTTGTTTCCAGGCAAGACTTGGAGAAACTTGTTCATGCTTTCATCTCCAGTAGGGTGGACTATTGTAATGGTCTTCTCACCGGCCTTCCCAAAAAGACCATTAGACAGCTGCAGCTCATACAGGACGCTGAGCAGAACCAGAACATATGACCATATCACACCAGTCCTCAGGTCTTTACACTGGCTTCCAGTTACATTTAGAATAGATTATAAAGTATTATTACTTGTATATAAATCACTCAATGACCTAGGACCTCAATACATTGCAGATATGCTGATTAAATACAAACCCAACAGATCACTCAGATCATCAGGATCAAGTCAGTTAGAAATACCAAGGGTTCACTCAAAGCAAGGAGATTCTGCTTTTAGCTCTTATGCCAGCCGCAGCTGAACCAGCTTCCTGAACAGATCTGATGTGCTCCAACAGCAGCCACTTTCAAATCCAGACTCAAAAGATGAGTACTCCCTCTGGTGCGAGGAAGACCCGTTTAGATCTGGTCTGACGGGTAAAACATCTAGAGAACGCCCTCAAGTTAGGCCAAGAAGATTTGTCTGTAAGTGTACGGTCTAAACGCACAGTTACCTGACAAATATTTTTAAAGTAAACCTGACTCTCCATTTTCTTCCACCCCAGATAGGGGTTTTCATCTTTATTTTTTATTTCTTTCCATTCCTATTATAACTGTTTTAATTCACTTACGAATATTTTCATTTCATTTCTGTGTAAAGCACTTTGAATTGCCACTGTGTATGAAATGTGCTATACAAAAAAACTTGCCTTGCCTTGCCTTGCCTTGACGGATAGATCTGTAGAGATAGCCCTGGGGGTTCAGTCCATGAAGATTTTTCTGTAAGGGTAATGTTTAAATGCACAGTTACCTGACAAATATTTTTTACGTAAACCTGACTCTCCATTTTCATCCACTTCAGATAGGGGTTATACTATATATAAATATTTTATTTTATTCACTACGAATATTTGAATTCTATTTCTGTGTAAAGCACTTAGAATTGCCACTGTGTTTGAAATGTGCTATACAAATAAACTTGCCTTGCCTTGCCTAATGCTAGTTACCATTTCAGCACGTCTACAAGCAAAGCTGAATGCACCAAACATCTACCCAAGGTACTTTGGGCAAGCTCCAGTAGCAAAACTGAGAATTAATCTTTTTATTTGTCTTCAACATGACAAATCTGACCAATTGGAATCAAGAAACATCACATGCATATAATCTTGAGAACCAATGGAATCTGCCAGTTGCATAAACTCTCACTCGTGCAAGTCTGGAGAATCATGACTGCTAATGAAGAGGGAGGGATTATCGTTAATTAGCCAAAATCTGTAGAGTACAAAAAGACCAAAGAGCAGCATCTCAACAGTGTGACTAGCTGTTGAACAATGGCAGGAAGTTGGTGTGCTGGTCAGTGGCTGGCACTTTGTGTGTGGTTTTGTGCTTTCTGTCATGCTGTTCCACAGTGGAATTATCCGGCCAAGAAGTCTCAAACTCTGATATTACAGCAAACTGACCAGCGGCTTCAACAACAAGCTAGTCAACAGTTTTCTCCGCAGGTTCAACAAGCTAGTCAGCAGTCTCTTCCGTGGGGTCAACAGCAAGCTAGTCAGCAGTCTCCTCCGTGGGGTCAACAGCAAGCTAGTCAGCAGTCTCCTCCGTGGGGTCAACAGCAAGCTAGTCAGCAGTCTCCTCCGTGGGGTCAACAGCAAGCTAGTCAGCAGTCTCCTCCGTGGGGTCAACAGCAAGCTAGTCAGCAGTCTCCTCCGTGGGGTCAACAGCAAGCTAGTCAGCAGTCTCCTCCGTGGGGTCAACAGCAAGCTAGTCAGCAGTCTCCTCCGTGGGGTCAACAGCAAGCTAGTCAGCAGTCTCCTCCGTGGGGTCAACAGCAAGCTAGTCAGCAGTCTCCTCCGTGGGGTCAACAGCAAGCTAGTCAGCAGGTTCAAGCTAGTCAGCAGTCTCCTCCGTGGGGTCAACAGCAAGCTAGTCAGCAGTCTCCTCCGTGGGGTCAACAGCAAGCTAGTCAGCAGTCTCTTCCGTGGGGTCAACAGCAAGCTAGTCAGCAGTCTCCTCCGTGGGGTCAACAGCAAGCTAGTCAGCAGGTTCAAGCTAGTCAGCAGTCTCTTCCGTGGGTTAAACCGCGAGCTAGTCAGCAGTTTCCTCAGAAGGTTCAACAAGCTAGTCAGCAGTTTCCTCAGAAGGTTCAACAAGCTAGTAAGCAGTTTCCTCAGAAGGTTCAACAAGCTAGTAAGCAGTTTCCTCAGAAGGTTCAACAAGCTAGTAAGCAGTTTCCTCAGAAAGTTCAACAAGCTAGTCAGCAGTTTCCTCAGAAGGTTCAACAAGCTAGTAAGCAGTTTCCTCAGAAGGTTCAACAAGCTAGTAAGCAGTTTCCTCAGAAGGTTCAACAAGCTAGTCAGCAGTTTCCTCAGAAGGTTCAACAAGCTAGTCAGCAGTTTCCTCAGAAGGTACAACAAGCTAGTCAGCAGTTTCCTCAGAAGGTTCAACAAGCTAGTCAACAGGTTCAACAAGCTAGTCAACAGTTTCATCAAGCTAGTCAACAGTTTCCTCAGCTGGTTCACACTAAGCAGCCAGTGGCACAGGCAGAGCCTCTTGACAAATGTGCTGTAGCGGATTATGAGCAGATCCAATGTGGTCCACCTGGAATCAGTGGTGCTGAGTGTGAAGCCATCAACTGCTGCTTTAACGGACAGCAGTGTTACTATGGGAAGGCAGGTAAGAGTGTCGAGTCAATGTAAAGGTGTTCATGTTCAACTGATCCTCAGCAATAACCTGCTCTCGTTCCAGTGACTGTCCAGTGTATAAGAGATGGTCAGTTTGTGGTAGTGGTGGCTAGAGATGTTACTCTGCCTCGCTTGAGCCTGGATTCAGTCCGTCTCCTGGGTGGAAGCGACCCACCTTGCAGTCCTGTGGGATCCACACCTTCCTTTGCTATATACCAGTTCCCTGTCACTGCCTGTGGCACGAGCATGATGGTGAGTAGCTGCTTGTGGTTCTGCATGGCTTAAAATGGACTGGATGCCAACAGTTACTATTTGCAGGAGGACAGTGGATATGTGGTGTATGAAAACAGAATGACCTCCTCGTATGAAGTGGGTGTTGGACCACTTGGTTCCATCACAAGGGACAGCCATTTTGAGTAGGTGCTCTTACGCTTTAGCATGAATGTTAATCCTTGGCAAATGCTAAAAGCTCACTGTTTGTTGTCCAGGCTTCTCTTCCAGTGTAGGTACTCTGCTACTGCTGTGGAGGCTCTGGTTGTGGAGGTCAACACTGTTCCTGCACCTCCACCAGTAGCTGCTCCTGGACCCCTCAGGGTGGAGCTTAGACTGGCGAATGGTCAATGTGTCACCAAAGGCTGTGCAGAAGGCAAGTGTGCATAAGTATATTCTAAACTCCAGGTTACAGCAGTTTCTGGTTGAACGCCGGTGTTCTTCCTCAGGGGACGAGGCGTACACGTCCTACTACAGTGGTGCTGATTATCCGGTCACAAAAGTCCTGCGGGAGCCTGTGTATGTTGAGGTGCGCATTTTGGAGAGGACCGACCCCAACATTGTCCTAATGCTGGGACGTTGCTGGGCGACATCAACCCCCAGTCCACTCAGTCTACCCCAATGGGACCTTCTGGTCGACGGGTGAGTAAGGCCAGTCTTTATCCATCTAGTGTGCTGTAAGGCATCTCTGACTGCCTCTTTGTCTTTCAGATGCCCTTACCAGGATGACCGTTACCTGACCACATTGGTGGCTGGATCTTCTGGTCTTCAGTTCCCAACCCACTACAAGCGCTTTGTTGTGAAGATGTTCACATTTGTGGATCCAGCATCACTGGCTCCTCTGCAGGAAACCGTATGCTCCGCAGCCTTACCTGAACCCTTAATATTAGTCTTATAGTGATTTCTGTGGCTTAACCCTTTTCCCTCTCTGTTAGATCTTCATCCACTGTAGTACAGCGGTGTGCCATCCCTCTTCTGGCTCCTGTGAGCAAAGCTGCGCTAGGAAAAGTGAGTGCTTGCTGTAAACTGACTTCAGGAACCATGAGAGTGGTATTTAAATGCCTAATGTTTCTACCCCTTCTCTTACAGGAAGAGACACGCATGTCAAGACCGTCTCTAGTGGACAAACTGTGGTGTCTAGTGGAGAAGTTACCCTGGTCATGTGAATTTGGTTGTTTTAATAAACTTCTTGAATCCACATTAGTCTTTGGCATTGATTTCTGACTGGAGTCAGCTCTTTCATGACTGTTCTCAGTTTGATTTATTGGGATTCACTACTAAACCAGTTCCATTAGCAAGGTTGTGCAGTCTAACTGAGGTGCTTAACTTGAACTAAACAAACCAAGCCTTTGAACTGAACTATTTGCAAAGCTCCAGTTGCTAACCTGGGCCCCTGTTCTTCATGGTGACTAATTAGGGGTTTAACTTGTCTGTTTGGGTCTTTAGGTATGACTGGACCTATAATTTAGTCCCTTAACTAATGTATCCCACCTGGGTTGTCTGAGGACCTATTTACACCTGGTACTAAAGCATTTAATCTGATCACACGTGGACCATGCTAAATACAAGTATAAACTGGGTCTAAATTGTTTTGAGCTGGGGGGGGTGGGGTTATTTTTAGAGACTTTAGGTCTGTGGCCAGTTGCATAAACCGCTTGAACTAGTACTAAAAGTTAGTCATCTAATTTCTTCTTCACTTTACCTAACTGTTTAAAGTCTGTTACATAAGTTAGATTAATCTAAATTTTATTGGTTAAATCTTAACTGCTAGTAGGTTAAACTAGTTAAGACCGAGTCTTAACATAGAGGCTAGGATTATGCAATTGACCCCTGATATTAAAATAAGAAACTGAGGGCAAGTGGACAGGCTGATTCAATTCACTTTTTCATGCCCTTTTCCCACTACTGTCTGTGGTGATTCAGATGTACATCATTGCTTGCATTGTATGATTGCCCACTACTGGTTGAATTGGAAAGTCCTAAGTACATATGAGTAGACTCGTCCCTTCTGTCATAATCAAGGAGTCGAGGGTCTGTCCATATAAACCTCCCTTGTCCACTTGTGGAACACTTCAAACTGGTGACAGGGATTACCCCGAGGGGAAGTGCTTGGGGAGGTTTGTGAGTGTGTTGCCAAATGTGGAACTACATACTACTCTATTTCTGTAGTAATGTGCAACCTCAGTGCTGCATTTGACACTGTCGATCACAACATACTTCTTGACAGGCTGGAAAACTGGGTTGGGCTTTCTGGGATGGTCCTTAAATGGTCCAGGACATACTTAGAAGGGAGAGGTTATTATGTGAGTATAGGTGACCATAAGTCTGAGTGGACATCCATGACATGCGGAGTCCCACAAGGGTCAATTCTTGTTCCACTCCTATTCCACCTGTACATGCTCCCACTGAGCCAAATAATGAGAGAGAACCAAATGGCTGACGACACCCAGATCTACTTAGGCCTATCACCTAATGACTACAGCCCCATTGACTCCCTGTGCAAATGCATTGATGAAGTTAACAACTGGATGTACCAAAACTTTCTTCAGTTAAACAAAGACAAAACTCAACTCATTGCATTTGGAAACAAAGATGAAGTTCTCAAGGTGAACGCATACCTTGAAGCTAGGGGTCAGACAACTAAAGATCAAGTCAGGAATCTGGGTGTGATTCTGGAGTCAGACCTGAGTTTCAGTAGTCATGTCAAAGCAATAACTAAATCAGCTTACTATCATATCAAGAATTAGATGCTTTGTTTCCAGGCAAGACTTGGAGAAACTTGTTCATGCTTTCATCTCCAGTAGGGTGGACTATTGTAATGGTCTTCTCACCGGCCTTCCCAAAAAGACCATTAGACAGCTGCAGCTCATACAGGACGCTGAGCAGAACCAGAACATATGACCATATCACACCAGTCCTCAGGTCTTTACACTGGCTTCCAGTTACATTTAGAATAGATTATAAAGTATTATTACTTGTATATAAATCACTCAATGACCTAGGACCTCAATACATTGCAGATATGCTGATTAAATACAAACCCAACAGATCACTCAGATCATCAGGATCAAGTCAGTTAGAAATACCAAGGGTTCACTCAAAGCAAGGAGATTCTGCTTTTAGCTCTTATGCCAGCCGCAGCTGAACCAGCTTCCTGAACAGATCTGATGTGCTCCAACAGCAGCCACTTTCAAATCCAGACTCAAAAGATGAGTACTCCCTCTGGTGCGAGGAAGACCCGTTTAGATCTGGTCTGACGGGTAAAACATCTAGAGAACGCCCTCAAGTTAGGCCAAGAAGATTTGTCTGTAAGTGTACGGTCTAAACGCACAGTTACCTGACAAATATTTTTAAAGTAAACCTGACTCTCCATTTTCTTCCACCCCAGATAGGGGTTTTCATCTTTATTTTTTATTTCTTTCCATTCCTATTATAACTGTTTTAATTCACTTACGAATATTTTCATTTCATTTCTGTGTAAAGCACTTTGAATTGCCACTGTGTATGAAATGTGCTATACAAAAAAACTTGCCTTGCCTTGCCTTGCCTTGACGGATAGATCTGTAGAGATAGCCCTGGGGGTTCAGTCCATGAAGATTTTTCTGTAAGGGTAATGTTTAAATGCACAGTTACCTGACAAATATTTTTTACGTAAACCTGACTCTCCATTTTCATCCACTTCAGATAGGGGTTATACTATATATAAATATTTTATTTTATTCACTACGAATATTTGAATTCTATTTCTGTGTAAAGCACTTAGAATTGCCACTGTGTTTGAAATGTGCTATACAAATAAACTTGCCTTGCCTTGCCTAATGCTAGTTACCATTTCAGCACGTCTACAAGCAAAGCTGAATGCACCAAACATCTACCCAAGGTACTTTGGGCAAGCTCCAGTAGCAAAACTGAGAATTAATCTTTTTATTTGTCTTCAACATGACAAATCTGACCAATTGGAATCAAGAAACATCACATGCATATAATCTTGAGAACCAATGGAATCTGCCAGTTGCATAAACTCTCACTCGTGCAAGTCTGGAGAATCATGACTGCTAATGAAGAGGGAGGGATTATCGTTAATTAGCCAAAATCTGTAGAGTACAAAAAGACCAAAGAGCAGCATCTCAACAGTGTGACTAGCTGTTGAACAATGGCAGGAAGTTGGTGTGCTGGTCAGTGGCTGGCACTTTGTGTGTGGTTTTGTGCTTTCTGTCATGCTGTTCCACAGTGGAATTATCCGGCCAAGAAGTCTCAAACTCTGATATTACAGCAAACTGACCAGCGGCTTCAACAACAAGCTAGTCAAAAGTTTTCTCCGCAGGTTCAACAAGCTAGTCAGCAGTCTCTTCCGTGGGGTCAACAGCAAGCTAGTCAGCAGTCTCTTCCGTGGGGTCAACAGCAAGCTAGTCAGCAGTCTCCTCCGTGGGGTCAACAGCAAGCTAGTCAGCAGTCTCCTCCGTGGGGTCAACAGCAAGCTAGTCAGCAGTCTCCTCCGTGGGGTCAACAGCAAGCTAGTCAGCAGTCTCCTCCGTGGGGTCAACAGCAAGCTAGTCAGCAGTCTCCTCCGTGGGGTCAACAGCAAGCTAGTCAGCAGTCTCCTCCGTGGGGTCAACAGCAAGCTAGTCAGCAGTCTCCTCCGTGGGGTCAACAGCAAGCTAGTCAGCAGTCTCCTCCGTGGGGTCAACAGCAAGCTAGTCAGCAGTCTCCTCCGTGGGGTCAACAGCAAGCTAGTCAGCAGGTTCAAGCTAGTCAGCAGTCTCCTCCGTGGGGTCAACAGCAAGCTAGTCAGCAGTCTCCTCCGTGGGGTCAACAGCAAGCTAGTCAGCAGTCTCTTCCGTGGGGTCAACAGCAAGCTAGTCAGCAGTCTCCTCCGTGGGGTCAACAGCAAGCTAGTCAGCAGGTTCAAGCTAGTCAGCAGTCTCTTCCGTGGGTTAAACCGCGAGCTAGTCAGCAGTTTCCTCAGAAGGTTCAACAAGCTAGTCAGCAGTTTCCTCAGAAGGTTCAACAAGCTAGTAAGCAGTTTCCTCAGAAGGTTCAACAAGCTAGTAAGCAGTTTCCTCAGAAGGTTCAACAAGCTAGTAAGCAGTTTCCTCAGAAAGTTCAACAAGCTAGTCAGCAGTTTCCTCAGAAGGTTCAACAAGCTAGTAAGCAGTTTCCTCAGAAGGTTCAACAAGCTAGTAAGCAGTTTCCTCAGAAGGTTCAACAAGCTAGTCAGCAGTTTCCTCAGAAGGTTCAACAAGCTAGTCAGCAGTTTCCTCAGAAGGTACAACAAGCTAGTCAGCAGTTTCCTCAGAAGGTTCAACAAGCTAGTCAACAGGTTCAACAAGCTAGTCAACAGTTTCATCAAGCTAGTCAACAGTTTCCTCAGCTGGTTCACACTAAGCAGCCAGTGGCACAGGCAGAGCCTCTTGACAAATGTGCTGTAGCGGATTATGAGCAGATCCAATGTGGTCCACCTGGAATCAGTGGTGCTGAGTGTGAAGCCATCAACTGCTGCTTTAACGGACAGCAGTGTTACTATGGGAAGGCAGGTAAGAGTGTCGAGTCAATGTAAAGGTGTTCATGTTCAACTGATCCTCAGCAATAACCTGCTCTCGTTCCAGTGACTGTCCAGTGTATAAGAGATGGTCAGTTTGTGGTAGTGGTGGCTAGAGATGTTACTCTGCCTCGCTTGAGCCTGGATTCAGTCCGTCTCCTGGGTGGAAGCGACCCACCTTGCAGTCCTGTGGGATCCACACCTTCCTTTGCTATATACCAGTTCCCTGTCACTGCCTGTGGCACGAGCATGATGGTGAGTAGCTGCTTGTGGTTCTGCATGGCTTAAAATGGACTGGATGCCAACAGTTACTATTTGCAGGAGGACAGTGGATATGTGGTGTATGAAAACAGAATGACCTCCTCGTATGAAGTGGGTGTTGGACCACTTGGTTCCATCACAAGGGACAGCCATTTTGAGTAGGTGCTCTTACGCTTTAGCATGAATGTTAATCCTTGGCAAATGCTAAAAGCTCACTGTTTGTTGTCCAGGCTTCTCTTCCAGTGTAGGTACTCTGCTACTGCTGTGGAGGCTCTGGTTGTGGAGGTCAACACTGTTCCTGCACCTCCACCAGTAGCTGCTCCTGGACCCCTCAGGGTGGAGCTTAGACTGGCGAATGGTCAATGTGTCACCAAAGGCTGTGCAGAAGGCAAGTGTGCATAAGTATATTCTAAACTCCAGGTTACAGCAGTTTCTGGTTGAACGCCGGTGTTCTTCCTCAGGGGACGAGGCGTACACGTCCTACTACAGTGGTGCTGATTATCCGGTCACAAAAGTCCTGCGGGAGCCTGTGTATGTTGAGGTGCGCATTTTGGAGAGGACCGACCCCAACATTGTCCTAATGCTGGGACGTTGCTGGGCGACATCAACCCCCAGTCCACTCAGTCTACCCCAATGGGACCTTCTGGTCGACGGGTGAGTAAGGCCAGTCTTTATCCATCTAGTGTGCTGTAAGGCATCTCTGACTGCCTCTTTGTCTTTCAGATGCCCTTACCAGGATGACCGTTACCTGACCACATTGGTGGCTGGATCTTCTGGTCTTCAGTTCCCAACCCACTACAAGCGCTTTGTTGTGAAGATGTTCACATTTGTGGATCCAGCATCACTGGCTCCTCTGCAGGAAACCGTATGCTCCGCAGCCTTACCTGAACCCTTAATATTAGTCTTATAGTGATTTCTGTGGCTTAACCCTTTTCCCTCTCTGTTAGATCTTCATCCACTGTAGTACAGCGGTGTGCCATCCCTCTTCTGGCTCCTGTGAGCAAAGCTGCGCTAGGAAAAGTGAGTGCTTGCTGTAAACTGACTTCAGGAACCATGAGAGTGGTATTTAAATGCCTAATGTTTCTACCCCTTCTCTTACAGGAAGAGACACGCATGTCAAGACCGTCTCTAGTGGACAAACTGTGGTGTCTAGTGGAGAAGTTACCCTGGTCATGTGAATTTGGTTGTTTTAATAAACTTCTTGAATCCACATTAGTCTTTGGCATTGATTTCTGACTGGAGTCAGCTCTTTCATGACTGTTCTCAGTTTGATTTATTGGGATTCACTACTAAACCAGTTCCATTAGCAAGGTTGTGCAGTCTAACTGAGGTGCTTAACTTGAACTAAACAAACCAAGCCTTTGAACTGAACTATTTGCAAAGCTCCAGTTGCTAACCTGGGCCCCTGTTCTTCATGGTGACTAATTAGGGGTTTAACTTGTCTGTTTGGGTCTTTAGGTATGACTGGACCTATAATTTAGTCCCTTAACTAATGTATCCCACCTGGGTTGTCTGAGGACCTATTTACACCTGGTACTAAAGCATTTAATCTGATCACACGTGGACCATGCTAAATACAAGTATAAACTGGGTCTAAATTGTTTTGAGCTGGGGGGGGTGGGGTTATTTTTAGAGACTTTAGGTCTGTGGCCAGTTGCATAAACCGCTTGAACTAGTACTAAAAGTTAGTCATCTAATTTCTTCTTCACTTTACCTAACTGTTTAAAGTCTGTTACATAAGTTAGATTAATCTAAATTTTATTGGTTAAATCTTAACTGCTAGTAGGTTAAACTAGTTAAGACCGAGTCTTAACATAGAGGCTAGGATTATGCAATTGACCCCTGATATTAAAATAAGAAACTGAGGGCAAGTGGACAGGCTGATTCAATTCACTTTTTCATGCCCTTTTCCCACTACTGTCTGTGGTGATTCAGATGTACATCATTGCTTGCATTGTATGATTGCCCACTACTGGTTGAATTGGAAAGTCCTAAGTACATATGAGTAGACTCGTCCCTTCTGTCATAATCAAGGAGTCGAGGGTCTGTCCATATAAACCTCCCTTGTCCACTTGTGGAACACTTCAAACTGGTGACAGGGATTACCCCGAGGGGAAGTGCTTGGGGAGGTTTGTGAGTGTGTTGCCAAATGTGGAACTACATACTACTCTATTTCTGTAGTAATGTGCAACCTCAGTGCTGCATTTGACACTGTCGATCACAACATACTTCTTGACAGGCTGGAAAACTGGGTTGGGCTTTCTGGGATGGTCCTTAAATGGTCCAGGACATACTTAGAAGGGAGAGGTTATTATGTGAGTATAGGTGACCATAAGTCTGAGTGGACATCCATGACATGCGGAGTCCCACAAGGGTCAATTCTTGTTCCACTCCTATTCCACCTGTACATGCTCCCACTGAGCCAAATAATGAGAGAGAACCAAATGGCTGACGACACCCAGATCTACTTAGGCCTATCACCTAATGACTACAGCCCCATTGACTCCCTGTGCAAATGCATTGATGAAGTTAACAACTGGATGTACCAAAACTTTCTTCAGTTAAACAAAGACAAAACTCAACTCATTGCATTTGGAAACAAAGATGAAGTTCTCAAGGTGAACGCATACCTTGAAGCTAGGGGTCAGACAACTAAAGATCAAGTCAGGAATCTGGGTGTGATTCTGGAGTCAGACCTGAGTTTCAGTAGTCATGTCAAAGCAATAACTAAATCAGCTTACTATCATATCAAGAATTAGATGCTTTGTTTCCAGGCAAGACTTGGAGAAACTTGTTCATGCTTTCATCTCCAGTAGGGTGGACTATTGTAATGGTCTTCTCACCGGCCTTCCCAAAAAGACCATTAGACAGCTGCAGCTCATACAGGACGCTGAGCAGAACCAGAACATATGACCATATCACACCAGTCCTCAGGTCTTTACACTGGCTTCCAGTTACATTTAGAATAGATTATAAAGTATTATTACTTGTATATAAATCACTCAATGACCTAGGACCTCAATACATTGCAGATATGCTGATTAAATACAAACCCAACAGATCACTCAGATCATCAGGATCAAGTCAGTTAGAAATACCAAGGGTTCACTCAAAGCAAGGAGATTCTGCTTTTAGCTCTTATGCCAGCCGCAGCTGAACCAGCTTCCTGAACAGATCTGATGTGCTCCAACAGCAGCCACTTTCAAATCCAGACTCAAAAGATGAGTACTCCCTCTGGTGCGAGGAAGACCCGTTTAGATCTGGTCTGACGGGTAAAACATCTAGAGAACGCCCTCAAGTTAGGCCAAGAAGATTTGTCTGTAAGTGTACGGTCTAAACGCACAGTTACCTGACAAATATTTTTAAAGTAAACCTGACTCTCCATTTTCTTCCACCCCAGATAGGGGTTTTCATCTTTATTTTTTATTTCTTTCCATTCCTATTATAACTGTTTTAATTCACTTACGAATATTTTCATTTCATTTCTGTGTAAAGCACTTTGAATTGCCACTGTGTATGAAATGTGCTATACAAAAAAACTTGCCTTGCCTTGCCTTGCCTTGACGGATAGATCTGTAGAGATAGCCCTGGGGGTTCAGTCCATGAAGATTTTTCTGTAAGGGTAATGTTTAAATGCACAGTTACCTGACAAATATTTTTTACGTAAACCTGACTCTCCATTTTCATCCACTTCAGATAGGGGTTATACTATATATAAATATTTTATTTTATTCACTACGAATATTTGAATTCTATTTCTGTGTAAAGCACTTAGAATTGCCACTGTGTTTGAAATGTGCTATACAAATAAACTTGCCTTGCCTTGCCTAATGCTAGTTACCATTTCAGCACGTCTACAAGCAAAGCTGAATGCACCAAACATCTACCCAAGGTACTTTGGGCAAGCTCCAGTAGCAAAACTGAGAATTAATCTTTTTATTTGTCTTCAACATGACAAATCTGACCAATTGGAATCAAGAAACATCACATGCATATAATCTTGAGAACCAATGGAATCTGCCAGTTGCATAAACTCTCACTCGTGCAAGTCTGGAGAATCATGACTGCTAATGAAGAGGGAGGGATTATCGTTAATTAGCCAAAATCTGTAGAGTACAAAAAGACCAAAGAGCAGCATCTCAACAGTGTGACTAGCTGTTGAACAATGGCAGGAAGTGGAGTGGAGAAGGGGTGTGGAGCAGAGATGGCAGGAAGTAACGTAGGAGTGGGAGGTGAGGTGGAGATGGGAGAAGAAAATGCTGGAGAAACTAACAGTGGAGAATGGTATACAATAGTACGAAATTTCAAAAGGAAAAAGAAAAATAAAAACCTTAATGATGATAATCGTTGGGATTCGGATGTGGAGAGTATAGTCAGTAAAGTTTCATCTCAAAATAGAGGGGAAGAGTTTAAGGTAAAACTTCAGTTTGATTCTCCTGGTTCTGTTAACCCATTGAAACTGACGAAAGCCTTACATGACAAAGTAGGTACTGTGAATGTTAAACCACTTAGAGATGGTAGCTTGATGATTACCTGTTCTGACGCCAAACAGAGAGATGATATGATTAAAATGACAACTTTGGCAGGAAAGGAAGTTAAATGTTTTGTTTGGGGACAAAAGAAAACAGTGCAAGGAGTAATTACAGGGATTTCAACAGATTTAACATCTGAAGAAATCTTGGAGAATGTATCAGGAGCTAAAGTAGTGAAGGCTAGGAGATTGATGTATTTCAAGAATGGAACAAAACAGGAGAGCTTATCTATACTATTGCAATTTCAAGAGGAAGTGCTCCCAAGAAGAGTTAAAGTAGGATTCATGAGTTTTCAGGTACGAACATATGTTCCGCCTCCCCTAAGGTGTTTTAAATGCCAACGATATGGTCATGTAGCAGCGGTGTGTAGAGGCAAACAGAGGTGTGGTAAATGTGGAGGAGAAGATCATGAATATGGCAAATGTAACAAAGGTACAAAAAACAAATGCTGCAATTGTGGGGGCGAACATAGTGCTGCGTATAAAGGATGTGAGGCGCATAAACGAGCGGCGGAAGTACAGAGAATCAGAGTTGAAGGAAAGTTGACGTATGCTGAAGCCATTAAAGTAACTAATGCAAAAAGAAGTGAGATAATATCACCAATAACGAGAGTGGCTGAACAGAGACAGGATCAGAATCCTAACAGGACAAGAAGAGATGATAGCCCTACAGCAACCAAACCAGGTATTGGAGTGGATAGTGTTGTGTTTGTAGCATTTCTGGCAGAAGTAGTCAATTGTTCAGCTCAAACACAAAGCAGAACAGAGAGGATTAAAATTATCATAAAGGCAGCACAAAAATACCTTAATTTGGGGGAAATAACAGTAGATGCAATAAATGAAACACTCATAGCAGGGACACAGGAAATTCAGTCATCATGTGGAGAATCGTAATGGTTATTGTAATTCTGCAATGGAATGCTCGGAGTCTTTGTTCTAACGGGCAGGAATTTAAAAAGTATATTGAAGAAAGGAGTGAGAAACCAAACGTTATTTGCGTACAAGAAACATGGCTTAGGCCTCACTTAGATTTTATACTACATGGATATGTGGCTGTACGTAGGGACAGGGAAAGTGGTACTGGAGGAGGTGTAGCTATGTTTGTTCAACAGGGAATAGGATATAGGATTATAAATGTAAGTAAAGATTCTGAGGCGATTGTAGTTGAAGTATGGATAGGAAAAACGAACATATGGATAGTGAACTATTATAATCCATGTGGGAAACTAAGTAAAGAAACTTTAGAAAAGATAATTGGTGAAGAATCACATAAGACCGTTTGGTGTGGGGATTTTAATGCTCATAGCACACTTTGGGGTGGTACACACACTGATTATAATGGAGGTGTGGTGGAAGAATTTATAGAGGAGCAAGATCTAGTTTGTTTGAATGATGGAAGAGCAACTAGAGTAGATGTAGCAAGAGGGTTAGAATCTCCAATTGATATAACATTGGTCTCTAAACAAATAGCAAGAATTAGTAAGTGGGATGTTGTACACGATTCCACAGTAGGTAGTGACCATTATCCAATAGTCTGTGAAATAGGAGTGGGACCAATTCAGTTGGAGGAAATGGGTTTCCCTAGATGGAAATTAAAAAATGCTAATTGGGCACTTTATAATACGATATGTAGTATGAGGTTAGAAGGAATTAGTCAAATCAGATATGATAGTATAGATGATTTTAATGCAAACATAGTAGAAATCATGCATTCCACTGCAAAAGAAGTTATTGGTAAAGGAAATGGATTAAAACAACACAAGACAGTTCCCTGGTGGTCAGACGAATGCAATAAAGCAATTAAGACAAGAAATAGAGCTTTTAGGAAAGTTAAAGGATCCTTCTCTTTTAATGACCTAATAGAATACAAAAAGGCACAAGCAGAAGTTAGACGGACGATTAGAAAAGCTAAACAAAATTACTGGAAGCAATTTTGCAATAATATAGGGAGAGAAACGCATATTAGTCAAGTATGGGACATGATAAGAAGGATGGGAGGAATTAGGAGGGAGTATACATTGCCAGCTATTAAATATAATAACAAAATTATGATAACAAATAAAGATAAAGCGGAGGCTCTGGCAAAAACATTTGTAAAAGTTCATAGTTCTACAAATCTGACACCTGATGCAATGAAAGGTAGAGATGAAGTAATGAGAGAGCACTCTAACATCATAATGGAAAAGGAAGATTTTAATGGAACAGTAAATGATTTTTATTCTTTTTTTGAGCTGAAAAGAGCTTTGGTAGGAGCCAGAGAAACATCTCCTGGTAAGGATGAAATATGTTATAAAATGGTTGAAAACTTAAATCCTCAAGCGCAGTTGGTGATCCTGCAGCTATATAATAAGGTATGGGAGTTAGGGGTATTGCCGTCAGCATGGAAACACTCTGTTGTTATCCCAATTGGGAAACCAGGTAAAGATAAAGGTGAAACAACTAGTTATAGACCTATCGCACTAACATCTAATTTATGTAAAATAATGGAACGTATGGTCACTGACAGGTTAACTTACATATTAGAAAGTAGGAATTTGCTAATACCACAACAAAGTGGTTTCCGTAGAGGGAGGTCAACTATGGATCCGGTGATATGCTTGGAGGATGAAATCAGGAAGGCTCAGACTAAAAAGGAACTGGTAGCTGCTGTCTTCTTTGATGTGGAGAAGGCCTATGATATGTTGTGGAAAGAGGGTCTTCTGATTAAATTAGAATCCATGGGAATTGGGGGAAGAATGTTCAACTGGATTATGAATTTTCTGAAGGACAGGACTATAGAGGTAAGAGTTGGAGTATCTTACTCTAAAGTTTACTCTATAGAAAATGGGGTACCACAAGGAAGTGTATGTAGTCCTATTTTGTTTAATATCATGATTAATGAGGTTTTTTCAGAGGTTGATACTAGACTTGGGAGGTCTTTATATGCAGATGATGGGGCAATATGGGTAAGGGGTCGTAATGCAGCATTTGTTGGAAAAAAGCTACAGACAGCAGTCAACATTGTTGAGAATTGGGGAAATAGGTGGGGTTTTCGGTTTTCTGTGGACAAGACACAGGTTATTTGTTTTTCTAAGAAGTGTAATAATCCTGCAATACAAATTACTCTTTATGGGCAATCAATCAAGCAGGTTCAAAGTATAAGGTTTTTAGGTGTGTGGATGGACCATAAGTTGACATTTGGAGATCATATACAGAAAAATGTTACCAAGTGTAAGAAGGCAGTCAATGTTATGAGATGCCTGGTAGGAAGTGGTTGGGGTGCCAGTATGAACTCTCTTAAACATATTTATATTGCGTTAATTAGATCAACATTGGATTATGCATGCATTGCATTTAGTTCAGCTGCAAAATCTCATTTGCAAAGGCTTGACTTAATCCAAACACAAGCCCTCCGCCTATGTAGTGGTGCAATCAAGACTTCTTCAATCCCAGCTCTACAGGTGGAGGTTGGGGAGATGCCTTTATCTCTGAGACGTCTTCAGCTTGCCATGGTATATTGGGTAAACTTACAGGGGCATAAGCAGGGTCATCCAACTAAACCAGTGTTAAATTCATGTTGGGAGCATGGAAGAAAGCAATTTAATAGTTTTGGATGGGTGGGAAACGGACAAGCCGAGAAACTGGGACTAGTTAAATTAACTAACAGCTGTGCAGTGGCGTTACCTACTATTCCCCCTTGGATGTTTCCATTACCAGTTGTGGACCTTGAAATCGCAAATACATTAAAACAATGCAAGGAATATGGTGGGATGAACGATCTGGTAAAGCAATATCTAGCTCTCAATTATAATAATAGTATTCAAATATTTACAGATGGCTCAAAAGACCCAAATACAGGAAAGACGGGAGCTGCAGTATATATACCACACTTTCAGAAATCCATACTTAAAAGAACTTCAGATCATTTAGCAGTTTACACTGTGGAACTTTTAGCTATTTTACTAGCACTCACGTGGATAGAGGAGGTTGGACCTAATAAATATATTATCTGCTCAGACTCAATGGCATCATTAATAAGTATTGCAAACTGCAAATCTGTCTGTAGGCCTGACTTGATTTATGAAATCTTTCATAGTCTATATAGATTACAAAATCTTAATATTGTAGTGAGTTTTATGTGGGTCCCATCTCACGTTGAAATAGAGGGTAATGAAGCAGTTGATTGTTTGGCTAAAAAGACTCTTGAGTCAGATCTGCAATGGATAGTTCCATTGAGTAAAATGGAAGTGAAAAGTGTCATTAAATCAGGAATCAATGGGTTATGGCAAGAACAATGGGATAAGGAGATCAAAGGTCGTTTTTTATATAAAGTACAGAAACAAGTGACAACAAGGAGACAGGGTGGTTGGAATCGAAGGGGAGAAACAGTGATCACAAGGTTAAGAATTGGACATACAGGTCTCAATCATAATCTCAGTCGTTTAGGGAAACACGCAACGGGACTATGCATTAACTGTGACAAGAGAGAAACTGTAGAACATGTATTACTAGAGTGTGAAGCATACAACATGGAAAGAACTATACTATTAGAACAAGTCAAAGAATTAGGTTATACACAATTATCAGTAGAGGGTTTACTTTCTTTTTCTACATCAAAACCATCAGTATGGCCAGTTCTCATTAGGTACTTAAAAGAAACAGGTTTATTTGATAGAATTTAAAAACAACACTACAATTTTTTTTTTTATTTTTTTATTTTTATTAGCATATAAATCCGCATTGAAGCTCCACACCCCAAGCAGTTGGTGGCGGTAATGCACCAAATTGGTATGCCAACCGCCAATAACTTTAAAGAAGAAGAAGAAGAAGATCTCAACAGTGTGACTAGCTGTTGAACAATGGCAGGAAGTTGGTGTGCTGGTCAGTGGCTGGCACTTTGTGTGTGGTTTTGTGCTTTCTGTCATGCTGTTCCACAGTGGAATTATCCGGCCAAGAAGTCTCAAACTCTGATATTACAGCAAACTGACCAGCGGCTTCAACAACAAGCTAGTCAAAAGTTTTCTCCGCAGGTTCAACAAGCTAGTCAGCAGTCTCTTCCGTGGGGTCAACAGCAAGCTAGTCAGCAGTCTCTTCCGTGGGGTCAACAGCAAGCTAGTCAGCAGTCTCCTCCGTGGGGTCAACAGCAAGCTAGTCAGCAGTCTCCTCCGTGGGGTCAACAGCAAGCTAGTCAGCAGTCTCCTCCGTGGGGTCAACAGCAAGCTAGTCAGCAGTCTCCTCCGTGGGGTCAACAGCAAGCTAGTCAGCAGTCTCCTCCGTGGGGTCAACAGCAAGCTAGTCAGCAGTCTCCTCCGTGGGGTCAACAGCAAGCTAGTCAGCAGTCTCCTCCGTGGGGTCAACAGCAAGCTAGTCAGCAGTCTCCTCCGTGGGGTCAACAGCAAGCTAGTCAGCAGTCTCCTCCGTGGGGTCAACAGCAAGCTAGTCAGCAGGTTCAAGCTAGTCAGCAGTCTCCTCCGTGGGGTCAACAGCAAGCTAGTCAGCAGTCTCCTCCGTGGGGTCAACAGCAAGCTAGTCAGCAGTCTCTTCCGTGGGGTCAACAGCAAGCTAGTCAGCAGTCTCCTCCGTGGGGTCAACAGCAAGCTAGTCAGCAGGTTCAAGCTAGTCAGCAGTCTCTTCCGTGGGTTAAACCGCGAGCTAGTCAGCAGTTTCCTCAGAAGGTTCAACAAGCTAGTCAGCAGTTTCCTCAGAAGGTTCAACAAGCTAGTAAGCAGTTTCCTCAGAAGGTTCAACAAGCTAGTAAGCAGTTTCCTCAGAAGGTTCAACAAGCTAGTAAGCAGTTTCCTCAGAAAGTTCAACAAGCTAGTCAGCAGTTTCCTCAGAAGGTTCAACAAGCTAGTAAGCAGTTTCCTCAGAAGGTTCAACAAGCTAGTAAGCAGTTTCCTCAGAAGGTTCAACAAGCTAGTCAGCAGTTTCCTCAGAAGGTTCAACAAGCTAGTCAGCAGTTTCCTCAGAAGGTACAACAAGCTAGTCAGCAGTTTCCTCAGAAGGTTCAACAAGCTAGTCAACAGGTTCAACAAGCTAGTCAACAGTTTCATCAAGCTAGTCAACAGTTTCCTCAGCTGGTTCACACTAAGCAGCCAGTGGCACAGGCAGAGCCTCTTGACAAATGTGCTGTAGCGGATTATGAGCAGATCCAATGTGGTCCACCTGGAATCAGTGGTGCTGAGTGTGAAGCCATCAACTGCTGCTTTAACGGACAGCAGTGTTACTATGGGAAGGCAGGTAAGAGTGTCGAGTCAATGTAAAGGTGTTCATGTTCAACTGATCCTCAGCAATAACCTGCTCTCGTTCCAGTGACTGTCCAGTGTATAAGAGATGGTCAGTTTGTGGTAGTGGTGGCTAGAGATGTTACTCTGCCTCGCTTGAGCCTGGATTCAGTCCGTCTCCTGGGTGGAAGCGACCCACCTTGCAGTCCTGTGGGATCCACACCTTCCTTTGCTATATACCAGTTCCCTGTCACTGCCTGTGGCACGAGCATGATGGTGAGTAGCTGCTTGTGGTTCTGCATGGCTTAAAATGGACTGGATGCCAACAGTTACTATTTGCAGGAGGACAGTGGATATGTGGTGTATGAAAACAGAATGACCTCCTCGTATGAAGTGGGTGTTGGACCACTTGGTTCCATCACAAGGGACAGCCATTTTGAGTAGGTGCTCTTACGCTTTAGCATGAATGTTAATCCTTGGCAAATGCTAAAAGCTCACTGTTTGTTGTCCAGGCTTCTCTTCCAGTGTAGGTACTCTGCTACTGCTGTGGAGGCTCTGGTTGTGGAGGTCAACACTGTTCCTGCACCTCCACCAGTAGCTGCTCCTGGACCCCTCAGGGTGGAGCTTAGACTGGCGAATGGTCAATGTGTCACCAAAGGCTGTGCAGAAGGCAAGTGTGCATAAGTATATTCTAAACTCCAGGTTACAGCAGTTTCTGGTTGAACGCCGGTGTTCTTCCTCAGGGGACGAGGCGTACACGTCCTACTACAGTGGTGCTGATTATCCGGTCACAAAAGTCCTGCGGGAGCCTGTGTATGTTGAGGTGCGCATTTTGGAGAGGACCGACCCCAACATTGTCCTAATGCTGGGACGTTGCTGGGCGACATCAACCCCCAGTCCACTCAGTCTACCCCAATGGGACCTTCTGGTCGACGGGTGAGTAAGGCCAGTCTTTATCCATCTAGTGTGCTGTAAGGCATCTCTGACTGCCTCTTTGTCTTTCAGATGCCCTTACCAGGATGACCGTTACCTGACCACATTGGTGGCTGGATCTTCTGGTCTTCAGTTCCCAACCCACTACAAGCGCTTTGTTGTGAAGATGTTCACATTTGTGGATCCAGCATCACTGGCTCCTCTGCAGGAAACCGTATGCTCCGCAGCCTTACCTGAACCCTTAATATTAGTCTTATAGTGATTTCTGTGGCTTAACCCTTTTCCCTCTCTGTTAGATCTTCATCCACTGTAGTACAGCGGTGTGCCATCCCTCTTCTGGCTCCTGTGAGCAAAGCTGCGCTAGGAAAAGTGAGTGCTTGCTGTAAACTGACTTCAGGAACCATGAGAGTGGTATTTAAATGCCTAATGTTTCTACCCCTTCTCTTACAGGAAGAGACACGCATGTCAAGACCGTCTCTAGTGGACAAACTGTGGTGTCTAGTGGAGAAGTTACCCTGGTCATGTGAATTTGGTTGTTTTAATAAACTTCTTGAATCCACATTAGTCTTTGGCATTGATTTCTGACTGGAGTCAGCTCTTTCATGACTGTTCTCAGTTTGATTTATTGGGATTCACTACTAAACCAGTTCCATTAGCAAGGTTGTGCAGTCTAACTGAGGTGCTTAACTTGAACTAAACAAACCAAGCCTTTGAACTGAACTATTTGCAAAGCTCCAGTTGCTAACCTGGGCCCCTGTTCTTCATGGTGACTAATTAGGGGTTTAACTTGTCTGTTTGGGTCTTTAGGTATGACTGGACCTATAATTTAGTCCCTTAACTAATGTATCCCACCTGGGTTGTCTGAGGACCTATTTACACCTGGTACTAAAGCATTTAATCTGATCACACGTGGACCATGCTAAATACAAGTATAAACTGGGTCTAAATTGTTTTGAGCTGGGGGGGGTGGGGTTATTTTTAGAGACTTTAGGTCTGTGGCCAGTTGCATAAACCGCTTGAACTAGTACTAAAAGTTAGTCATCTAATTTCTTCTTCACTTTACCTAACTGTTTAAAGTCTGTTACATAAGTTAGATTAATCTAAATTTTATTGGTTAAATCTTAACTGCTAGTAGGTTAAACTAGTTAAGACCGAGTCTTAACATAGAGGCTAGGATTATGCAATTGACCCCTGATATTAAAATAAGAAACTGAGGGCAAGTGGACAGGCTGATTCAATTCACTTTTTCATGCCCTTTTCCCACTACTGTCTGTGGTGATTCAGATGTACATCATTGCTTGCATTGTATGATTGCCCACTACTGGTTGAATTGGAAAGTCCTAAGTACATATGAGTAGACTCGTCCCTTCTGTCATAATCAAGGAGTCGAGGGTCTGTCCATATAAACCTCCCTTGTCCACTTGTGGAACACTTCAAACTGGTGACAGGGATTACCCCGAGGGGAAGTGCTTGGGGAGGTTTGTGAGTGTGTTGCCAAATGTGGAACTACATACTACTCTATTTCTGTAGTAATGTGCAACCTCAGTGCTGCATTTGACACTGTCGATCACAACATACTTCTTGACAGGCTGGAAAACTGGGTTGGGCTTTCTGGGATGGTCCTTAAATGGTCCAGGACATACTTAGAAGGGAGAGGTTATTATGTGAGTATAGGTGACCATAAGTCTGAGTGGACATCCATGACATGCGGAGTCCCACAAGGGTCAATTCTTGTTCCACTCCTATTCCACCTGTACATGCTCCCACTGAGCCAAATAATGAGAGAGAACCAAATGGCTGACGACACCCAGATCTACTTAGGCCTATCACCTAATGACTACAGCCCCATTGACTCCCTGTGCAAATGCATTGATGAAGTTAACAACTGGATGTACCAAAACTTTCTTCAGTTAAACAAAGACAAAACTCAACTCATTGCATTTGGAAACAAAGATGAAGTTCTCAAGGTGAACGCATACCTTGAAGCTAGGGGTCAGACAACTAAAGATCAAGTCAGGAATCTGGGTGTGATTCTGGAGTCAGACCTGAGTTTCAGTAGTCATGTCAAAGCAATAACTAAATCAGCTTACTATCATATCAAGAATTAGATGCTTTGTTTCCAGGCAAGACTTGGAGAAACTTGTTCATGCTTTCATCTCCAGTAGGGTGGACTATTGTAATGGTCTTCTCACCGGCCTTCCCAAAAAGACCATTAGACAGCTGCAGCTCATACAGGACGCTGAGCAGAACCAGAACATATGACCATATCACACCAGTCCTCAGGTCTTTACACTGGCTTCCAGTTACATTTAGAATAGATTATAAAGTATTATTACTTGTATATAAATCACTCAATGACCTAGGACCTCAATACATTGCAGATATGCTGATTAAATACAAACCCAACAGATCACTCAGATCATCAGGATCAAGTCAGTTAGAAATACCAAGGGTTCACTCAAAGCAAGGAGATTCTGCTTTTAGCTCTTATGCCAGCCGCAGCTGAACCAGCTTCCTGAACAGATCTGATGTGCTCCAACAGCAGCCACTTTCAAATCCAGACTCAAAAGATGAGTACTCCCTCTGGTGCGAGGAAGACCCGTTTAGATCTGGTCTGACGGGTAAAACATCTAGAGAACGCCCTCAAGTTAGGCCAAGAAGATTTGTCTGTAAGTGTACGGTCTAAACGCACAGTTACCTGACAAATATTTTTAAAGTAAACCTGACTCTCCATTTTCTTCCACCCCAGATAGGGGTTTTCATCTTTATTTTTTATTTCTTTCCATTCCTATTATAACTGTTTTAATTCACTTACGAATATTTTCATTTCATTTCTGTGTAAAGCACTTTGAATTGCCACTGTGTATGAAATGTGCTATACAAAAAAACTTGCCTTGCCTTGCCTTGCCTTGACGGATAGATCTGTAGAGATAGCCCTGGGGGTTCAGTCCATGAAGATTTTTCTGTAAGGGTAATGTTTAAATGCACAGTTACCTGACAAATATTTTTTACGTAAACCTGACTCTCCATTTTCATCCACTTCAGATAGGGGTTATACTATATATAAATATTTTATTTTATTCACTACGAATATTTGAATTCTATTTCTGTGTAAAGCACTTAGAATTGCCACTGTGTTTGAAATGTGCTATACAAATAAACTTGCCTTGCCTTGCCTAATGCTAGTTACCATTTCAGCACGTCTACAAGCAAAGCTGAATGCACCAAACATCTACCCAAGGTACTTTGGGCAAGCTCCAGTAGCAAAACTGAGAATTAATCTTTTTATTTGTCTTCAACATGACAAATCTGACCAATTGGAATCAAGAAACATCACATGCATATAATCTTGAGAACCAATGGAATCTGCCAGTTGCATAAACTCTCACTCGTGCAAGTCTGGAGAATCATGACTGCTAATGAAGAGGGAGGGATTATCGTTAATTAGCCAAAATCTGTAGAGTACAAAAAGACCAAAGAGCAGCATCTCAACAGTGTGACTAGCTGTTGAACAATGGCAGGAAGTTGGTGTGCTGGTCAGTGGCTGGCACTTTGTGTGTGGTTTTGTGCTTTCTGTCATGCTGTTCCACAGTGGAATTATCCGGCCAAGAAGTCTCAAACTCTGATATTACAGCAAACTGACCAGCGGCTTCAACAACAAGCTAGTCAACAGTTTTCTCCGCAGGTTCAACAAGCTAGTCAGCAGTCTCTTCCGTGGGGTCAACAGCAAGCTAGTCAGCAGTCTCCTCCGTGGGGTCAACAGCAAGCTAGTCAGCAGTCTCCTCCGTGGGGTCAACAGCAAGCTAGTCAGCAGTCTCCTCCGTGGGGTCAACAGCAAGCTAGTCAGCAGTCTCCTCCGTGGGGTCAACAGCAAGCTAGTCAGCAGTCTCCTCCGTGGGGTCAACAGCAAGCTAGTCAGCAGTCTCCTCCGTGGGGTCAACAGCAAGCTAGTCAGCAGTCTCCTCCGTGGGGTCAACAGCAAGCTAGTCAGCAGGTTCAAGCTAGTCAGCAGTCTCCTCCGTGGGGTCAACAGCAAGCTAGTCAGCAGTCTCCTCCGTGGGGTCAACAGCAAGCTAGTCAGCAGTCTCTTCCGTGGGGTCAACAGCAAGCTAGTCAGCAGTCTCCTCCGTGGGGTCAACAGCAAGCTAGTCAGCAGGTTCAAGCTAGTCAGCAGTCTCTTCCGTGGGTTAAACCGCGAGCTAGTCAGCAGTTTCCTCAGAAGGTTCAACAAGCTAGTCAGCAGTTTCCTCAGAAGGTTCAACAAGCTAGTAAGCAGTTTCCTCAGAAGGTTCAACAAGCTAGTAAGCAGTTTCCTCAGAAGGTTCAACAAGCTAGTAAGCAGTTTCCTCAGAAAGTTCAACAAGCTAGTCAGCAGTTTCCTCAGAAGGTTCAACAAGCTAGTAAGCAGTTTCCTCAGAAGGTTCAACAAGCTAGTAAGCAGTTTCCTCAGAAGGTTCAACAAGCTAGTCAGCAGTTTCCTCAGAAGGTTCAACAAGCTAGTCAGCAGTTTCCTCAGAAGGTACAACAAGCTAGTCAGCAGTTTCCTCAGAAGGTTCAACAAGCTAGTCAACAGGTTCAACAAGCTAGTCAACAGTTTCATCAAGCTAGTCAACAGTTTCCTCAGCTGGTTCACACTAAGCAGCCAGTGGCACAGGCAGAGCCTCTTGACAAATGTGCTGTAGCGGATTATGAGCAGATCCAATGTGGTCCACCTGGAATCAGTGGTGCTGAGTGTGAAGCCATCAACTGCTGCTTTAACGGACAGCAGTGTTACTATGGGAAGGCAGGTAAGAGTGTCGAGTCAATGTAAAGGTGTTCATGTTCAACTGATCCTCAGCAATAACCTGCTCTCGTTCCAGTGACTGTCCAGTGTATAAGAGATGGTCAGTTTGTGGTAGTGGTGGCTAGAGATGTTACTCTGCCTCGCTTGAGCCTGGATTCAGTCCGTCTCCTGGGTGGAAGCGACCCACCTTGCAGTCCTGTGGGATCCACACCTTCCTTTGCTATATACCAGTTCCCTGTCACTGCCTGTGGCACGAGCATGATGGTGAGTAGCTGCTTGTGGTTCTGCATGGCTTAAAATGGACTGGATGCCAACAGTTACTATTTGCAGGAGGACAGTGGATATGTGGTGTATGAAAACAGAATGACCTCCTCGTATGAAGTGGGTGTTGGACCACTTGGTTCCATCACAAGGGACAGCCATTTTGAGTAGGTGCTCTTACGCTTTAGCATGAATGTTAATCCTTGGCAAATGCTAAAAGCTCACTGTTTGTTGTCCAGGCTTCTCTTCCAGTGTAGGTACTCTGCTACTGCTGTGGAGGCTCTGGTTGTGGAGGTCAACACTGTTCCTGCACCTCCACCAGTAGCTGCTCCTGGACCCCTCAGGGTGGAGCTTAGACTGGCGAATGGTCAATGTGTCACCAAAGGCTGTGCAGAAGGCAAGTGTGCATAAGTATATTCTAAACTCCAGGTTACAGCAGTTTCTGGTTGAACGCCGGTGTTCTTCCTCAGGGGACGAGGCGTACACGTCCTACTACAGTGGTGCTGATTATCCGGTCACAAAAGTCCTGCGGGAGCCTGTGTATGTTGAGGTGCGCATTTTGGAGAGGACCGACCCCAACATTGTCCTAATGCTGGGACGTTGCTGGGCGACATCAACCCCCAGTCCACTCAGTCTACCCCAATGGGACCTTCTGGTCGACGGGTGAGTAAGGCCAGTCTTTATCCATCTAGTGTGCTGTAAGGCATCTCTGACTGCCTCTTTGTCTTTCAGATGCCCTTACCAGGATGACCGTTACCTGACCACATTGGTGGCTGGATCTTCTGGTCTTCAGTTCCCAACCCACTACAAGCGCTTTGTTGTGAAGATGTTCACATTTGTGGATCCAGCATCACTGGCTCCTCTGCAGGAAACCGTATGCTCCGCAGCCTTACCTGAACCCTTAATATTAGTCTTATAGTGATTTCTGTGGCTTAACCCTTTTCCCTCTCTGTTAGATCTTCATCCACTGTAGTACAGCGGTGTGCCATCCCTCTTCTGGCTCCTGTGAGCAAAGCTGCGCTAGGAAAAGTGAGTGCTTGCTGTAAACTGACTTCAGGAACCATGAGAGTGGTATTTAAATGCCTAATGTTTCTACCCCTTCTCTTACAGGAAGAGACACGCATGTCAAGACCGTCTCTAGTGGACAAACTGTGGTGTCTAGTGGAGAAGTTACCCTGGTCATGTGAATTTGGTTGTTTTAATAAACTTCTTGAATCCACATTAGTCTTTGGCATTGATTTCTGACTGGAGTCAGCTCTTTCATGACTGTTCTCAGTTTGATTTATTGGGATTCACTACTAAACCAGTTCCATTAGCAAGGTTGTGCAGTCTAACTGAGGTGCTTAACTTGAACTAAACAAACCAAGCCTTTGAACTGAACTATTTGCAAAGCTCCAGTTGCTAACCTGGGCCCCTGTTCTTCATGGTGACTAATTAGGGGTTTAACTTGTCTGTTTGGGTCTTTAGGTATGACTGGACCTATAATTTAGTCCCTTAACTAATGTATCCCACCTGGGTTGTCTGAGGACCTATTTACACCTGGTACTAAAGCATTTAATCTGATCACACGTGGACCATGCTAAATACAAGTATAAACTGGGTCTAAATTGTTTTGAGCTGGGGGGGGTGGGGTTATTTTTAGAGACTTTAGGTCTGTGGCCAGTTGCATAAACCGCTTGAACTAGTACTAAAAGTTAGTCATCTAATTTCTTCTTCACTTTACCTAACTGTTTAAAGTCTGTTACATAAGTTAGATTAATCTAAATTTTATTGGTTAAATCTTAACTGCTAGTAGGTTAAACTAGTTAAGACCGAGTCTTAACATAGAGGCTAGGATTATGCAATTGACCCCTGATATTAAAATAAGAAACTGAGGGCAAGTGGACAGGCTGATTCAATTCACTTTTTCATGCCCTTTTCCCACTACTGTCTGTGGTGATTCAGATGTACATCATTGCTTGCATTGTATGATTGCCCACTACTGGTTGAATTGGAAAGTCCTAAGTACATATGAGTAGACTCGTCCCTTCTGTCATAATCAAGGAGTCGAGGGTCTGTCCATATAAACCTCCCTTGTCCACTTGTGGAACACTTCAAACTGGTGACAGGGATTACCCCGAGGGGAAGTGCTTGGGGAGGTTTGTGAGTGTGTTGCCAAATGTGGAACTACATACTACTCTATTTCTGTAGTAATGTGCAACCTCAGTGCTGCATTTGACACTGTCGATCACAACATACTTCTTGACAGGCTGGAAAACTGGGTTGGGCTTTCTGGGATGGTCCTTAAATGGTCCAGGACATACTTAGAAGGGAGAGGTTATTATGTGAGTATAGGTGACCATAAGTCTGAGTGGACATCCATGACATGCGGAGTCCCACAAGGGTCAATTCTTGTTCCACTCCTATTCCACCTGTACATGCTCCCACTGAGCCAAATAATGAGAGAGAACCAAATGGCTGACGACACCCAGATCTACTTAGGCCTATCACCTAATGACTACAGCCCCATTGACTCCCTGTGCAAATGCATTGATGAAGTTAACAACTGGATGTACCAAAACTTTCTTCAGTTAAACAAAGACAAAACTCAACTCATTGCATTTGGAAACAAAGATGAAGTTCTCAAGGTGAACGCATACCTTGAAGCTAGGGGTCAGACAACTAAAGATCAAGTCAGGAATCTGGGTGTGATTCTGGAGTCAGACCTGAGTTTCAGTAGTCATGTCAAAGCAATAACTAAATCAGCTTACTATCATATCAAGAATTAGATGCTTTGTTTCCAGGCAAGACTTGGAGAAACTTGTTCATGCTTTCATCTCCAGTAGGGTGGACTATTGTAATGGTCTTCTCACCGGCCTTCCCAAAAAGACCATTAGACAGCTGCAGCTCATACAGGACGCTGAGCAGAACCAGAACATATGACCATATCACACCAGTCCTCAGGTCTTTACACTGGCTTCCAGTTACATTTAGAATAGATTATAAAGTATTATTACTTGTATATAAATCACTCAATGACCTAGGACCTCAATACATTGCAGATATGCTGATTAAATACAAACCCAACAGATCACTCAGATCATCAGGATCAAGTCAGTTAGAAATACCAAGGGTTCACTCAAAGCAAGGAGATTCTGCTTTTAGCTCTTATGCCAGCCGCAGCTGAACCAGCTTCCTGAACAGATCTGATGTGCTCCAACAGCAGCCACTTTCAAATCCAGACTCAAAAGATGAGTACTCCCTCTGGTGCGAGGAAGACCCGTTTAGATCTGGTCTGACGGGTAAAACATCTAGAGAACGCCCTCAAGTTAGGCCAAGAAGATTTGTCTGTAAGTGTACGGTCTAAACGCACAGTTACCTGACAAATATTTTTAAAGTAAACCTGACTCTCCATTTTCTTCCACCCCAGATAGGGGTTTTCATCTTTATTTTTTATTTCTTTCCATTCCTATTATAACTGTTTTAATTCACTTACGAATATTTTCATTTCATTTCTGTGTAAAGCACTTTGAATTGCCACTGTGTATGAAATGTGCTATACAAAAAAACTTGCCTTGCCTTGCCTTGCCTTGACGGATAGATCTGTAGAGATAGCCCTGGGGGTTCAGTCCATGAAGATTTTTCTGTAAGGGTAATGTTTAAATGCACAGTTACCTGACAAATATTTTTTACGTAAACCTGACTCTCCATTTTCATCCACTTCAGATAGGGGTTATACTATATATAAATATTTTATTTTATTCACTACGAATATTTGAATTCTATTTCTGTGTAAAGCACTTAGAATTGCCACTGTGTTTGAAATGTGCTATACAAATAAACTTGCCTTGCCTTGCCTAATGCTAGTTACCATTTCAGCACGTCTACAAGCAAAGCTGAATGCACCAAACATCTACCCAAGGTACTTTGGGCAAGCTCCAGTAGCAAAACTGAGAATTAATCTTTTTATTTGTCTTCAACATGACAAATCTGACCAATTGGAATCAAGAAACATCACATGCATATAATCTTGAGAACCAATGGAATCTGCCAGTTGCATAAACTCTCACTCGTGCAAGTCTGGAGAATCATGACTGCTAATGAAGAGGGAGGGATTATCGTTAATTAGCCAAAATCTGTAGAGTACAAAAAGACCAAAGAGCAGCATCTCAACAGTGTGACTAGCTGTTGAACAATGGCAGGAAGTGGAGTGGAGAAGGGGTGTGGAGCAGAGATGGCAGGAAGTAACGTAGGAGTGGGAGGTGAGGTGGAGATGGGAGAAGAAAATGCTGGAGAAACTAACAGTGGAGAATGGTATACAATAGTACGAAATTTCAAAAGGAAAAAGAAAAATAAAAACCTTAATGATGATAATCGTTGGGATTCGGATGTGGAGAGTATAGTCAGTAAAGTTTCATCTCAAAATAGAGGGGAAGAGTTTAAGGTAAAACTTCAGTTTGATTCTCCTGGTTCTGTTAACCCATTGAAACTGACGAAAGCCTTACATGACAAAGTAGGTACTGTGAATGTTAAACCACTTAGAGATGGTAGCTTGATGATTACCTGTTCTGACGCCAAACAGAGAGATGATATGATTAAAATGACAACTTTGGCAGGAAAGGAAGTTAAATGTTTTGTTTGGGGACAAAAGAAAACAGTGCAAGGAGTAATTACAGGGATTTCAACAGATTTAACATCTGAAGAAATCTTGGAGAATGTATCAGGAGCTAAAGTAGTGAAGGCTAGGAGATTGATGTATTTCAAGAATGGAACAAAACAGGAGAGCTTATCTATACTATTGCAATTTCAAGAGGAAGTGCTCCCAAGAAGAGTTAAAGTAGGATTCATGAGTTTTCAGGTACGAACATATGTTCCGCCTCCCCTAAGGTGTTTTAAATGCCAACGATATGGTCATGTAGCAGCGGTGTGTAGAGGCAAACAGAGGTGTGGTAAATGTGGAGGAGAAGATCATGAATATGGCAAATGTAACAAAGGTACAAAAAACAAATGCTGCAATTGTGGGGGCGAACATAGTGCTGCGTATAAAGGATGTGAGGCGCATAAACGAGCGGCGGAAGTACAGAGAATCAGAGTTGAAGGAAAGTTGACGTATGCTGAAGCCATTAAAGTAACTAATGCAAAAAGAAGTGAGATAATATCACCAATAACGAGAGTGGCTGAACAGAGACAGGATCAGAATCCTAACAGGACAAGAAGAGATGATAGCCCTACAGCAACCAAACCAGGTATTGGAGTGGATAGTGTTGTGTTTGTAGCATTTCTGGCAGAAGTAGTCAATTGTTCAGCTCAAACACAAAGCAGAACAGAGAGGATTAAAATTATCATAAAGGCAGCACAAAAATACCTTAATTTGGGGGAAATAACAGTAGATGCAATAAATGAAACACTCATAGCAGGGACACAGGAAATTCAGTCATCATGTGGAGAATCGTAATGGTTATTGTAATTCTGCAATGGAATGCTCGGAGTCTTTGTTCTAACGGGCAGGAATTTAAAAAGTATATTGAAGAAAGGAGTGAGAAACCAAACGTTATTTGCGTACAAGAAACATGGCTTAGGCCTCACTTAGATTTTATACTACATGGATATGTGGCTGTACGTAGGGACAGGGAAAGTGGTACTGGAGGAGGTGTAGCTATGTTTGTTCAACAGGGAATAGGATATAGGATTATAAATGTAAGTAAAGATTCTGAGGCGATTGTAGTTGAAGTATGGATAGGAAAAACGAACATATGGATAGTGAACTATTATAATCCATGTGGGAAACTAAGTAAAGAAACTTTAGAAAAGATAATTGGTGAAGAATCACATAAGACCGTTTGGTGTGGGGATTTTAATGCTCATAGCACACTTTGGGGTGGTACACACACTGATTATAATGGAGGTGTGGTGGAAGAATTTATAGAGGAGCAAGATCTAGTTTGTTTGAATGATGGAAGAGCAACTAGAGTAGATGTAGCAAGAGGGTTAGAATCTCCAATTGATATAACATTGGTCTCTAAACAAATAGCAAGAATTAGTAAGTGGGATGTTGTACACGATTCCACAGTAGGTAGTGACCATTATCCAATAGTCTGTGAAATAGGAGTGGGACCAATTCAGTTGGAGGAAATGGGTTTCCCTAGATGGAAATTAAAAAATGCTAATTGGGCACTTTATAATACGATATGTAGTATGAGGTTAGAAGGAATTAGTCAAATCAGATATGATAGTATAGATGATTTTAATGCAAACATAGTAGAAATCATGCATTCCACTGCAAAAGAAGTTATTGGTAAAGGAAATGGATTAAAACAACACAAGACAGTTCCCTGGTGGTCAGACGAATGCAATAAAGCAATTAAGACAAGAAATAGAGCTTTTAGGAAAGTTAAAGGATCCTTCTCTTTTAATGACCTAATAGAATACAAAAAGGCACAAGCAGAAGTTAGACGGACGATTAGAAAAGCTAAACAAAATTACTGGAAGCAATTTTGCAATAATATAGGGAGAGAAACGCATATTAGTCAAGTATGGGACATGATAAGAAGGATGGGAGGAATTAGGAGGGAGTATACATTGCCAGCTATTAAATATAATAACAAAATTATGATAACAAATAAAGATAAAGCGGAGGCTCTGGCAAAAACATTTGTAAAAGTTCATAGTTCTACAAATCTGACACCTGATGCAATGAAAGGTAGAGATGAAGTAATGAGAGAGCACTCTAACATCATAATGGAAAAGGAAGATTTTAATGGAACAGTAAATGATTTTTATTCTTTTTTTGAGCTGAAAAGAGCTTTGGTAGGAGCCAGAGAAACATCTCCTGGTAAGGATGAAATATGTTATAAAATGGTTGAAAACTTAAATCCTCAAGCGCAGTTGGTGATCCTGCAGCTATATAATAAGGTATGGGAGTTAGGGGTATTGCCGTCAGCATGGAAACACTCTGTTGTTATCCCAATTGGGAAACCAGGTAAAGATAAAGGTGAAACAACTAGTTATAGACCTATCGCACTAACATCTAATTTATGTAAAATAATGGAACGTATGGTCACTGACAGGTTAACTTACATATTAGAAAGTAGGAATTTGCTAATACCACAACAAAGTGGTTTCCGTAGAGGGAGGTCAACTATGGATCCGGTGATATGCTTGGAGGATGAAATCAGGAAGGCTCAGACTAAAAAGGAACTGGTAGCTGCTGTCTTCTTTGATGTGGAGAAGGCCTATGATATGTTGTGGAAAGAGGGTCTTCTGATTAAATTAGAATCCATGGGAATTGGGGGAAGAATGTTCAACTGGATTATGAATTTTCTGAAGGACAGGACTATAGAGGTAAGAGTTGGAGTATCTTACTCTAAAGTTTACTCTATAGAAAATGGGGTACCACAAGGAAGTGTATGTAGTCCTATTTTGTTTAATATCATGATTAATGAGGTTTTTTCAGAGGTTGATACTAGACTTGGGAGGTCTTTATATGCAGATGATGGGGCAATATGGGTAAGGGGTCGTAATGCAGCATTTGTTGGAAAAAAGCTACAGACAGCAGTCAACATTGTTGAGAATTGGGGAAATAGGTGGGGTTTTCGGTTTTCTGTGGACAAGACACAGGTTATTTGTTTTTCTAAGAAGTGTAATAATCCTGCAATACAAATTACTCTTTATGGGCAATCAATCAAGCAGGTTCAAAGTATAAGGTTTTTAGGTGTGTGGATGGACCATAAGTTGACATTTGGAGATCATATACAGAAAAATGTTACCAAGTGTAAGAAGGCAGTCAATGTTATGAGATGCCTGGTAGGAAGTGGTTGGGGTGCCAGTATGAACTCTCTTAAACATATTTATATTGCGTTAATTAGATCAACATTGGATTATGCATGCATTGCATTTAGTTCAGCTGCAAAATCTCATTTGCAAAGGCTTGACTTAATCCAAACACAAGCCCTCCGCCTATGTAGTGGTGCAATCAAGACTTCTTCAATCCCAGCTCTACAGGTGGAGGTTGGGGAGATGCCTTTATCTCTGAGACGTCTTCAGCTTGCCATGGTATATTGGGTAAACTTACAGGGGCATAAGCAGGGTCATCCAACTAAACCAGTGTTAAATTCATGTTGGGAGCATGGAAGAAAGCAATTTAATAGTTTTGGATGGGTGGGAAACGGACAAGCCGAGAAACTGGGACTAGTTAAATTAACTAACAGCTGTGCAGTGGCGTTACCTACTATTCCCCCTTGGATGTTTCCATTACCAGTTGTGGACCTTGAAATCGCAAATACATTAAAACAATGCAAGGAATATGGTGGGATGAACGATCTGGTAAAGCAATATCTAGCTCTCAATTATAATAATAGTATTCAAATATTTACAGATGGCTCAAAAGACCCAAATACAGGAAAGACGGGAGCTGCAGTATATATACCACACTTTCAGAAATCCATACTTAAAAGAACTTCAGATCATTTAGCAGTTTACACTGTGGAACTTTTAGCTATTTTACTAGCACTCACGTGGATAGAGGAGGTTGGACCTAATAAATATATTATCTGCTCAGACTCAATGGCATCATTAATAAGTATTGCAAACTGCAAATCTGTCTGTAGGCCTGACTTGATTTATGAAATCTTTCATAGTCTATATAGATTACAAAATCTTAATATTGTAGTGAGTTTTATGTGGGTCCCATCTCACGTTGAAATAGAGGGTAATGAAGCAGTTGATTGTTTGGCTAAAAAGACTCTTGAGTCAGATCTGCAATGGATAGTTCCATTGAGTAAAATGGAAGTGAAAAGTGTCATTAAATCAGGAATCAATGGGTTATGGCAAGAACAATGGGATAAGGAGATCAAAGGTCGTTTTTTTTATATAAAGTACAGAAACAAGTGACAACAAGGAGACAGGGTGGTTGGAATCGAAGGGGAGAAACAGTGATCACAAGGTTAAGAATTGGACATACAGGTCTCAATCATAATCTCAGTCGTTTAGGGAAACACGCAACGGGACTATGCATTAACTGTGACAAGAGAGAAACTGTAGAACATGTATTACTAGAGTGTGAAGCATACAACATGGAAAGAACTATACTATTAGAACAAGTCAAAGAATTAGGTTATACACAATTATCAGTAGAGGGTTTACTTTCTTTTTCTACATCAAAACCATCAGTATGGCCAGTTCTCATTAGGTACTTAAAAGAAACAGGTTTATTTGATAGAATTTAAAAACAACACTACAATTTTTTTTTTTTTTTTTTTTTATTTTTATTAGCATATAAATCCGCATTGAAGCTCCACACCCCAAGCAGTTGGTGGCGGTAATGCACCAAATTGGTATGCCAACCGCCAATAACTTTAAAGAAGAAGAAGAAGAAGAAGATCTCAACAGTGTGACTAGCTGTTGAACAATGGCAGGAAGTTGGTGTGCTGGTCAGTGGCTGGCACTTTGTGTGTGGTTTTGTGCTTTCTGTCATGCTGTTCCACAGTGGAATTATCCGGCCAAGAAGTCTCAAACTCTGATATTACAGCAAACTGACCAGCGGCTTCAACAACAAGCTAGTCAACAGTTTTCTCCGCAGGTTCAACAAGCTAGTCAGCAGTCTCTTCCGTGGGGTCAACAGCAAGCTAGTCAGCAGTCTCCTCCGTGGGGTCAACAGCAAGCTAGTCAGCAGTCTCCTCCGTGGGGTCAACAGCAAGCTAGTCAGCAGTCTCCTCCGTGGGGTCAACAGCAAGCTAGTCAGCAGTCTCCTCCGTGGGGTCAACAGCAAGCTAGTCAGCAGTCTCCTCCGTGGGGTCAACAGCAAGCTAGTCAGCAGTCTCCTCCGTGGGGTCAACAGCAAGCTAGTCAGCAGTCTCCTCCGTGGGGTCAACAGCAAGCTAGTCAGCAGTCTCCTCCGTGGGGTCAACAGCAAGCTAGTCAGCAGTCTCCTCCGTGGGGTCAACAGCAAGCTAGTCAGCAGGTTCAAGCTAGTCAGCAGTCTCCTCCGTGGGGTCAACAGCAAGCTAGTCAGCAGTCTCCTCCGTGGGGTCAACAGCAAGCTAGTCAGCAGTCTCTTCCGTGGGGTCAACAGCAAGCTAGTCAGCAGTCTCCTCCGTGGGGTCAACAGCAAGCTAGTCAGCAGGTTCAAGCTAGTCAGCAGTCTCTTCCGTGGGTTAAACCGCGAGCTAGTCAGCAGTTTCCTCAGAAGGTTCAACAAGCTAGTCAGCAGTTTCCTCAGAAGGTTCAACAAGCTAGTAAGCAGTTTCCTCAGAAGGTTCAACAAGCTAGTAAGCAGTTTCCTCAGAAAGTTCAACAAGCTAGTCAGCAGTTTCCTCAGAAGGTTCAACAAGCTAGTAAGCAGTTTCCTCAGAAGGTTCAACAAGCTAGTAAGCAGTTTCCTCAGAAGGTTCAACAAGCTAGTCAGCAGTTTCCTCAGAAGGTTCAACAAGCTAGTCAGCAGTTTCCTCAGAAGGTACAACAAGCTAGTCAGCAGTTTCCTCAGAAGGTTCAACAAGCTAGTCAACAGGTTCAACAAGCTAGTCAACAGTTTCATCAAGCTAGTCAACAGTTTCCTCAGCTGGTTCACACTAAGCAGCCAGTGGCACAGGCAGAGCCTCTTGACAAATGTGCTGTAGCGGATTATGAGCAGATCCAATGTGGTCCACCTGGAATCAGTGGTGCTGAGTGTGAAGCCATCAACTGCTGCTTTAACGGACAGCAGTGTTACTATGGGAAGGCAGGTAAGAGTGTCGAGTCAATGTAAAGGTGTTCATGTTCAACTGATCCTCAGCAATAACCTGCTCTCGTTCCAGTGACTGTCCAGTGTATAAGAGATGGTCAGTTTGTGGTAGTGGTGGCTAGAGATGTTACTCTGCCTCGCTTGAGCCTGGATTCAGTCCGTCTCCTGGGTGGAAGCGACCCACCTTGCAGTCCTGTGGGATCCACACCTTCCTTTGCTATATACCAGTTCCCTGTCACTGCCTGTGGCACGAGCATGATGGTGAGTAGCTGCTTGTGGTTCTGCATGGCTTAAAATGGACTGGATGCCAACAGTTACTATTTGCAGGAGGACAGTGGATATGTGGTGTATGAAAACAGAATGACCTCCTCGTATGAAGTGGGTGTTGGACCACTTGGTTCCATCACAAGGGACAGCCATTTTGAGTAGGTGCTCTTACGCTTTAGCATGAATGTTAATCCTTGGCAAATGCTAAAAGCTCACTGTTTGTTGTCCAGGCTTCTCTTCCAGTGTAGGTACTCTGCTACTGCTGTGGAGGCTCTGGTTGTGGAGGTCAACACTGTTCCTGCACCTCCACCAGTAGCTGCTCCTGGACCCCTCAGGGTGGAGCTTAGACTGGCGAATGGTCAATGTGTCACCAAAGGCTGTGCAGAAGGCAAGTGTGCATAAGTATATTCTAAACTCCAGGTTACAGCAGTTTCTGGTTGAACGCCGGTGTTCTTCCTCAGGGGACGAGGCGTACACGTCCTACTACAGTGGTGCTGATTATCCGGTCACAAAAGTCCTGCGGGAGCCTGTGTATGTTGAGGTGCGCATTTTGGAGAGGACCGACCCCAACATTGTCCTAATGCTGGGACGTTGCTGGGCGACATCAACCCCCAGTCCACTCAGTCTACCCCAATGGGACCTTCTGGTCGACGGGTGAGTAAGGCCAGTCTTTATCCATCTAGTGTGCTGTAAGGCATCTCTGACTGCCTCTTTGTCTTTCAGATGCCCTTACCAGGATGACCGTTACCTGACCACATTGGTGGCTGGATCTTCTGGTCTTCAGTTCCCAACCCACTACAAGCGCTTTGTTGTGAAGATGTTCACATTTGTGGATCCAGCATCACTGGCTCCTCTGCAGGAAACCGTATGCTCCGCAGCCTTACCTGAACCCTTAATATTAGTCTTATAGTGATTTCTGTGGCTTAACCCTTTTCCCTCTCTGTTAGATCTTCATCCACTGTAGTACAGCGGTGTGCCATCCCTCTTCTGGCTCCTGTGAGCAAAGCTGCGCTAGGAAAAGTGAGTGCTTGCTGTAAACTGACTTCAGGAACCATGAGAGTGGTATTTAAATGCCTAATGTTTCTACCCCTTCTCTTACAGGAAGAGACACGCATGTCAAGACCGTCTCTAGTGGACAAACTGTGGTGTCTAGTGGAGAAGTTACCCTGGTCATGTGAATTTGGTTGTTTTAATAAACTTCTTGAATCCACATTAGTCTTTGGCATTGATTTCTGACTGGAGTCAGCTCTTTCATGACTGTTCTCAGTTTGATTTATTGGGATTCACTACTAAACCAGTTCCATTAGCAAGGTTGTGCAGTCTAACTGAGGTGCTTAACTTGAACTAAACAAACCAAGCCTTTGAACTGAACTATTTGCAAAGCTCCAGTTGCTAACCTGGGCCCCTGTTCTTCATGGTGACTAATTAGGGGTTTAACTTGTCTGTTTGGGTCTTTAGGTATGACTGGACCTATAATTTAGTCCCTTAACTAATGTATCCCACCTGGGTTGTCTGAGGACCTATTTACACCTGGTACTAAAGCATTTAATCTGATCACACGTGGACCATGCTAAATACAAGTATAAACTGGGTCTAAATTGTTTTGAGCTGGGGGGGGTGGGGTTATTTTTAGAGACTTTAGGTCTGTGGCCAGTTGCATAAACCGCTTGAACTAGTACTAAAAGTTAGTCATCTAATTTCTTCTTCACTTTACCTAACTGTTTAAAGTCTGTTACATAAGTTAGATTAATCTAAATTTTATTGGTTAAATCTTAACTGCTAGTAGGTTAAACTAGTTAAGACCGAGTCTTAACATAGAGGCTAGGATTATGCAATTGACCCCTGATATTAAAATAAGAAACTGAGGGCAAGTGGACAGGCTGATTCAATTCACTTTTTCATGCCCTTTTCCCACTACTGTCTGTGGTGATTCAGATGTACATCATTGCTTGCATTGTATGATTGCCCACTACTGGTTGAATTGGAAAGTCCTAAGTACATATGAGTAGACTCGTCCCTTCTGTCATAATCAAGGAGTCGAGGGTCTGTCCATATAAACCTCCCTTGTCCACTTGTGGAACACTTCAAACTGGTGACAGGGATTACCCCGAGGGGAAGTGCTTGGGGAGGTTTGTGAGTGTGTTGCCAAATGTGGAACTACATACTACTCTATTTCTGTAGTAATGTGCAACCTCAGTGCTGCATTTGACACTGTCGATCACAACATACTTCTTGACAGGCTGGAAAACTGGGTTGGGCTTTCTGGGATGGTCCTTAAATGGTCCAGGACATACTTAGAAGGGAGAGGTTATTATGTGAGTATAGGTGACCATAAGTCTGAGTGGACATCCATGACATGCGGAGTCCCACAAGGGTCAATTCTTGTTCCACTCCTATTCCACCTGTACATGCTCCCACTGAGCCAAATAATGAGAGAGAACCAAATGGCTGACGACACCCAGATCTACTTAGGCCTATCACCTAATGACTACAGCCCCATTGACTCCCTGTGCAAATGCATTGATGAAGTTAACAACTGGATGTACCAAAACTTTCTTCAGTTAAACAAAGACAAAACTCAACTCATTGCATTTGGAAACAAAGATGAAGTTCTCAAGGTGAACGCATACCTTGAAGCTAGGGGTCAGACAACTAAAGATCAAGTCAGGAATCTGGGTGTGATTCTGGAGTCAGACCTGAGTTTCAGTAGTCATGTCAAAGCAATAACTAAATCAGCTTACTATCATATCAAGAATTAGATGCTTTGTTTCCAGGCAAGACTTGGAGAAACTTGTTCATGCTTTCATCTCCAGTAGGGTGGACTATTGTAATGGTCTTCTCACCGGCCTTCCCAAAAAGACCATTAGACAGCTGCAGCTCATACAGGACGCTGAGCAGAACCAGAACATATGACCATATCACACCAGTCCTCAGGTCTTTACACTGGCTTCCAGTTACATTTAGAATAGATTATAAAGTATTATTACTTGTATATAAATCACTCAATGACCTAGGACCTCAATACATTGCAGATATGCTGATTAAATACAAACCCAACAGATCACTCAGATCATCAGGATCAAGTCAGTTAGAAATACCAAGGGTTCACTCAAAGCAAGGAGATTCTGCTTTTAGCTCTTATGCCAGCCGCAGCTGAACCAGCTTCCTGAACAGATCTGATGTGCTCCAACAGCAGCCACTTTCAAATCCAGACTCAAAAGATGAGTACTCCCTCTGGTGCGAGGAAGACCCGTTTAGATCTGGTCTGACGGGTAAAACATCTAGAGAACGCCCTCAAGTTAGGCCAAGAAGATTTGTCTGTAAGTGTACGGTCTAAACGCACAGTTACCTGACAAATATTTTTAAAGTAAACCTGACTCTCCATTTTCTTCCACCCCAGATAGGGGTTTTCATCTTTATTTTTTATTTCTTTCCATTCCTATTATAACTGTTTTAATTCACTTACGAATATTTTCATTTCATTTCTGTGTAAAGCACTTTGAATTGCCACTGTGTATGAAATGTGCTATACAAAAAAACTTGCCTTGCCTTGCCTTGTGTAGCGTCTGGAGTCGCTCTTGACATGAGATCAAAGTGGTGGGTCGTTCGAGAAACACCAGAGATGCAGATCTTTTGCACAGCTCTGCCTATGAATTAGTATTAGCATATAAATGAGTGTAGTGGTGCCAGTTGAGGCTGGCCAAATGGCCGCACTTTCACCCTTACGACCAGCAGAGACAACGCAGGCAGTGCCGTTATCACCTTGTGAGGAACTTCAAATAGATTCCTATCACACACACAGACAGACACACACACACACACACACAGACACACACACACACACAAGTATTCCTCTTCATATTAGCCTTTAATTTAACCATCCCAGAAATATGTGATGACCCTTGTGTTATATGTATGTTGACCACAAAGTATATATTTGTATGTGTGTGTGATGTTAATCCTAAATGCTCAAAATGGCTCTGTAAAAGAGATACACTGTCTTTCATGCATTTAAACACAGGCATGTTTGATGTCTAAAGGTTTCTCTTTCTTTGTCCCAGTCAGTGGTGCAAAGTAGATGATTATGAGATGTACCTTTTAGTAGGTTTAGCCCTTTTTGAGCGAAACTTTACTAATTCTGGCTCCCGGCAAGAACATTCCATTGAGTAATAAAGTCAGAACAAAGAAACTCTCTCCCGCCTGAAATTCACACCAACGATTGGTTGCCGCCGGGAAAGTGGGCGTAGTTTAATGGATCTCAAAAGACAGTAACACAAGCATATCGGTGCTCAGTCATCTTGCAAGAACCCCGGACGAGACAAATTTCCTTTTCCTCCCATCTCATCAGCGCGGCTCGCGGGTTTTCGACCTGCGAGCCGGCGCGGTCCAGCCAAGCTGATGTTTCCTTTGAAGATCGACGCGCTCCGCGGCGCAGTCAGCGGACGCACTTAGCTGGACGAGATGAATTTCCCTTCCAAGACGACACCTTTAAAAATCCCGCGGACCAACGAAGCTCTTGAAGAACCAAACGGAGAGAACGCTTCATCGCGCAAACTCTCTGAGAAACGCCAACGCACGCATCTTGCTTTACACAACACCAAGAAACCATGCAAGTATCAATTCTACCGAAATTTAGATGCGTTTTAAAGATTGTACCCCTGTTTAAGGTGATATTTCTTGCTGGCTCCAATGGTTTTGTCTGGGAAGGTGTCGGATCGGACACGATCTTACCCTCCTTCCTTTCCTTTCCCTTCCCCTCATCCTCCTCTTTACTTTCCACTATTCTGTAAATACATGTATTCTTTATGTAGTCATATGTAATCGTAGTATTAATCTTTATTAAAACCATGATATTCACGTTTTGATTGTCATTGTTTGCTCACGGAACACGAGTCCCTTTAATGTCAGATCTAAGCTACGAGCTCTTATAAGCATCGTTGAATGCTTTAATTAATACCATAACTCGGAAAGTTTGTCCTTTGTGGCCAGAGGGACAAACTTCCCGAAAATTGGGTTGGAAGAATAGACCTGGTGAGTGGATAAGGAATCTCCGCTCGTCCTTTAAACGGAACGGAGAGGAATTTTGAATCAACTCCCTTGAGGTTATTCTGTGATTATTTAATATAGATATATCTGTAGTTAATTACAATAAATTATTGTTAACCATATATATATATATATTATATTGCATAAATACCGAGGTGAGGTATTCCCATCTTGGAGATTGGTGATTAGATTATAACCCGTTATGATTAATCATAAATCCCTAAATATTAATACCCACAATTCCCTATTGAGCTAATTTTTGATTTAAATATAATATGTAACCCTAAAACCCTACATATTTTTGGTGGAGAATATTTCGAGCACGTTCTAAACTCTGTTTTGTGAGCAACTTTGTCAATTTTATCCGTATATCATTTGTGTTAATTGTTGTCTTATATGCGCGCTTCAGTGAGACAAGTCGCAATCGCGAACTCACGTATCTGTAACTGAAAAGCCCAAAGCTCATTTCAGTTAGTCCTATGTTAACAGCGTCTATTTTTGTCAAACATTTTGGTCACTGTTAATTGTTAAAAAGAAACTGCAGTTCATAATATTAAAACTGTCTCTGTAAAGGGAAATAAACTTCTTTTGCAGAACATTTTAATATTATCAATTCCACCTGTTAGAACGAAGAAATCTTCTTTCAGCGTGATGCCACCTGTGCGTGATGCCACCTGAGCGTGATGCCACCTGTTAGAACGAAGAAATCTTCTTTCATTGTGATGCCACCTGTGCGTGATGCCACCTGTGCGTGATGCCACCTGTTAGAACGAAGAAATCTTCTTTCAGCGTGATGACGATTTGAGCGTATTCCTCTTATTCGTTTTATAAAAGGCCTTATCAATCGCTAGCGATCTCACCCCCTTAGGTGGAGTTTTGGCATAGCTAACCAGAACGCACACCTTGCACAAATCAACCAGAAAAAAACTGCTGGCCAGTATCTGCTTGATGTGTGAATGGGAGTATTTTATTTTAACCTTGATCACGTTAAAATTTGTTGCAGAGAAAATGCTCTGTTCTACATTTGTGTATATATGCGGTAAATAAATCCGTCCACACACTCTGTGTTTCAAAATTGGCACAAAGGAAATTTGAAAACAAATTCTCTTCACACTTGTGATTGCAGTTAAATTGCTGCGTTAGGAAGCTGGACCCTCCCCATTGTCGGACGCTCAAGCTTCATAATCACCTAATTTTGGGTAGTGTAATACCTCCGAGTAACACAAGGGGGCAGCCCGCTAGGTGTGCTGCACCTCTCAAATTACCCACGCTTGACTCCACTACGCCATCTTGTGGACGTCTGCAGATGTTTGCCTTATTAAACTCTCTCAAGCGAACTGTCGTTATTTTATTTGTTTACTATTATAATTATTTTCATTTATTTCCCGTTATTGCTATTGTTTGGTATCATTCAATCTTTCGGGTTCAATGACTTCTCACACTTATTTAAATTTGGTTTAAACAAAGTTTGAATTTGAATTTAAATTAAGTTCTCCTTTCAGCCAGTGATGCTACCTAAGGGGAATGGGCCCCTTTTGTGACATCTCCTGCTAAGTCAGTTTCCCTTTCTTTCTCATTGTTTCAATTGGAGTTATTTTTGCCTGTCTGTTCTTTTCTTTCCTTTTTATTGTTATTTGTTTATCAATTGGTTTCTTCCATTTCATACCAGTCTGATACCCTGCACTTATTTAAATTCTGGTTTAAGCAAGTTTGAACCTGAATTTAAATTAAGCCTTCTCTTTTCAGCCTGCGACAGCCACTTATCAGTAGCACGCCCCCTGTTGGGCACTCTCATAAGTTGGCTCTCCTCTCTCTCTTCTCCTTTGGCTCCATTTCTGAATAGATTAATTTAATTAATTCTATTTCTCCCTTTTTCAAGGTTGTTCTGATAATTACCAACATTATCATCATTTTATGTTTTAGTACTATTCATTGAATAGTCTTTTACCTCTCTCACTTTACAGAATTATTTGGATTTGGTTCAAACAAGTTTAAGCTAAGCTGATGTCACGTTTTCCTTGTTAGCCATTTATATATTTACAGGTAGTACCTCCCCTAGTGCTTGTGGTGAATTTCCGGTTGTCTTCTGGCTGGGTTCCGGTGAGTGGAGTCACCTGGCCTGCGTAACTGACACCGGTCGTGTGTGAATCGCAGACACCTGTCTCCGTACCATTGGCGGCGGCACGCAGCAGACTAAGCATTTCGGGCACTCCAGGGAGAAGTCAACGAGTCCAACTGAACCGCTCAAGGGCATCTTGGTTAATTGCTCTGATCCTCCGTTTGGACTCCAAAGGGATTTCAGAGGAAACCCAATTTCAACCCTTCAGTCTGGCCGTTGACCAAACTTACCTGAATGCTGCCCAGTCATGCTAAAAGTCACACGCTGTTTGAGTGGGCGCACCGTGGTACCAAGGGACGAGGATCTGGGAACACCGCGGTCGAGTGTCCAGGGACCGCCGGCGAGATTGACCTCACCATCGGTTCTCACCTGAAGCGACCCCGATTCACCCCAGGCATAGTAAGTTAAATAAGCCCATTCACTTATTGCAAGCCCTAGAATATACATATTCCCGGTCACTTAAGTGTTTGGCCACACCTTTCTTTTTTTTTGTAAGCCATAACTTTCCCCAAGGCTTTATAGCTCAACAGCGCCCCCTCACTCGTTGGCCCTGTCATAAACCCTAGCATTGGTATTAAGCTTAGAGCCTTCCCATATCTATCTCTTATGTTCTCATTCTGTTTTATTTCGTGCCTTCTTAGTATTCTTGGATATTTCGCCCTTTTCTTTTCTTTTCTACTCTACTATTCTGTTGTTTAGTTTCTTCCAGTTCACCTAAAGACAGAACCTATGAGAGCCATCAAGGAAAGCTGAATAATAGATTGACGATCAGGAGCCAGTGTCAGTAAATGACCCACTAGGCTACCGCACTGTCAAAATTGTTATTTAAATCCGGCACTCACCCACACAAATCGGCCCCACCTGGCCGCTCACGGCCAAGACAACAGGTGCACGGCCTAGATTCCACTAACTGTCTGCACCAGTTAGTCCAAAATTGCACACACAATTAAATAGTCACATATGGCTATAAGCACTACACCCTATACGGACTTGCATTGGCCTCTTTTGTGTTGTCTCTCTCTTGCCCACAGTAAGCGGTGTGTCCCGTTCATCCAGCCCCACCGCCGCTGGGATCACGTCGAGACCTGATCGAGCACCAGGACGACTGCGTTCCTGCCTAAAGCCACGGTGACCTGCAGCCCCTGAGCCAAGAACGGCAGCGTTGAAGCTCCATGCCGAGGAGGCCCGTAGGAACCAGGACCACGCGCAGAGTCGATTAGATCAGCTACTCCTCGAGACCCAGGACCGACGCGGACGGAAGGACGGAACGGACCTACAACTTCGGGAGGAAGTTGAGAGACTCCAAAATGCCCCGGCAGAACTTCGTGTAGAGACAAGCACAGAGAGCAGTTGGAGAAAGAATCCGAAGAGGAACCAAAAGAAAAACTCCAACGAGGTGAAGCTCTCCTAACAAGAGCAAAGATTGAACTGAAAGAAAGAAACAGCAAGGCCAAAGCTTGTGAAACCCACTTGCAAACGCCCATGCCAAGGTCCAAGATTTGGTTCAAAAAAAAAAAAAAAAAAAAGGTGAAAGCCCACTGCCCAGGTTGTCACCAGCCAGCAGCCACAAGGCCCCCACCAGCAGCAAAGGGGGTGGGAGCCAATCCAGAGAATCATGCTCAGGCACATCATGGCTTCCCAAGAACTCTACAAGCTGGCCAGAAACATCCCAACTTTCACCCCAAACCCTGCAGGGTATGAACTTTCACTTACAACATGAGACCGTAAAGCTGGACTACCAACAGCTACGGGACTGCCGACCAAAAAGACTGTTTCTGAAAAGACTGTGAGAAATCTAATGGTTTACCCTGTCTCTGATCACCGTTCAGAGCTGGCTCCAGGGGGCGCCCTGCAACAACGCAGTGACAGACTTTGTAACCGGCAAGACCGTTCCAAGCCAGCAGAGAGCAGCGCAACTGGCACGGTGCCCGTCTTAAGCACCTGTCCAAGCACTCTGAAAGACTCTGAGACAAGCCACGTCTGTCTAACCACCCAAAGGTGGAGCCGCGTGAGATGCCAGCCGACAGCCCAGAAATGGCAGCACCCCTAGCCCAAACAGCCAGCGGCGGAACGGCTCGCCCCAAACGAACCCAAGTCTGAGCACTCACTAGAGCCAGACGGTGCAGCTTCATCTGAGTCAGCAGAGATCCTGAGGATTCTGAAAGAACTTCTCGCAAGGGAGACAAGAAGGACAGGCCAGACAGCTTACGACTGTGACCAAGACCGGCACCCAACGTCCTTCCTGACTGCTCTCCGACGGAACCGAGCACCGCACAAACCACAGTCCAAAGATCCAGAGACTTCATCACCAAATGACAGCGTCGCTCAACTCCCTTAGCTGACAGCTGCACTTCCTGAACAATCGAACTCTGAAATCCCAAAATGTGAGTTGAATGTGCAGTCATACAGCCAAAATGAGATCCAACTTGTACAGATAGCTCCCATCCAGCTAACGATGGGCCTAATGAGTCTGGTACACCCAGTGTACATCTAACCAATGGACACGTACCCCTTTCTCGTCGGCAAAGATCTGCTAGATCGTTTTCAGCCCCTACTAGACTTCAAACAGCTAAAGATTTGGGCTCAAGTACGAGAACCTCTGCCTCTCCAGCCACCCAGATCACCTGAGCCAGACTGTCAGGTCACAGAGGTCACGAGAAATCTTGCAACCCGCCGCGAGAACACTGTCTCAGCACCAGAGCAAAGTTCAAGCTCGCTACTCTGCACTTTTCAACTCACCATAGACTCTGACTTTCACTGCCCCAAGGTCATGACTGACCTCCAGCTGAATGATGTAACAACTACAGACATCATACTCTCACTATGGGCAGACAACTCAGCCATCAGTCTAGCACTGTTCAAAGCCCTCATGAAAGACACATCCAACCTTCCATCTGCAAGCAAGTGCACCCACTGCCCGTTGGACTCCTGCCTAACAACCATGGTAACTGTCAAGGGCACCTGCATTTTGAACTTGAAATGGAACGATCAGTGCCTCACACACCACATCCTGGTCCTTCAAGATCCACTGCATAACGTCTACATAGAAGCAGACCCCTTGATCCGCCTCAAGGCTCATGTGGACTTTACCAATGAGGTAGTGTGAGCCCCACTGACATCACAGCCCCCTGTGGTTCCTGCCAAGCCTGAAAACCTCCTGCCAGGCCAGACCATCCCAAGAGTCTGTACTTTAATCAACGAACAGGATACTGCAGCACCAGCTGTCTTTCACCTTCTGCAACCGACAGCGTACTTTCACCAGGTGCCCAATCGGCTATGCCAACTCACCAGCCGAGTTTAACATCTTCCGAAACGAAGCATGCCCAACACCTGTTCGACGCGTGTGATGACATCACAAGAACACACGACATGACTGTCCACCGGGAAAAGGTGACAGGACACTCAAGGCAACCCGGCCTTGACAAAGACTTGAATGACCAAACTGATTCCCTGGCCAAGACTGGCACACTTCACGGCAATCCATGGTCACCTCCCACCCACACAACCACCCGTGATGGCGCTGTGATAACCCGCAGCAAACTGACTATTCCTGCGACGATTCCAACATCACAGCCGCTTACGCTGGCTCTACAATTTCCATAAATGACACAGCTGACATGCAAGCCTCTGACACTGCCATAAAAGCTATGAGTAACCACCTCTCAGACCCCTCCAACCACCCTGTCACGATGTCTGACTTCACCGCTACCACAGGCCTCAGACGACCGCATGACGGCAAACACATGCTGCGTGAGAAAACAAACATTCTGGGGTATGCCTCTGACGCCCTCACAGCGCTAAAGCTTGTGATGCCACAGTGTCAAAAGGGGGGTAATGCTAAATGTATGCCCACAACGCACCATGTGCCGGACACCACGGTACCAGAGCCACAAGACACAGAAGCAAGTGAAATATTGGCCTGGCATGCAGCAAGTCGTGTCAGAGTATGTCAGAGAAGTGTCTGGTTTGCTGACAATCCTAACCGGCAAACCCAAACCCCAGAGCCCCTGCAACGCAGAAGAGTCACAATCCCGTGGTCATACCTTCAAATGGACTGGGCGGGATCCCTTCCCAGATCGACGAGGGACCACAAGTACTTCCTCACAGTTGTATGCCAGTTCTCCAAGTGAGTAGAATGTCTTTGAGCACCCAACGACACCAAGTTGAATGAACCAATTGAGCTGGGGCCAGCATGCTGAGAAAGTATGTGTCTGCCAACCAGAAAGACTGGGATGTGAAACGTCCATTGGTGCTCATGACCATCAGAGCCACCCCGCATGAATCAACTCATGTGTCTACTTTGGAACTTGTGACTGGGTGTCAGACGACCCTGCTGCATCAAACAAGAGACTCTAGTTTTGTCAGAACTTACACTGCTCACCAGCACATTGACAAACTACACCTGAAGTGGCTCAGACAGCTGTTGAACCATGAGAGCAGCTGGACAGATCAAACACATGCAGAACTGTCACTATGGCAAACGCCAAGTACCAGACAAGCCACTGGGCGGAGCCACGGAAGACAGCGCGTCCACCCTGCGCACACCACAGGATGTCCCACAGCCGTCGACGACAACGCCCTCTGCCAAACCCTTCACGCAGCTGTCAAGCGGAGGCGGCACAAGGACAGCTGGACACTACTATCTCAGGGTCACAGGAGCTGCTGACACCAGCAAAATAGCCCCTGAACAGGACTCACCAGATGAGGACTGCAAAGGACAAGCTTCCAACTCCTTGCCACACACAGCTCAGGCAAGCTCACAACAGCACGGCTACAAGAAGCAGAGCAGAACTCCGATCCTTCGGACTTCTCGTGACTGAGAGGCTAACAACTACCTGCTTCCCTCCTGTCACCAGCACTAGGTCAGTCTGAAACCCTCTTCAGGCCACATAGACCCCTTACCACTTCCTGAGACCACAAGCAGAAACCTGCGCCACACAGACGGACTTCAGGATGACAGGTGACGCACCGTCATGGCACCTGCTGCCTCGACACCTGTTGCACAAGGTCAGAGACCTGAACTTGGCTGCTGCCTGCCTTATCTGCCGTGGAGTGACCATTACTCCAGGAGACACAAACGACCAGAGTGTGTGGATTCACGTACCAAAGGGTACCATCCTCCACCTTGATGATCTGGCATCGTAATACCTCCCAAGTGAAGAGTACTGGTCAGAGCTGGAAACCCCATCCTTCTTCAAGAATCACAACTTCACTCTAGATCCAGAACTGGAACTAAAGATTAAGAAAGGGGGTCCTAGCCAATTGACATCACTCTCATCGACACAGCTCTTTACCTTGCTACAGCATCATGCCACACCCTGACACTGGGCCTGGCTTTCATCCTAGTCAAGAGGGTCCACGAGATGCGAGAGTCCATGACCAAGAACACAGCCTCTCTCCTCCTGGGATTCAAACGAAACCCACGGAAGGGAGGTACCAAGACAGAGACAAGGCCAAACCTCATCAGGATGGACCCTCAGCCTGAGGAACCAAAGGCTTGGAACGATTAGAAACCACCTGCCACTCGACCACCATGATCCACCTGCCATCTGACCATCATGATCCCACTCGACTACCATCCGATCAAAACGACAACTGTCATCCGACGAGGTCAACCGGACGTCGTCACATGACAAAGGGGGACTGTAGCGTCTGGAGTCGCTCTTGACATGAGATCAAAGTGGTGGGTCGTTCGAGAAACACCAGAGATGCAGATCTTTTGCACAGCTCTGCCTATGAATTAGTATTAGCATATAAATGAGTGTAGTGGTGCCAGTTGAGGCTGGCCAAATGGCCGCACTTTCACCCTTACGACCAGCAGAGACAACGCAGGCAGTGCCGTTATCACCTTGTGAGGAACTTCAAATAGATTCCTATCACACACACAGACAGACACACACACACACACACACAGACACACACACACACACAAGTATTCCTCTTCATATTAGCCTTTAATTTAACCATCCCAGAAATATGTGATGACCCTTGTGTTATATGTATGTTGACCACAAAGTATATATTTGTATGTGTGTGTGATGTTAATCCTAAATGCTCAAAATGGCTCTGTAAAAGAGATACACTGTCTTTCATGCATTTAAACACAGGCATGTTTGATGTCTAAAGGTTTCTCTTTCTTTGTCCCAGTCAGTGGTGCAAAGTAGATGATTATGAGATGTACCTTTTAGTAGGTTTAGCCCTTTTTGAGCGAAACTTTACTAATTCTGGCTCCCGGCAAGAACATTCCATTGAGTAATAAAGTCAGAACAAAGAAACTCTCTCCCGCCTGAAATTCACACCAACGATTGGTTGCCGCCGGGAAAGTGGGCGTAGTTTAATGGATCTCAAAAGACAGTAACACAAGCATATCGGTGCTCAGTCATCTTGCAAGAACCCCGGACGAGACAAATTTCCTTTTCCTCCCATCTCATCAGCGCGGCTCGCGGGTTTTCGACCTGCGAGCCGGCGCGGTCCAGCCAAGCTGATGTTTCCTTTGAAGATCGACGCGCTCCGCGGCGCAGTCAGCGGACGCACTTAGCTGGACGAGATGAATTTCCCTTCCAAGACGACACCTTTAAAAATCCCGCGGACCAACGAAGCTCTTGAAGAACCAAACGGAGAGAACGCTTCATCGCGCAAACTCTCTGAGAAACGCCAACGCACGCATCTTGCTTTACACAACACCAAGAAACCATGCAAGTATCAATTCTACCGAAATTTAGATGCGTTTTAAAGATTGTACCCCTGTTTAAGGTGATATTTCTTGCTGGCTCCAATGGTTTTGTCTGGGAAGGTGTCGGATCGGACACGATCTTACCCTCCTTCCTTTCCTTTCCCTTCCCCTCATCCTCCTCTTTACTTTCCACTATTCTGTAAATACATGTATTCTTTATGTAGTCATATGTAATCGTAGTATTAATCTTTATTAAAACCATGATATTCACGTTTTGATTGTCATTGTTTGCTCACGGAACACGAGTCCCTTTAATGTCAGATCTAAGCTACGAGCTCTTATAAGCATCGTTGAATGCTTTAATTAATACCATAACTCGGAAAGTTTGTCCTTTGTGGCCAGAGGGACAAACTTCCCGAAAATTGGGTTGGAAGAATAGACCTGGTGAGTGGATAAGGAATCTCCGCTCGTCCTTTAAACGGAACGGAGAGGAATTTTGAATCAACTCCCTTGAGGTTATTCTGTGATTATTTAATATAGATATATCTGTAGTTAATTACAATAAATTATTGTTAACCATATATATATATATATTATATTGCATAAATACCGAGGTGAGGTATTCCCATCTTGGAGATTGGTGATTAGATTATAACCCGTTATGATTAATCATAAATCCCTAAATATTAATACCCACAATTCCCTATTGAGCTAATTTTTGATTTAAATATAATATGTAACCCTAAAACCCTACACTTGCCTTGACGGATAGATCTGTAGAGATAGCCCTGGGGGTTCAGTCCATGAAGATTTTTCTGTAAGGGTAATGTTTAAATGCACAGTTACCTGACAAATATTTTTTACGTAAACCTGACTCTCCATTTTCATCCACTTCAGATAGGGGTTATACTATATATAAATATTTTATTTTATTCACTACGAATATTTGAATTCTATTTCTGTGTAAAGCACTTAGAATTGCCACTGTGTTTGAAATGTGCTATACAAATAAACTTGCCTTGCCTTGCCTAATGCTAGTTACCATTTCAGCACGTCTACAAGCAAAGCTGAATGCACCAAACATCTACCCAAGGTACTTTGGGCAAGCTCCAGTAGCAAAACTGAGAATTAATCTTTTTATTTGTCTTCAACATGACAAATCTGACCAATTGGAATCAAGAAACATCACATGCATATAATCTTGAGAACCAATGGAATCTGCCAGTTGCATAAACTCTCACTCGTGCAAGTCTGGAGAATCATGACTGCTAATGAAGAGGGAGGGATTATCGTTAATTAGCCAAAATCTGTAGAGTACAAAAAGACCAAAGAGCAGCATCTCAACAGTGTGACTAGCTGTTGAACAATGGCAGGAAGTTGGTGTGCTGGTCAGTGGCTGGCACTTTGTGTGTGGTTTTGTGCTTTCTGTCATGCTGTTCCACAGTGGAATTATCCGGCCAAGAAGTCTCAAACTCTGATATTACAGCAAACTGACCAGCGGCTTCAACAACAAGCTAGTCAACAGTTTTCTCCGCAGGTTCAACAAGCTAGTCAGCAGTCTCTTCCGTGGGGTCAACAGCAAGCTAGTCAGCAGTCTCCTCCGTGGGGTCAACAGCAAGCTAGTCAGCAGTCTCCTCCGTGGGGTCAACAGCAAGCTAGTCAGCAGTCTCCTCCGTGGGGTCAACAGCAAGCTAGTCAGCAGTCTCCTCCGTGGGGTCAACAGCAAGCTAGTCAGCAGTCTCCTCCGTGGGGTCAACAGCAAGCTAGTCAGCAGTCTCCTCCGTGGGGTCAACAGCAAGCTAGTCAGCAGTCTCCTCCGTGGGGTCAACAGCAAGCTAGTCAGCAGTCTCCTCCGTGGGGTCAACAGCAAGCTAGTCAGCAGGTTCAAGCTAGTCAGCAGTCTCCTCCGTGGGGTCAACAGCAAGCTAGTCAGCAGGTTCAAGCTAGTCAGCAGTCTCCTCCGTGGGGTCAACAGCAAGCTAGTCAGCAGGTTCAAGCTAGTCAGCAGTCTCCTCCGTGGGGTCAACAGCAAGCTAGTCAGCAGTCTCCTCCGTGGGGTCAACAGCAAGCTAGTCAGCAGGTTCAAGCTAGTCAGCAGTCTCCTCCGTGGGGTCAACAGCAAGCTAGTCAGCAGGTTCAAGCTAGTCAGCAGTCTCCTCCGTGGGGTCAACAGCAAGCTAGTCAGCAGGTTCAAGCTAGTCAGCAGTCTCCTCCGTGGGGTCAACAGCAAGCTAGTCAGCAGTCTCCTCCGTGGGGTCAACAGCAAGCTAGTCAGCAGTCTCCTCCGTGGGGTCAACAGCAAGCTAGTCAGCAGTCTCCTCCGTGGGGTCAACAGCAAGCTAGTCAGCAGTCTCCTCCGTGGGGTCAACAGCAAGCTAGTCAGCAGTCTCCTCCGTGGGGTCAACAGCAAGCTAGTCAGCAGGTTCAAGCTAGTCAGCAGTCTCCTCCGTGGGGTCAACAGCAAGCTAGTCAGCAGTCTCCTCCGTGGGGTCAACAGCAAGCTAGTCAGCAGTCTCCTCCGTGGGGTCAACAGCAAGCTAGTCAGCAGTCTCTTCCGTGGGGTCAACAGCAAGCTAGTCAGCAGTCTCCTCCGTGGGGTCAACAGCAAGCTAGTCAGCAGGTTCAAGCTAGTCAGCAGTCTCTTCCGTGGGTTAAACCGCGAGCTAGTCAGCAGTTTCCTCAGAAGGTTCAACAAGCTAGTCAGCAGTTTCCTCAGAAGGTTCAACAAGCTAGTAAGCAGTTTCCTCAGAAGGTTCAACAAGCTAGTAAGCAGTTTCCTCAGAAGGTTCAACAAGCTAGTAAGCAGTTTCCTCAGAAAGTTCAACAAGCTAGTCAGCAGTTTCCTCAGAAGGTTCAACAAGCTAGTAAGCAGTTTCCTCAGAAGGTTCAACAAGCTAGTAAGCAGTTTCCTCAGAAGGTTCAACAAGCTAGTCAGCAGTTTCCTCAGAAGGTTCAACAAGCTAGTCAGCAGTTTCCTCAGAAGGTACAACAAGCTAGTCAGCAGTTTCCTCAGAAGGTTCAACAAGCTAGTCAACAGGTTCAACAAGCTAGTCAACAGTTTCATCAAGCTAGTCAACAGTTTCCTCAGCTGGTTCACACTAAGCAGCCAGTGGCACAGGCAGAGCCTCTTGACAAATGTGCTGTAGCGGATTATGAGCAGATCCAATGTGGTCCACCTGGAATCAGTGGTGCTGAGTGTGAAGCCATCAACTGCTGCTTTAACGGACAGCAGTGTTACTATGGGAAGGCAGGTAAGAGTGTCGAGTCAATGTAAAGGTGTTCATGTTCAACTGATCCTCAGCAATAACCTGCTCTCGTTCCAGTGACTGTCCAGTGTATAAGAGATGGTCAGTTTGTGGTAGTGGTGGCTAGAGATGTTACTCTGCCTCGCTTGAGCCTGGATTCAGTCCGTCTCCTGGGTGGAAGCGACCCACCTTGCAGTCCTGTGGGATCCACACCTTCCTTTGCTATATACCAGTTCCCTGTCACTGCCTGTGGCACGAGCATGATGGTGAGTAGCTGCTTGTGGTTCTGCATGGCTTAAAATGGACTGGATGCCAACAGTTACTATTTGCAGGAGGACAGTGGATATGTGGTGTATGAAAACAGAATGACCTCCTCGTATGAAGTGGGTGTTGGACCACTTGGTTCCATCACAAGGGACAGCCATTTTGAGTAGGTGCTCTTACGCTTTAGCATGAATGTTAATCCTTGGCAAATGCTAAAAGCTCACTGTTTGTTGTCCAGGCTTCTCTTCCAGTGTAGGTACTCTGCTACTGCTGTGGAGGCTCTGGTTGTGGAGGTCAACACTGTTCCTGCACCTCCACCAGTAGCTGCTCCTGGACCCCTCAGGGTGGAGCTTAGACTGGCGAATGGTCAATGTGTCACCAAAGGCTGTGCAGAAGGCAAGTGTGCATAAGTATATTCTAAACTCCAGGTTACAGCAGTTTCTGGTTGAACGCCGGTGTTCTTCCTCAGGGGACGAGGCGTACACGTCCTACTACAGTGGTGCTGATTATCCGGTCACAAAAGTCCTGCGGGAGCCTGTGTATGTTGAGGTGCGCATTTTGGAGAGGACCGACCCCAACATTGTCCTAATGCTGGGACGTTGCTGGGCGACATCAACCCCCAGTCCACTCAGTCTACCCCAATGGGACCTTCTGGTCGACGGGTGAGTAAGGCCAGTCTTTATCCATCTAGTGTGCTGTAAGGCATCTCTGACTGCCTCTTTGTCTTTCAGATGCCCTTACCAGGATGACCGTTACCTGACCACATTGGTGGCTGGATCTTCTGGTCTTCAGTTCCCAACCCACTACAAGCGCTTTGTTGTGAAGATGTTCACATTTGTGGATCCAGCATCACTGGCTCCTCTGCAGGAAACCGTATGCTCCGCAGCCTTACCTGAACCCTTAATATTAGTCTTATAGTGATTTCTGTGGCTTAACCCTTTTCCCTCTCTGTTAGATCTTCATCCACTGTAGTACAGCGGTGTGCCATCCCTCTTCTGGCTCCTGTGAGCAAAGCTGCGCTAGGAAAAGTGAGTGCTTGCTGTAAACTGACTTCAGGAACCATGAGAGTGGTATTTAAATGCCTAATGTTTCTACCCCTTCTCTTACAGGAAGAGACACGCATGTCAAGACCGTCTCTAGTGGACAAACTGTGGTGTCTAGTGGAGAAGTTACCCTGGTCATGTGAATTTGGTTGTTTTAATAAACTTCTTGAATCCACATTAGTCTTTGGCATTGATTTCTGACTGGAGTCAGCTCTTTCATGACTGTTCTCAGTTTGATTTATTGGGATTCACTACTAAACCAGTTCCATTAGCAAGGTTGTGCAGTCTAACTGAGGTGCTTAACTTGAACTAAACAAACCAAGCCTTTGAACTGAACTATTTGCAAAGCTCCAGTTGCTAACCTGGGCCCCTGTTCTTCATGGTGACTAATTAGGGGTTTAACTTGTCTGTTTGGGTCTTTAGGTATGACTGGACCTATAATTTAGTCCCTTAACTAATGTATCCCACCTGGGTTGTCTGAGGACCTATTTACACCTGGTACTAAAGCATTTAATCTGATCACACGTGGACCATGCTAAATACAAGTATAAACTGGGTCTAAATTGTTTTGAGCTGGGGGGGGTGGGGTTATTTTTAGAGACTTTAGGTCTGTGGCCAGTTGCATAAACCGCTTGAACTAGTACTAAAAGTTAGTCATCTAATTTCTTCTTCACTTTACCTAACTGTTTAAAGTCTGTTACATAAGTTAGATTAATCTAAATTTTATTGGTTAAATCTTAACTGCTAGTAGGTTAAACTAGTTAAGACCGAGTCTTAACATAGAGGCTAGGATTATGCAATTGACCCCTGATATTAAAATAAGAAACTGAGGGCAAGTGGACAGGCTGATTCAATTCACTTTTTCATGCCCTTTTCCCACTACTGTCTGTGGTGATTCAGATGTACATCATTGCTTGCATTGTATGATTGCCCACTACTGGTTGAATTGGAAAGTCCTAAGTACATATGAGTAGACTCGTCCCTTCTGTCATAATCAAGGAGTCGAGGGTCTGTCCATATAAACCTCCCTTGTCCACTTGTGGAACACTTCAAACTGGTGACAGGGATTACCCCGAGGGGAAGTGCTTGGGGAGGTTTGTGAGTGTGTTGCCAAATGTGGAACTACATACTACTCTATTTCTGTAGTAATGTGCAACCTCAGTGCTGCATTTGACACTGTCGATCACAACATACTTCTTGACAGGCTGGAAAACTGGGTTGGGCTTTCTGGGATGGTCCTTAAATGGTCCAGGACATACTTAGAAGGGAGAGGTTATTATGTGAGTATAGGTGACCATAAGTCTGAGTGGACATCCATGACATGCGGAGTCCCACAAGGGTCAATTCTTGTTCCACTCCTATTCCACCTGTACATGCTCCCACTGAGCCAAATAATGAGAGAGAACCAAATGGCTGACGACACCCAGATCTACTTAGGCCTATCACCTAATGACTACAGCCCCATTGACTCCCTGTGCAAATGCATTGATGAAGTTAACAACTGGATGTACCAAAACTTTCTTCAGTTAAACAAAGACAAAACTCAACTCATTGCATTTGGAAACAAAGATGAAGTTCTCAAGGTGAACGCATACCTTGAAGCTAGGGGTCAGACAACTAAAGATCAAGTCAGGAATCTGGGTGTGATTCTGGAGTCAGACCTGAGTTTCAGTAGTCATGTCAAAGCAATAACTAAATCAGCTTACTATCATATCAAGAATTAGATGCTTTGTTTCCAGGCAAGACTTGGAGAAACTTGTTCATGCTTTCATCTCCAGTAGGGTGGACTATTGTAATGGTCTTCTCACCGGCCTTCCCAAAAAGACCATTAGACAGCTGCAGCTCATACAGGACGCTGAGCAGAACCAGAACATATGACCATATCACACCAGTCCTCAGGTCTTTACACTGGCTTCCAGTTACATTTAGAATAGATTATAAAGTATTATTACTTGTATATAAATCACTCAATGACCTAGGACCTCAATACATTGCAGATATGCTGATTAAATACAAACCCAACAGATCACTCAGATCATCAGGATCAAGTCAGTTAGAAATACCAAGGGTTCACTCAAAGCAAGGAGATTCTGCTTTTAGCTCTTATGCCAGCCGCAGCTGAACCAGCTTCCTGAACAGATCTGATGTGCTCCAACAGCAGCCACTTTCAAATCCAGACTCAAAAGATGAGTACTCCCTCTGGTGCGAGGAAGACCCGTTTAGATCTGGTCTGACGGGTAAAACATCTAGAGAACGCCCTCAAGTTAGGCCAAGAAGATTTGTCTGTAAGTGTACGGTCTAAACGCACAGTTACCTGACAAATATTTTTAAAGTAAACCTGACTCTCCATTTTCTTCCACCCCAGATAGGGGTTTTCATCTTTATTTTTTATTTCTTTCCATTCCTATTATAACTGTTTTAATTCACTTACGAATATTTTCATTTCATTTCTGTGTAAAGCACTTTGAATTGCCACTGTGTATGAAATGTGCTATACAAAAAAACTTGCCTTGCCTTGCCTTGCCTTGACGGATAGATCTGTAGAGATAGCCCTGGGGGTTCAGTCCATGAAGATTTTTCTGTAAGGGTAATGTTTAAATGCACAGTTACCTGACAAATATTTTTTACGTAAACCTGACTCTCCATTTTCATCCACTTCAGATAGGGGTTATACTATATATAAATATTTTATTTTATTCACTACGAATATTTGAATTCTATTTCTGTGTAAAGCACTTAGAATTGCCACTGTGTTTGAAATGTGCTATACAAATAAACTTGCCTTGCCTTGCCTAATGCTAGTTACCATTTCAGCACGTCTACAAGCAAAGCTGAATGCACCAAACATCTACCCAAGGTACTTTGGGCAAGCTCCAGTAGCAAAACTGAGAATTAATCTTTTTATTTGTCTTCAACATGACAAATCTGACCAATTGGAATCAAGAAACATCACATGCATATAATCTTGAGAACCAATGGAATCTGCCAGTTGCATAAACTCTCACTCGTGCAAGTCTGGAGAATCATGACTGCTAATGAAGAGGGAGGGATTATCGTTAATTAGCCAAAATCTGTAGAGTACAAAAAGACCAAAGAGCAGCATCTCAACAGTGTGACTAGCTGTTGAACAATGGCAGGAAGTTGGTGTGCTGGTCAGTGGCTGGCACTTTGTGTGTGGTTTTGTGCTTTCTGTCATGCTGTTCCACAGTGGAATTATCCGGCCAAGAAGTCTCAAACTCTGATATTACAGCAAACTGACCAGCGGCTTCAACAACAAGCTAGTCAACAGTTTTCTCCGCAGGTTCAACAAGCTAGTCAGCAGTCTCTTCCGTGGGGTCAACAGCAAGCTAGTCAGCAGTCTCCTCCGTGGGGTCAACAGCAAGCTAGTCAGCAGTCTCCTCCGTGGGGTCAACAGCAAGCTAGTCAGCAGGTTCAAGCTAGTCAGCAGTCTCCTCCATGGGGTCAACAGCAAGCTAGTCAGCAGTCTCCTCCGTGGGGTCAACAGCAAGCTAGTCAGCAGTCTCCTCCGGGGGGTCAACAGCAAGCTAGTCAGCAGTCTCCTCCGTGGGGTCAACAGCAAGCTAGTCAGCAGTCTCCTCCGTGGGGTCAACAGCAAGCTAGTCAGCAGTCTCCTCCGTGGGGTCAACAGCAAGCTAGTCAGCAGTCTCCTCCGTGGGGTCAACAGCAAGCTAGTCAGCAGTCTCCTCCGTGGGGTCAACAGCAAGCTAGTCAGCAGTCTCCTCCGTGGGGTCAACAGCAAGCTAGTCAGCAGTCTCCTCCGTGGGGTCAACAGCAAGCTAGTCAGCAGGTTCAAGCTAGTCAGCAGTCTCCTCCGTGGGGTCAACAGCAAGCTAGTCAGCAGTCTCCTCCGTGGGGTCAACAGCAAGCTAGTCAGCAGTCTCTTCCGTGGGGTCAACAGCAAGCTAGTCAGCAGTCTCCTCCGTGGGGTCAACAGCAAGCTAGTCAGCAGGTTCAAGCTAGTCAGCAGTCTCTTCCGTGGGTTAAACCGCGAGCTAGTCAGCAGTTTCCTCAGAAGGTTCAACAAGCTAGTCAGCAGTTTCCTCAGAAGGTTCAACAAGCTAGTAAGCAGTTTCCTCAGAAGGTTCAACAAGCTAGTAAGCAGTTTCCTCAGAAGGTTCAACAAGCTAGTAAGCAGTTTCCTCAGAAAGTTCAACAAGCTAGTCAGCAGTTTCCTCAGAAGGTTCAACAAGCTAGTAAGCAGTTTCCTCAGAAGGTTCAACAAGCTAGTAAGCAGTTTCCTCAGAAGGTTCAACAAGCTAGTCAGCAGTTTCCTCAGAAGGTTCAACAAGCTAGTCAGCAGTTTCCTCAGAAGGTACAACAAGCTAGTCAGCAGTTTCCTCAGAAGGTTCAACAAGCTAGTCAACAGGTTCAACAAGCTAGTCAACAGTTTCATCAAGCTAGTCAACAGTTTCCTCAGCTGGTTCACACTAAGCAGCCAGTGGCACAGGCAGAGCCTCTTGACAAATGTGCTGTAGCGGATTATGAGCAGATCCAATGTGGTCCACCTGGAATCAGTGGTGCTGAGTGTGAAGCCATCAACTGCTGCTTTAACGGACAGCAGTGTTACTATGGGAAGGCAGGTAAGAGTGTCGAGTCAATGTAAAGGTGTTCATGTTCAACTGATCCTCAGCAATAACCTGCTCTCGTTCCAGTGACTGTCCAGTGTATAAGAGATGGTCAGTTTGTGGTAGTGGTGGCTAGAGATGTTACTCTGCCTCGCTTGAGCCTGGATTCAGTCCGTCTCCTGGGTGGAAGCGACCCACCTTGCAGTCCTGTGGGATCCACACCTTCCTTTGCTATATACCAGTTCCCTGTCACTGCCTGTGGCACGAGCATGATGGTGAGTAGCTGCTTGTGGTTCTGCATGGCTTAAAATGGACTGGATGCCAACAGTTACTATTTGCAGGAGGACAGTGGATATGTGGTGTATGAAAACAGAATGACCTCCTCGTATGAAGTGGGTGTTGGACCACTTGGTTCCATCACAAGGGACAGCCATTTTGAGTAGGTGCTCTTACGCTTTAGCATGAATGTTAATCCTTGGCAAATGCTAAAAGCTCACTGTTTGTTGTCCAGGCTTCTCTTCCAGTGTAGGTACTCTGCTACTGCTGTGGAGGCTCTGGTTGTGGAGGTCAACACTGTTCCTGCACCTCCACCAGTAGCTGCTCCTGGACCCCTCAGGGTGGAGCTTAGACTGGCGAATGGTCAATGTGTCACCAAAGGCTGTGCAGAAGGCAAGTGTGCATAAGTATATTCTAAACTCCAGGTTACAGCAGTTTCTGGTTGAACGCCGGTGTTCTTCCTCAGGGGACGAGGCGTACACGTCCTACTACAGTGGTGCTGATTATCCGGTCACAAAAGTCCTGCGGGAGCCTGTGTATGTTGAGGTGCGCATTTTGGAGAGGACCGACCCCAACATTGTCCTAATGCTGGGACGTTGCTGGGCGACATCAACCCCCAGTCCACTCAGTCTACCCCAATGGGACCTTCTGGTCGACGGGTGAGTAAGGCCAGTCTTTATCCATCTAGTGTGCTGTAAGGCATCTCTGACTGCCTCTTTGTCTTTCAGATGCCCTTACCAGGATGACCGTTACCTGACCACATTGGTGGCTGGATCTTCTGGTCTTCAGTTCCCAACCCACTACAAGCGCTTTGTTGTGAAGATGTTCACATTTGTGGATCCAGCATCACTGGCTCCTCTGCAGGAAACCGTATGCTCCGCAGCCTTACCTGAACCCTTAATATTAGTCTTATAGTGATTTCTGTGGCTTAACCCTTTTCCCTCTCTGTTAGATCTTCATCCACTGTAGTACAGCGGTGTGCCATCCCTCTTCTGGCTCCTGTGAGCAAAGCTGCGCTAGGAAAAGTGAGTGCTTGCTGTAAACTGACTTCAGGAACCATGAGAGTGGTATTTAAATGCCTAATGTTTCTACCCCTTCTCTTACAGGAAGAGACACGCATGTCAAGACCGTCTCTAGTGGACAAACTGTGGTGTCTAGTGGAGAAGTTACCCTGGTCATGTGAATTTGGTTGTTTTAATAAACTTCTTGAATCCACATTAGTCTTTGGCATTGATTTCTGACTGGAGTCAGCTCTTTCATGACTGTTCTCAGTTTGATTTATTGGGATTCACTACTAAACCAGTTCCATTAGCAAGGTTGTGCAGTCTAACTGAGGTGCTTAACTTGAACTAAACAAACCAAGCCTTTGAACTGAACTATTTGCAAAGCTCCAGTTGCTAACCTGGGCCCCTGTTCTTCATGGTGACTAATTAGGGGTTTAACTTGTCTGTTTGGGTCTTTAGGTATGACTGGACCTATAATTTAGTCCCTTAACTAATGTATCCCACCTGGGTTGTCTGAGGACCTATTTACACCTGGTACTAAAGCATTTAATCTGATCACACGTGGACCATGCTAAATACAAGTATAAACTGGGTCTAAATTGTTTTGAGCTGGGGGGGGTGGGGTTATTTTTAGAGACTTTAGGTCTGTGGCCAGTTGCATAAACCGCTTGAACTAGTACTAAAAGTTAGTCATCTAATTTCTTCTTCACTTTACCTAACTGTTTAAAGTCTGTTACATAAGTTAGATTAATCTAAATTTTATTGGTTAAATCTTAACTGCTAGTAGGTTAAACTAGTTAAGACCGAGTCTTAACATAGAGGCTAGGATTATGCAATTGACCCCTGATATTAAAATAAGAAACTGAGGGCAAGTGGACAGGCTGATTCAATTCACTTTTTCATGCCCTTTTCCCACTACTGTCTGTGGTGATTCAGATGTACATCATTGCTTGCATTGTATGATTGCCCACTACTGGTTGAATTGGAAAGTCCTAAGTACATATGAGTAGACTCGTCCCTTCTGTCATAATCAAGGAGTCGAGGGTCTGTCCATATAAACCTCCCTTGTCCACTTGTGGAACACTTCAAACTGGTGACAGGGATTACCCCGAGGGGAAGTGCTTGGGGAGGTTTGTGAGTGTGTTGCCAAATGTGGAACTACATACTACTCTATTTCTGTAGTAATGTGCAACCTCAGTGCTGCATTTGACACTGTCGATCACAACATACTTCTTGACAGGCTGGAAAACTGGGTTGGGCTTTCTGGGATGGTCCTTAAATGGTCCAGGACATACTTAGAAGGGAGAGGTTATTATGTGAGTATAGGTGACCATAAGTCTGAGTGGACATCCATGACATGCGGAGTCCCACAAGGGTCAATTCTTGTTCCACTCCTATTCCACCTGTACATGCTCCCACTGAGCCAAATAATGAGAGAGAACCAAATGGCTGACGACACCCAGATCTACTTAGGCCTATCACCTAATGACTACAGCCCCATTGACTCCCTGTGCAAATGCATTGATGAAGTTAACAACTGGATGTACCAAAACTTTCTTCAGTTAAACAAAGACAAAACTCAACTCATTGCATTTGGAAACAAAGATGAAGTTCTCAAGGTGAACGCATACCTTGAAGCTAGGGGTCAGACAACTAAAGATCAAGTCAGGAATCTGGGTGTGATTCTGGAGTCAGACCTGAGTTTCAGTAGTCATGTCAAAGCAATAACTAAATCAGCTTACTATCATATCAAGAATTAGATGCTTTGTTTCCAGGCAAGACTTGGAGAAACTTGTTCATGCTTTCATCTCCAGTAGGGTGGACTATTGTAATGGTCTTCTCACCGGCCTTCCCAAAAAGACCATTAGACAGCTGCAGCTCATACAGGACGCTGAGCAGAACCAGAACATATGACCATATCACACCAGTCCTCAGGTCTTTACACTGGCTTCCAGTTACATTTAGAATAGATTATAAAGTATTATTACTTGTATATAAATCACTCAATGACCTAGGACCTCAATACATTGCAGATATGCTGATTAAATACAAACCCAACAGATCACTCAGATCATCAGGATCAAGTCAGTTAGAAATACCAAGGGTTCACTCAAAGCAAGGAGATTCTGCTTTTAGCTCTTATGCCAGCCGCAGCTGAACCAGCTTCCTGAACAGATCTGATGTGCTCCAACAGCAGCCACTTTCAAATCCAGACTCAAAAGATGAGTACTCCCTCTGGTGCGAGGAAGACCCGTTTAGATCTGGTCTGACGGGTAAAACATCTAGAGAACGCCCTCAAGTTAGGCCAAGAAGATTTGTCTGTAAGTGTACGGTCTAAACGCACAGTTACCTGACAAATATTTTTAAAGTAAACCTGACTCTCCATTTTCTTCCACCCCAGATAGGGGTTTTCATCTTTATTTTTTATTTCTTTCCATTCCTATTATAACTGTTTTAATTCACTTACGAATATTTTCATTTCATTTCTGTGTAAAGCACTTTGAATTGCCACTGTGTATGAAATGTGCTATACAAAAAAACTTGCCTTGCCTTGCCTTGCCTTGACGGATAGATCTGTAGAGATAGCCCTGGGGGTTCAGTCCATGAAGATTTTTCTGTAAGGGTAATGTTTAAATGCACAGTTACCTGACAAATATTTTTTACGTAAACCTGACTCTCCATTTTCATCCACTTCAGATAGGGGTTATACTATATATAAATATTTTATTTTATTCACTACGAATATTTGAATTCTATTTCTGTGTAAAGCACTTAGAATTGCCACTGTGTTTGAAATGTGCTATACAAATAAACTTGCCTTGCCTTGCCTAATGCTAGTTACCATTTCAGCACGTCTACAAGCAAAGCTGAATGCACCAAACATCTACCCAAGGTACTTTGGGCAAGCTCCAGTAGCAAAACTGAGAATTAATCTTTTTATTTGTCTTCAACATGACAAATCTGACCAATTGGAATCAAGAAACATCACATGCATATAATCTTGAGAACCAATGGAATCTGCCAGTTGCATAAACTCTCACTCGTGCAAGTCTGGAGAATCATGACTGCTAATGAAGAGGGAGGGATTATCGTTAATTAGCCAAAATCTGTAGAGTACAAAAAGACCAAAGAGCAGCATCTCAACAGTGTGACTAGCTGTTGAACAATGGCAGGAAGTTGGTGTGCTGGTCAGTGGCTGGCACTTTGTGTGTGGTTTTGTGCTTTCTGTCATGCTGTTCCACAGTGGAATTATCCGGCCAAGAAGTCTCAAACTCTGATATTACAGCAAACTGACCAGCGGCTTCAACAACAAGCTAGTCAACAGTTTTCTCCGCAGGTTCAACAAGCTAGTCAGCAGTCTCTTCCGTGGGGTCAACAGCAAGCTAGTCAGCAGTCTCCTCCGTGGGGTCAACAGCAAGCTAGTCAGCAGTCTCCTCCGTGGGGTCAACAGCAAGCTAGTCAGCAGTCTCCTCCGTGGGGTCAACAGCAAGCTAGTCAGCAGTCTCCTCCGTGGGGTCAACAGCAAGCTAGTCAGCAGTCTCCTCCGTGGGGTCAACAGCAAGCTAGTCAGCAGTCTCCTCCGTGGGGTCAACAGCAAGCTAGTCAGCAGTCTCCTCCGTGGGGTCAACAGCAAGCTAGTCAGCAGTCTCCTCCGTGGGGTCAACAGCAAGCTAGTCAGCAGTCTCCTCCGTGGGGTCAACAGCAAGCTAGTCAGCAGGTTCAAGCTAGTCAGCAGTCTCCTCCGTGGGGTCAACAGCAAGCTAGTCAGCAGTCTCCTCCGTGGGGTCAACAGCAAGCTAGTCAGCAGTCTCCTCCGTGGGGTCAACAGCAAGCTAGTCAGCAGGTTCAAGCTAGTCAGCAGTCTCCTCCGTGGGGTCAACAGCAAGCTAGTCAGCAGTCTCCTCCGTGGGGTCAACAGCAAGCTAGTCAGCAGTCTCTTCCGTGGGGTCAACAGCAAGCTAGTCAGCAGTCTCCTCCGTGGGGTCAACAGCAAGCTAGTCAGCAGGTTCAAGCTAGTCAGCAGTCTCTTCCGTGGGTTAAACCGCGAGCTAGTCAGCAGTTTCCTCAGAAGGTTCAACAAGCTAGTCAGCAGTTTCCTCAGAAGGTTCAACAAGCTAGTAAGCAGTTTCCTCAGAAGGTTCAACAAGCTAGTAAGCAGTTTCCTCAGAAGGTTCAACAAGCTAGTAAGCAGTTTCCTCAGAAAGTTCAACAAGCTAGTCAGCAGTTTCCTCAGAAGGTTCAACAAGCTAGTAAGCAGTTTCCTCAGAAGGTTCAACAAGCTAGTAAGCAGTTTCCTCAGAAGGTTCAACAAGCTAGTCAGCAGTTTCCTCAGAAGGTTCAACAAGCTAGTCAGCAGTTTCCTCAGAAGGTACAACAAGCTAGTCAGCAGTTTCCTCAGAAGGTTCAACAAGCTAGTCAACAGGTTCAACAAGCTAGTCAACAGTTTCATCAAGCTAGTCAACAGTTTCCTCAGCTGGTTCACACTAAGCAGCCAGTGGCACAGGCAGAGCCTCTTGACAAATGTGCTGTAGCGGATTATGAGCAGATCCAATGTGGTCCACCTGGAATCAGTGGTGCTGAGTGTGAAGCCATCAACTGCTGCTTTAACGGACAGCAGTGTTACTATGGGAAGGCAGGTAAGAGTGTCGAGTCAATGTAAAGGTGTTCATGTTCAACTGATCCTCAGCAATAACCTGCTCTCGTTCCAGTGACTGTCCAGTGTATAAGAGATGGTCAGTTTGTGGTAGTGGTGGCTAGAGATGTTACTCTGCCTCGCTTGAGCCTGGATTCAGTCCGTCTCCTGGGTGGAAGCGACCCACCTTGCAGTCCTGTGGGATCCACACCTTCCTTTGCTATATACCAGTTCCCTGTCACTGCCTGTGGCACGAGCATGATGGTGAGTAGCTGCTTGTGGTTCTGCATGGCTTAAAATGGACTGGATGCCAACAGTTACTATTTGCAGGAGGACAGTGGATATGTGGTGTATGAAAACAGAATGACCTCCTCGTATGAAGTGGGTGTTGGACCACTTGGTTCCATCACAAGGGACAGCCATTTTGAGTAGGTGCTCTTACGCTTTAGCATGAATGTTAATCCTTGGCAAATGCTAAAAGCTCACTGTTTGTTGTCCAGGCTTCTCTTCCAGTGTAGGTACTCTGCTACTGCTGTGGAGGCTCTGGTTGTGGAGGTCAACACTGTTCCTGCACCTCCACCAGTAGCTGCTCCTGGACCCCTCAGGGTGGAGCTTAGACTGGCGAATGGTCAATGTGTCACCAAAGGCTGTGCAGAAGGCAAGTGTGCATAAGTATATTCTAAACTCCAGGTTACAGCAGTTTCTGGTTGAACGCCGGTGTTCTTCCTCAGGGGACGAGGCGTACACGTCCTACTACAGTGGTGCTGATTATCCGGTCACAAAAGTCCTGCGGGAGCCTGTGTATGTTGAGGTGCGCATTTTGGAGAGGACCGACCCCAACATTGTCCTAATGCTGGGACGTTGCTGGGCGACATCAACCCCCAGTCCACTCAGTCTACCCCAATGGGACCTTCTGGTCGACGGGTGAGTAAGGCCAGTCTTTATCCATCTAGTGTGCTGTAAGGCATCTCTGACTGCCTCTTTGTCTTTCAGATGCCCTTACCAGGATGACCGTTACCTGACCACATTGGTGGCTGGATCTTCTGGTCTTCAGTTCCCAACCCACTACAAGCGCTTTGTTGTGAAGATGTTCACATTTGTGGATCCAGCATCACTGGCTCCTCTGCAGGAAACCGTATGCTCCGCAGCCTTACCTGAACCCTTAATATTAGTCTTATAGTGATTTCTGTGGCTTAACCCTTTTCCCTCTCTGTTAGATCTTCATCCACTGTAGTACAGCGGTGTGCCATCCCTCTTCTGGCTCCTGTGAGCAAAGCTGCGCTAGGAAAAGTGAGTGCTTGCTGTAAACTGACTTCAGGAACCATGAGAGTGGTATTTAAATGCCTAATGTTTCTACCCCTTCTCTTACAGGAAGAGACACGCATGTCAAGACCGTCTCTAGTGGACAAACTGTGGTGTCTAGTGGAGAAGTTACCCTGGTCATGTGAATTTGGTTGTTTTAATAAACTTCTTGAATCCACATTAGTCTTTGGCATTGATTTCTGACTGGAGTCAGCTCTTTCATGACTGTTCTCAGTTTGATTTATTGGGATTCACTACTAAACCAGTTCCATTAGCAAGGTTGTGCAGTCTAACTGAGGTGCTTAACTTGAACTAAACAAACCAAGCCTTTGAACTGAACTATTTGCAAAGCTCCAGTTGCTAACCTGGGCCCCTGTTCTTCATGGTGACTAATTAGGGGTTTAACTTGTCTGTTTGGGTCTTTAGGTATGACTGGACCTATAATTTAGTCCCTTAACTAATGTATCCCACCTGGGTTGTCTGAGGACCTATTTACACCTGGTACTAAAGCATTTAATCTGATCACACGTGGACCATGCTAAATACAAGTATAAACTGGGTCTAAATTGTTTTGAGCTGGGGGGGGTGGGGTTATTTTTAGAGACTTTAGGTCTGTGGCCAGTTGCATAAACCGCTTGAACTAGTACTAAAAGTTAGTCATCTAATTTCTTCTTCACTTTACCTAACTGTTTAAAGTCTGTTACATAAGTTAGATTAATCTAAATTTTATTGGTTAAATCTTAACTGCTAGTAGGTTAAACTAGTTAAGACCGAGTCTTAACATAGAGGCTAGGATTATGCAATTGACCCCTGATATTAAAATAAGAAACTGAGGGCAAGTGGACAGGCTGATTCAATTCACTTTTTCATGCCCTTTTCCCACTACTGTCTGTGGTGATTCAGATGTACATCATTGCTTGCATTGTATGATTGCCCACTACTGGTTGAATTGGAAAGTCCTAAGTACATATGAGTAGACTCGTCCCTTCTGTCATAATCAAGGAGTCGAGGGTCTGTCCATATAAACCTCCCTTGTCCACTTGTGGAACACTTCAAACTGGTGACAGGGATTACCCCGAGGGGAAGTGCTTGGGGAGGTTTGTGAGTGTGTTGCCAAATGTGGAACTACATACTACTCTATTTCTGTAGTAATGTGCAACCTCAGTGCTGCATTTGACACTGTCGATCACAACATACTTCTTGACAGGCTGGAAAACTGGGTTGGGCTTTCTGGGATGGTCCTTAAATGGTCCAGGACATACTTAGAAGGGAGAGGTTATTATGTGAGTATAGGTGACCATAAGTCTGAGTGGACATCCATGACATGCGGAGTCCCACAAGGGTCAATTCTTGTTCCACTCCTATTCCACCTGTACATGCTCCCACTGAGCCAAATAATGAGAGAGAACCAAATGGCTGACGACACCCAGATCTACTTAGGCCTATCACCTAATGACTACAGCCCCATTGACTCCCTGTGCAAATGCATTGATGAAGTTAACAACTGGATGTACCAAAACTTTCTTCAGTTAAACAAAGACAAAACTCAACTCATTGCATTTGGAAACAAAGATGAAGTTCTCAAGGTGAACGCATACCTTGAAGCTAGGGGTCAGACAACTAAAGATCAAGTCAGGAATCTGGGTGTGATTCTGGAGTCAGACCTGAGTTTCAGTAGTCATGTCAAAGCAATAACTAAATCAGCTTACTATCATATCAAGAATTAGATGCTTTGTTTCCAGGCAAGACTTGGAGAAACTTGTTCATGCTTTCATCTCCAGTAGGGTGGACTATTGTAATGGTCTTCTCACCGGCCTTCCCAAAAAGACCATTAGACAGCTGCAGCTCATACAGGACGCTGAGCAGAACCAGAACATATGACCATATCACACCAGTCCTCAGGTCTTTACACTGGCTTCCAGTTACATTTAGAATAGATTATAAAGTATTATTACTTGTATATAAATCACTCAATGACCTAGGACCTCAATACATTGCAGATATGCTGATTAAATACAAACCCAACAGATCACTCAGATCATCAGGATCAAGTCAGTTAGAAATACCAAGGGTTCACTCAAAGCAAGGAGATTCTGCTTTTAGCTCTTATGCCAGCCGCAGCTGAACCAGCTTCCTGAACAGATCTGATGTGCTCCAACAGCAGCCACTTTCAAATCCAGACTCAAAAGATGAGTACTCCCTCTGGTGCGAGGAAGACCCGTTTAGATCTGGTCTGACGGGTAAAACATCTAGAGAACGCCCTCAAGTTAGGCCAAGAAGATTTGTCTGTAAGTGTACGGTCTAAACGCACAGTTACCTGACAAATATTTTTAAAGTAAACCTGACTCTCCATTTTCTTCCACCCCAGATAGGGGTTTTCATCTTTATTTTTTATTTCTTTCCATTCCTATTATAACTGTTTTAATTCACTTACGAATATTTTCATTTCATTTCTGTGTAAAGCACTTTGAATTGCCACTGTGTATGAAATGTGCTATACAAAAAAACTTGCCTTGCCTTGCCTTGCCTTGACGGATAGATCTGTAGAGATAGCCCTGGGGGTTCAGTCCATGAAGATTTTTCTGTAAGGGTAATGTTTAAATGCACAGTTACCTGACAAATATTTTTTACGTAAACCTGACTCTCCATTTTCATCCACTTCAGATAGGGGTTATACTATATATAAATATTTTATTTTATTCACTACGAATATTTGAATTCTATTTCTGTGTAAAGCACTTAGAATTGCCACTGTGTTTGAAATGTGCTATACAAATAAACTTGCCTTGCCTTGCCTAATGCTAGTTACCATTTCAGCACGTCTACAAGCAAAGCTGAATGCACCAAACATCTACCCAAGGTACTTTGGGCAAGCTCCAGTAGCAAAACTGAGAATTAATCTTTTTATTTGTCTTCAACATGACAAATCTGACCAATTGGAATCAAGAAACATCACATGCATATAATCTTGAGAACCAATGGAATCTGCCAGTTGCATAAACTCTCACTCGTGCAAGTCTGGAGAATCATGACTGCTAATGAAGAGGGAGGGATTATCGTTAATTAGCCAAAATCTGTAGAGTACAAAAAGACCAAAGAGCAGCATCTCAACAGTGTGACTAGCTGTTGAACAATGGCAGGAAGTTGGTGTGCTGGTCAGTGGCTGGCACTTTGTGTGTGGTTTTGTGCTTTCTGTCATGCTGTTCCACAGTGGAATTATCCAGCCAAGAAGTCTCAAACTCTGATATTACAGCAAACTGACCAGCGGCTTCAACAACAAGCTAGTCAACAGTTTTCTCCGCAGGTTCAACAAGCTAATCAGCAGTCTCTTCCGTGGGGTCAACAGCAAGCTAGTCAGCAGTCTCCTCCGTGGGGTCAACAGCAAGCTAGTCAGCAGTCTCCTCCGTGGGGTCAACAGCAAGCTAGTCAGCAGTCTCCTCCGTGGGGTCAACAGCAAGCTAGTCAGCAGTCTCCTCCGTGGGGTCAACAGCAAGCTAGTCAGCAGTCTCCTCCGTGGGGTCAACAGCAAGCTAGTCAGCAGTCTCCTCCGTGGGGTCAACAGCAAGCTAGTCAGCAGGTTCAAGCTAGTCAGCAGTCTCCTCCGTGGGGTCAACAGCAAGCTAGTCAGCAGTCTCCTCCATGGGGTCAACAGCAAGCTAGTCAGCAGGTTCAAGCTAGTCAGCAGTCTCTTCCGTGGGTTAAACCGCGAGCTAGTCAGCAGTTTCCTCAGAAGGTTCAACAAGCTAGTAAGCAGTTTCCTCAGAAGGTTCAACAAGCTAGTCAGCAGTTTCCTCAGAAGGTTCAACAAGCTAGTAAGCAGTTTCCTCAGAAGGTTCAACAAGCTAGTAAGCAGTTTCCTCAGAAGGTACAACAAGCTAGTCAGCAGTTTCCTCAGAAGGTTCAACAAGCTAGTCAACAGGTTCATCAAGCTAGTCAACAGTTTCCTCAGCTGGTTCACACTAAGCAGCCAGTGGCACAGGCAGAGCCTCTTGACAAATGTGCTGTAGCGGATTATGAGCAGATCCAATGTGGTCCACCTGGAATCAGTGGTGCTGAGTGTGAAGCTATCAACTGCTGCTTTAACGGACAGCAGTGTTACTATGGGAAGGCAGGTAAGAGTGTCGAGTCAATGTAAAGGTGTTCATGTTCAACTGATCCTCAGCAATAACCTGCTCTCGTTCCAGTGACTGTCCAGTGTATAAGAGATGGTCAGTTTGTGGTAGTGGTGGCTAGAGATGTTACTCTGCCTCGCTTGAGCCTGGATTCAGTCCGTCTCCTGGGTGGAAGCGACCCACCTTGCAGTCCTGTGGGATCCACACCTTCCTTTGCTATATACCAGTTCCCTGTCACTGCCTGTGGCACGAGCATGATGGTGAGTAGCTGCTTGTGGTTCTGCATGGCTTAAAATGGACTGGATGCCAACAGTTACTATTTGCAGGAGGACAGTGGATATGTGGTGTATGAAAACAGAATGACCTCCTCGTATGAAGTGGGTGTTGGACCACTTGGTTCCATCACAAGGGACAGCCATTTTGAGTAGGTGCTCTTACGCTTTAGCATGAATGTTAATCCTTGGCAAATGCTAAAAGCTCACTGTTTGTTGTCCAGGCTTCTCTTCCAGTGTAGGTACTCTGCTACTGCTGTGGAGGCTCTGGTTGTGGAGGTCAACACTGTTCCTGCACCTCCACCAGTAGCTGCTCCTGGACCCCTCAGGGTGGAGCTTAGACTGGCGAATGGTCAATGTGTCACCAAAGGCTGTGCAGAAGGCAAGTGTGCATAAGTATATTCTAAACTCCAGGTTACAGCAGTTTCTGGTTGAACGCCGGTGTTCTTCCTCAGGGGACGAGGCGTACACGTCCTACTACAGTGGTGCTGATTATCCGGTCACAAAAGTCCTGCGGGAGCCTGTGTATGTTGAGGTGCGCATTTTGGAGAGGACCGACCCCAACATTGTCCTAATGCTGGGACGTTGCTGGGCGACATCAACCCCCAGTCCACTCAGTCTACCCCAATGGGACCTTCTGGTCGACGGGTGAGTAAGGCCAGTCTTTATCCATCTAGTGTGCTGTAAGGCATCTCTGACTGCCTCTTTGTCTTTCAGATGCCCTTACCAGGATGACCGTTACCTGACCACATTGGTGGCTGGATCTTCTGGTCTTCAGTTCCCAACCCACTACAAGCGCTTTGTTGTGAAGATGTTCACATTTGTGGATCCAGCATCACTGGCTCCTCTGCAGGAAACCGTATGCTCCGCAGCCTTACCTGAACCCTTAATATTAGTCTTATAGTGATTTCTGTGGCTTAACCCTTTTCCCTCTCTGTTAGATCTTCATCCACTGTAGTACAGCGGTGTGCCATCCCTCTTCTGGCTCCTGTGAGCAAAGCTGCGCTAGGAAAAGTGAGTGCTTGCTGTAAACTGACTTCAGGAACCATGAGAGTGGTATTTAAATGCCTAATGTTTCTACCCCTTCTCTTACAGGAAGAGACACGCATGTCAAGACCGTCTCTAGTGGACAAACTGTGGTGTCTAGTGGAGAAGTTACCCTGGTCATGTGAATTTGGTTGTTTTAATAAACTTCTTGAATCCACATTAGTCTTTGGCATTGATTTCTGACTGGAGTCAGCTCTTTCATGACTGTTCTCAGTTTGATTTATTGGGATTCACTACTAAACCAGTTCCATTAGCAAGGTTGTGCAGTCTAACTGAGGTGCTTAACTTGAACTAAACAAACCAAGCCTTTGAACTGAACTATTTGCAAAGCTCCAGTTGCTAACCTGGGCCCCTGTTCTTCATGGTGACTAATTAGGGGTTTAACTTGTCTGTTTGGGTCTTTAGGTATGACTGGACCTATAATTTAGTCCCTTAACTAATGTATCCCACCTGGGTTGTCTGAGGACCTATTTACACCTGGTACTAAAGCATTTAATCTGATCACACGTGGACCATGCTAAATACAAGTATAAACTGGGTCTAAATTGTTTTGAGCTGGGGGGGGTGGGGTTATTTTTAGAGACTTTAGGTCTGTGGCCAGTTGCATAAACCGCTTGAACTAGTACTAAAAGTTAGTCATCTAATTTCTTCTTCACTTTACCTAACTGTTTAAAGTCTGTTACATAAGTTAGATTAATCTAAATTTTATTGGTTAAATCTTAACTGCTAGTAGGTTAAACTAGTTAAGACCGAGTCTTAACATAGAGGCTAGGATTATGCAATTGACCCCTGATATTAAAATAAGAAACTGAGGGCAAGTGGACAGGCTGATTCAATTCACTTTTTCATGCCCTTTTCCCACTACTGTCTGTGGTGATTCAGATGTACATCATTGCTTGCATTGTATGATTGCCCACTACTGGTTGAATTGGAAAGTCCTAAGTACATATGAGTAGACTCGTCCCTTCTGTCATAATCAAGGAGTCGAGGGTCTGTCCATATAAACCTCCCTTGTCCACTTGTGGAACACTTCAAACTGGTGACAGGGATTACCCCGAGGGGAAGTGCTTGGGGAGGTTTGTGAGTGTGTTGCCAAATGTGGAACTACATACTACTCTATTTCTGTAGTAATGTGCAACCTCAGTGCTGCATTTGACACTGTCGATCACAACATACTTCTTGACAGGCTGGAAAACTGGGTTGGGCTTTCTGGGATGGTCCAGGACATACTTAGAAGGGAGAGGTTATTATGTGAGTATAGGTGACCATAAGTCTGAGTGGACATCCATGACATGCGGAGTCCCACAAGGGTCAATTCTTGTTCCACTCCTATTCCACCTGTACATGCTCCCACTGAGCCAAATAATGAGAGAGAACCAAATGGCTGACGACACCCAGATCTACTTAGGCCTATCACCTAATGACTACAGCCCCATTGACTCCCTGTGCAAATGCATTGATGAAGTTAACAACTGGATGTACCAAAACTTTCTTCAGTTAAACAAAGACAAAACTCAACTCATTGCATTTGGAAACAAAGATGAAGTTCTCAAGGTGAACGCATACCTTGAAGCTAGGGGTCAGACAACTAAAGATCAAGTCAGGAATCTGGGTGTGATTCTGGAGTCAGACCTGAGTTTCAGTAGTCATGTCAAAGCAATAACTAAATCAGCTTACTATCATATCAAGAATTAGATGCTTTGTTTCCAGGCAAGACTTGGAGAAACTTGTTCATGCTTTCATCTCCAGTAGGGTGGACTATTGTAATGGTCTTCTCACCGGCCTTCCCAAAAAGACCATTAGACAGCTGCAGCTCATACAGGACGCTGAGCAGAACCAGAACATATGACCATATCACACCAGTCCTCAGGTCTTTACACTGGCTTCCAGTTACATTTAGAATAGATTATAAAGTATTATTACTTGTATATAAATCACTCAATGACCTAGGACCTCAATAGATTGCAGATATGCTAATTAAATACAAACCCAACAGATCACTCAGATCATCAGGATCAAGTCAGTTAGAAATACCAAGGGTTCACTCAAAGCAAGGAGATTCTACTTTTAGCTCTTATGCCAGCCGCAGCTGAACCAGCTTCCTGAACAGATCTGATGTGCTCCAACAGCAGCCACTTTCAAATCCAGACTCAAAAGATGAGTACTCCCTCTGGTGCGAGGAAGACCCGTTTAGATCTGGTCTGACGGGTAAAACATCTAGAGAACGCCCTCAAGTTAGGCCAAGAAGATTTGTCTGTAAGTGTACGGTCTAAACGCACAGTTACCTGACAAATATTTTTAAAGTAAACCTGACTCTCCATTTTCTTCCACCCCAGATAGGGGTTTTCATCTTTATTTTTTATTTCTTTCCATTCCTATTATAACTGTTTTAATTCACTTACGAATATTTTCATTTCATTTCTGTGTAAAGCACTTTGAATTGCCACTGTGTATGAAATGTGCTATACAAAAAAACTTGCCTTGCCTTGCCTTGCCTTGACGGATAGATCTGTAGAGATAGCCCTGGGGGTTCAGTCCATGAAGATTTTTCTGTAAGGGTAATGTTTAAATGCACAGTTACCTGACAAATATTTTTTACGTAAACCTGACTCTCCATTTTCATCCACTTCAGATAGGGGTTATACTATATATAAATATTTTATTTTATTCACTACGAATATTTGAATTCTATTTCTGTGTAAAGCACTTAGAATTGCCACTGTGTTTGAAATGTGCTATACAAATAAACTTGCCTTGCCTTGCCTAATGCTAGTTACCATTTCAGCACGTCTACAAGCAAAGCTGAATGCACCAAACATCTACCCAAGGTACTTTGGGCAAGCTCCAGTAGCAAAACTGAGAATTAATCTTTTTATTTGTCTTCAACATGACAAATCTGACCAATTGGAATCAAGAAACATCACATGCATATAATCTTGAGAACCAATGGAATCTGCCAGTTGCATAAACTCTCACTCGTGCAAGTCTGGAGAATCATGACTGCTAATGAAGAGGGAGGGATTATCGTTAATTAGCCAAAATCTGTAGAGTACAAAAAGACCAAAGAGCAGCATCTCAACAGTGTGACTAGCTGTTGAACAATGGCAGGAAGTTGGTGTGCTGGTCAGTGGCTGGCACTTTGTGTGTGGTTTTGTGCTTTCTGTCATGCTGTTCCACAGTGGAATTATCCGGCCAAGAAGTCTCAAACTCTGATATTACAGCAAACTGACCAGCGGCTTCAACAACAAGCTAGTCAACAGTTTTCTCCGCAGGTTCAACAAGCTAGTCAGCAGTCTCTTCCGTGGGGTCAACAGCAAGCTAGTCAGCAGTCTCCTCCGTGGGGTCAACAGCAAGCTAGTCAGCAGTCTCCTCCGTGGGGTCAACAGCAAGCTAGTCAGCAGGTTCAAGCTAGTCAGCAGTCTCCTCCATGGGGTCAACAGCAAGCTAGTCAGCAGTCTCCTCCGTGGGGTCAACAGCAAGCTAGTCAGCAGTCTCCTCCGTGGGGTCAACAGCAAGCTAGTCAGCAGTCTCCTCCGTGGGGTCAACAGCAAGCTAGTCAGCAGTCTCCTCCGTGGGGTCAACAGCAAGCTAGTCAGCAGTCTCCTCCGTGGGGTCAACAGCAAGCGAGTCAGCAGGTTCAAGCTAGTCAGCAGTCTCCTCCGTGGGGTCAGCAGGTTCAAGCTAGTCAGCAGTCTCCTCCGTGGGGTCAACAGCAAGCTAGTCAGCAGTCTCCTCCGTGGGGTCAACAGCAAGCTAGTCAGCAGTCTCTTCCGTGGGGTCAACAGCAAGCTAGTCAGCAGTCTCCTCCGTGGGGTCAACAGCAAGCTAGTCAGCAGGTTCAAGCTAGTCAGCAGTCTCTTCCGTGGGTTAAACCGCGAGCTAGTCAGCAGTTTCCTCAGAAGGTTCAACAAGCTAGTAAGCAGTTTCCTCAGAAGGTTCAACAAGCTAGTCAGCAGTTTCCTCAGAAGGTTCAACAAGCTAGTAAGCAGTTTCCTCAGAAGGTTCAACAAGCTAGTAAGCAGTTTCCTCAGAAGGTTCAACAAGCTAGTCAGCAGTTTCCTCAGAAGGTACAACAAGCTAGTCAGCAGTTTCCTCAGAAGGTTCAACAAGCTAGTCAGCAGTTTCCTCAGAAGGTTCAACAAGCTAGTCAGCAGTTTCCTCAGAAGGTTCAACAAGCTAGTCAGCAGTTTCCTCAGAAGGTACAACAAGCTAGTCAGCAGTTTCCTCAGAAGGTTCAACAAGCTAGTCAACAGGTTCATCAAGCTAGTCAACAGTTTCCTCAGCTGGTTCACACTAAGCAGCCAGTGGCACAGGCAGAGCCTCTTGACAAATGTGCTGTAGCGGATTATGAGCAGATCCAATGTGGTCCACCTGGAATCAGTGGTGCTGAGTGTGAAGCTATCAACTGCTGCTTTAACGGACAGCAGTGTTACTATGGGAAGGCAGGTAAGAGTGTCGAGTCAATGTAAAGGTGTTCATGTTCAACTGATCCTCAGCAATAACCTGCTCTCGTTCCAGTGACTGTCCAGTGTATAAGAGATGGTCAGTTTGTGGTAGTGGTGGCTAGAGATGTTACTCTGCCTCGCTTGAGCCTGGATTCAGTCCGTCTCCTGGGTGGAAGCGACCCACCTTGCAGTCCTGTGGGATCCACACCTTCCTTTGCTATATACCAGTTCCCTGTCACTGCCTGTGGCACGAGCATGATGGTGAGTAGCTGCTTGTGGTTCTGCATGGCTTAAAATGGACTGGATGCCAACAGTTACTATTTGCAGGAGGACAGTGGATATGTGGTGTATGAAAACAGAATGACCTCCTCGTATGAAGTGGGTGTTGGACCACTTGGTTCCATCACAAGGGACAGCCATTTTGAGTAGGTGCTCTTACGCTTTAGCATGAATGTTAATCCTTGGCAAATGCTAAAAGCTCACTGTTTGTTGTCCAGGCTTCTCTTCCAGTGTAGGTACTCTGCTACTGCTGTGGAGGCTCTGGTTGTGGAGGTCAACACTGTTCCTGCACCTCCACCAGTAGCTGCTCCTGGACCCCTCAGGGTGGAGCTTAGACTGGCGAATGGTCAATGTGTCACCAAAGGCTGTGCAGAAGGCAAGTGTGCATAAGTATATTCTAAACTCCAGGTTACAGCAGTTTCTGGTTGAACGCCGGTGTTCTTCCTCAGGGGACGAGGCGTACACGTCCTACTACAGTGGTGCTGATTATCCGGTCACAAAAGTCCTGCGGGAGCCTGTGTATGTTGAGGTGCGCATTTTGGAGAGGACCGACCCCAACATTGTCCTAATGCTGGGACGTTGCTGGGCGACATCAACCCCCAGTCCACTCAGTCTACCCCAATGGGACCTTCTGGTCGACGGGTGAGTAAGGCCAGTCTTTATCCATCTAGTGTGCTGTAAGGCATCTCTGACTGCCTCTTTGTCTTTCAGATGCCCTTACCAGGATGACCGTTACCTGACCACATTGGTGGCTGGATCTTCTGGTCTTCAGTTCCCAACCCACTACAAGCGCTTTGTTGTGAAGATGTTCACATTTGTGGATCCAGCATCACTGGCTCCTCTGCAGGAAACCGTATGCTCCGCAGCCTTACCTGAACCCTTAATATTAGTCTTATAGTGATTTCTGTGGCTTAACCCTTTTCCCTCTCTGTTAGATCTTCATCCACTGTAGTACAGCGGTGTGCCATCCCTCTTCTGGCTCCTGTGAGCAAAGCTGCGCTAGGAAAAGTGAGTGCTTGCTGTAAACTGACTTCAGGAACCATGAGAGTGGTATTTAAATGCCTAATGTTTCTACCCCTTCTCTTACAGGAAGAGACACGCATGTCAAGACCGTCTCTAGTGGACAAACTGTGGTGTCTAGTGGAGAAGTTACCCTGGTCATGTGAATTTGGTTGTTTTAATAAACTTCTTGAATCCACATTAGTCTTTGGCATTGATTTCTGACTGGAGTCAGCTCTTTCATGACTGTTCTCAGTTTGATTTATTGGGATTCACTACTAAACCAGTTCCATTAGCAAGGTTGTGCAGTCTAACTGAGGTGCTTAACTTGAACTAAACAAACCAAGCCTTTGAACTGAACTATTTGCAAAGCTCCAGTTGCTAACCTGGGCCCCTGTTCTTCATGGTGACTAATTAGGGGTTTAACTTGTCTGTTTGGGTCTTTAGGTATGACTGGACCTATAATTTAGTCCCTTAACTAATGTATCCCACCTGGGTTGTCTGAGGACCTATTTACACCTGGTACTAAAGCATTTAATCTGATCACACGTGGACCATGCTAAATACAAGTATAAACTGGGTCTAAATTGTTTTGAGCTGGGGGGGGTGGGGTTATTTTTAGAGACTTTAGGTCTGTGGCCAGTTGCATAAACCGCTTGAACTAGTACTAAAAGTTAGTCATCTAATTTCTTCTTCACTTTACCTAACTGTTTAAAGTCTGTTACATAAGTTAGATTAATCTAAATTTTATTGGTTAAATCTTAACTGCTAGTAGGTTAAACTAGTTAAGACCGAGTCTTAACATAGAGGCTAGGATTATGCAATTGACCCCTGATATTAAAATAAGAAACTGAGGGCAAGTGGACAGGCTGATTCAATTCACTTTTTCATGCCCTTTTCCCACTACTGTCTGTGGTGATTCAGATGTACATCATTGCTTGCATTGTATGATTGCCCACTACTGGTTGAATTGGAAAGTCCTAAGTACATATGAGTAGACTCGTCCCTTCTGTCATAATCAAGGAGTCGAGGGTCTGTCCATATAAACCTCCCTTGTCCAGTTGTGGAACACTTCAAACTGGTGACAGGGATTACCCCGAGGGGAAGTGCTTGGGGAGGTTTGTGAGTGTGTTGCCAAATGTGGAACTACATACTACTCTATTTCTGTAGTAATGTGCAACCTCAGTGCTGCATTTGACACTGTCGATCACAACATACTTCTTGACAGGCTGGAAAACTGGGTTGGGCTTTCTGGGATGGTCCAGGACATACTTAGAAGGGAGAGGTTATTATGTGAGTATAGGTGACCATAAGTCTGAGTGGACATCCATGACATGCGGAGTCCCACAAGGGTCAATTCTTGTTCCACTCCTATTCCACCTGTACATGCTCCCACTGAGCCAAATAATGAGAGAGAACCAAATGGCTGACGACACCCAGATCTACTTAGGCCTATCACCTAATGACTACAGCCCCATTGACTCCCTGTGCAAATGCATTGATGAAGTTAACAACTGGATGTACCAAAACTTTCTTCAGTTAAACAAAGACAAAACTCAACTCATTGCATTTGGAAACAAAGATGAAGTTCTCAAGGTGAACGCATACCTTGAAGCTAGGGGTCAGACAACTAAAGATCAAGTCAGGAATCTGGGTGTGATTCTGGAGTCAGACCTGAGTTTCAGTAGTCATGTCAAAGCAATAACTAAATCAGCTTACTATCATATCAAGAATTAGATGCTTTGTTTCCAGGCAAGACTTGGAGAAACTTGTTCATGCTTTCATCTCCAGTAGGGTGGACTATTGTAATGGTCTTCTCACCGGCCTTCCCAAAAAGACCATTAGACAGCTGCAGCTCATACAGGACGCTGAGCAGAACCAGAACATATGACCATATCACACCAGTCCTCAGGTCTTTACACTGGCTTCCAGTTACATTTAGAATAGATTATAAAGTATTATTACTTGTATATAAATCACTCAATGACCTAGGACCTCAATACATTGCAGATATGCTGATTAAATACAAACCCAACAGATCACTCAGATCATCAGGATCAAGTCAGTTAGAAATACCAAGGGTTCACTCAAAGCAAGGAGATTCTGCTTTTAGCTCTTATGCCAGCCGCAGCTGAACCAGCTTCCTGAACAGATCTGATGTGCTCCAACAGCAGCCACTTTCAAATCCAGACTCAAAAGATGAGTACTCCCTCTGGTGCGAGGAAGACCCGTTTAGATCTGGTCTGACGGGTAAAACATCTAGAGAACGCCCTCAAGTTAGGCCAAGAAGATTTGTCTGTAAGTGTACGGTCTAAACGCACAGTTACCTGACAAATATTTTTAAAGTAAACCTGACTCTCCATTTTCTTCCACCCCAGATAGGGGTTTTCATCTTTATTTTTTATTTCTTTCCATTCCTATTATAACTGTTTTAATTCACTTACGAATATTTTCATTTCATTTCTGTGTAAAGCACTTTGAATTGCCACTGTGTATGAAATGTGCTATACAAAAAAACTTGCCTTGCCTTGCCTTGCCTTGACGGATAGATCTGTAGAGATAGCCCTGGGGGTTCAGTCCATGAAGATTTTTCTGTAAGGGTAATGTTTAAATGCACAGTTACCTGACAAATATTTTTTACGTAAACCTGACTCTCCATTTTCATCCACTTCAGATAGGGGTTATACTATATATAAATATTTTATTTTATTCACTACGAATATTTGAATTCTATTTCTGTGTAAAGCACTTAGAATTGCCACTGTGTTTGAAATGTGCTATACAAATAAACTTGCCTTGCCTTGCCTAATGCTAGTTACCATTTCAGCACGTCTACAAGCAAAGCTGAATGCACCAAACATCTACCCAAGGTACTTTGGGCAAGCTCCAGTAGCAAAACTGAGAATTAATCTTTTTATTTGTCTTCAACATGACAAATCTGACCAATTGGAATCAAGAAACATCACATGCATATAATCTTGAGAACCAATGGAATCTGCCAGTTGCATAAACTCTCACTCGTGCAAGTCTGGAGAATCATGACTGCTAATGAAGAGGGAGGGATTATCGTTAATTAGCCAAAATCTGTAGAGTACAAAAAGACCAAAGAGCAGCATCTCAACAGTGTGACTAGCTGTTGAACAATGGCAGGAAGTTGGTGTGCTGGTCAGTGGCTGGCACTTTGTGTGTGGTTTTGTGCTTTCTGTCATGCTGTTCCACAGTGGAATTATCCAGCCAAGAAGTCTCAAACTCTGATATTACAGCAAACTGACCAGCGGCTTCAACAACAAGCTAGTCAACAGTTTTCTCCGCAGGTTCAACAAGCTAATCAGCAGTCTCTTCCGTGGGGTCAACAGCAAGCTAGTCAGCAGTCTCCTCCGTGGGGTCAACAGCAAGCTAGTCAGCAGTCTCCTCCGTGGGGTCAACAGCAAGCTAGTCAGCAGTCTCCTCCGTGGGGTCAACAGCAAGCTAGTCAGCAGTCTCCTCCGTGGGGTCAACAGCAAGCTAGTCAGCAGTCTCCTCCGTGGGGTCAACAGCAAGCTAGTCAGCAGTCTCCTCCGTGGGGTCAACAGCAAGCTAGTCAGCAGGTTCAAGCTAGTCAGCAGTCTCCTCCGTGGGGTCAACAGCAAGCTAGTCAGCAGTCTCCTCCATGGGGTCAACAGCAAGCTAGTCAGCAGGTTCAAGCTAGTCAGCAGTCTCTTCCGTGGGTTAAACCGCGAGCTAGTCAGCAGTTTCCTCAGAAGGTTCAACAAGCTAGTAAGCAGTTTCCTCAGAAGGTTCAACAAGCTAGTCAGCAGTTTCCTCAGAAGGTTCAACAAGCTAGTAAGCAGTTTCCTCAGAAGGTTCAACAAGCTAGTAAGCAGTTTCCTCAGAAGGTACAACAAGCTAGTCAGCAGTTTCCTCAGAAGGTTCAACAAGCTAGTCAACAGGTTCATCAAGCTAGTCAACAGTTTCCTCAGCTGGTTCACACTAAGCAGCCAGTGGCACAGGCAGAGCCTCTTGACAAATGTGCTGTAGCGGATTATGAGCAGATCCAATGTGGTCCACCTGGAATCAGTGGTGCTGAGTGTGAAGCTATCAACTGCTGCTTTAACGGACAGCAGTGTTACTATGGGAAGGCAGGTAAGAGTGTCGAGTCAATGTAAAGGTGTTCATGTTCAACTGATCCTCAGCAATAACCTGCTCTCGTTCCAGTGACTGTCCAGTGTATAAGAGATGGTCAGTTTGTGGTAGTGGTGGCTAGAGATGTTACTCTGCCTCGCTTGAGCCTGGATTCAGTCCGTCTCCTGGGTGGAAGCGACCCACCTTGCAGTCCTGTGGGATCCACACCTTCCTTTGCTATATACCAGTTCCCTGTCACTGCCTGTGGCACGAGCATGATGGTGAGTAGCTGCTTGTGGTTCTGCATGGCTTAAAATGGACTGGATGCCAACAGTTACTATTTGCAGGAGGACAGTGGATATGTGGTGTATGAAAACAGAATGACCTCCTCGTATGAAGTGGGTGTTGGACCACTTGGTTCCATCACAAGGGACAGCCATTTTGAGTAGGTGCTCTTACGCTTTAGCATGAATGTTAATCCTTGGCAAATGCTAAAAGCTCACTGTTTGTTGTCCAGGCTTCTCTTCCAGTGTAGGTACTCTGCTACTGCTGTGGAGGCTCTGGTTGTGGAGGTCAACACTGTTCCTGCACCTCCACCAGTAGCTGCTCCTGGACCCCTCAGGGTGGAGCTTAGACTGGCGAATGGTCAATGTGTCACCAAAGGCTGTGCAGAAGGCAAGTGTGCATAAGTATATTCTAAACTCCAGGTTACAGCAGTTTCTGGTTGAACGCCGGTGTTCTTCCTCAGGGGACGAGGCGTACACGTCCTACTACAGTGGTGCTGATTATCCGGTCACAAAAGTCCTGCGGGAGCCTGTGTATGTTGAGGTGCGCATTTTGGAGAGGACCGACCCCAACATTGTCCTAATGCTGGGACGTTGCTGGGCGACATCAACCCCCAGTCCACTCAGTCTACCCCAATGGGACCTTCTGGTCGACGGGTGAGTAAGGCCAGTCTTTATCCATCTAGTGTGCTGTAAGGCATCTCTGACTGCCTCTTTGTCTTTCAGATGCCCTTACCAGGATGACCGTTACCTGACCACATTGGTGGCTGGATCTTCTGGTCTTCAGTTCCCAACCCACTACAAGCGCTTTGTTGTGAAGATGTTCACATTTGTGGATCCAGCATCACTGGCTCCTCTGCAGGAAACCGTATGCTCCGCAGCCTTACCTGAACCCTTAATATTAGTCTTATAGTGATTTCTGTGGCTTAACCCTTTTCCCTCTCTGTTAGATCTTCATCCACTGTAGTACAGCGGTGTGCCATCCCTCTTCTGGCTCCTGTGAGCAAAGCTGCGCTAGGAAAAGTGAGTGCTTGCTGTAAACTGACTTCAGGAACCATGAGAGTGGTATTTAAATGCCTAATGTTTCTACCCCTTCTCTTACAGGAAGAGACACGCATGTCAAGACCGTCTCTAGTGGACAAACTGTGGTGTCTAGTGGAGAAGTTACCCTGGTCATGTGAATTTGGTTGTTTTAATAAACTTCTTGAATCCACATTAGTCTTTGGCATTGATTTCTGACTGGAGTCAGCTCTTTCATGACTGTTCTCAGTTTGATTTATTGGGATTCACTACTAAACCAGTTCCATTAGCAAGGTTGTGCAGTCTAACTGAGGTGCTTAACTTGAACTAAACAAACCAAGCCTTTGAACTGAACTATTTGCAAAGCTCCAGTTGCTAACCTGGGCCCCTGTTCTTCATGGTGACTAATTAGGGGTTTAACTTGTCTGTTTGGGTCTTTAGGTATGACTGGACCTATAATTTAGTCCCTTAACTAATGTATCCCACCTGGGTTGTCTGAGGACCTATTTACACCTGGTACTAAAGCATTTAATCTGATCACACGTGGACCATGCTAAATACAAGTATAAACTGGGTCTAAATTGTTTTGAGCTGGGGGGGGTGGGGTTATTTTTAGAGACTTTAGGTCTGTGGCCAGTTGCATAAACCGCTTGAACTAGTACTAAAAGTTAGTCATCTAATTTCTTCTTCACTTTACCTAACTGTTTAAAGTCTGTTACATAAGTTAGATTAATCTAAATTTTATTGGTTAAATCTTAACTGCTAGTAGGTTAAACTAGTTAAGACCGAGTCTTAACATAGAGGCTAGGATTATGCAATTGACCCCTGATATTAAAATAAGAAACTGAGGGCAAGTGGACAGGCTGATTCAATTCACTTTTTCATGCCCTTTTCCCACTACTGTCTGTGGTGATTCAGATGTACATCATTGCTTGCATTGTATGATTGCCCACTACTGGTTGAATTGGAAAGTCCTAAGTACATATGAGTAGACTCGTCCCTTCTGTCATAATCAAGGAGTCGAGGGTCTGTCCATATAAACCTCCCTTGTCCACTTGTGGAACACTTCAAACTGGTGACAGGGATTACCCCGAGGGGAAGTGCTTGGGGAGGTTTGTGAGTGTGTTGCCAAATGTGGAACTACATACTACTCTATTTCTGTAGTAATGTGCAACCTCAGTGCTGCATTTGACACTGTCGATCACAACATACTTCTTGACAGGCTGGAAAACTGGGTTGGGCTTTCTGGGATGGTCCAGGACATACTTAGAAGGGAGAGGTTATTATGTGAGTATAGGTGACCATAAGTCTGAGTGGACATCCATGACATGCGGAGTCCCACAAGGGTCAATTCTTGTTCCACTCCTATTCCACCTGTACATGCTCCCACTGAGCCAAATAATGAGAGAGAACCAAATGGCTGACGACACCCAGATCTACTTAGGCCTATCACCTAATGACTACAGCCCCATTGACTCCCTGTGCAAATGCATTGATGAAGTTAACAACTGGATGTACCAAAACTTTCTTCAGTTAAACAAAGACAAAACTCAACTCATTGCATTTGGAAACAAAGATGAAGTTCTCAAGGTGAACGCATACCTTGAAGCTAGGGGTCAGACAACTAAAGATCAAGTCAGGAATCTGGGTGTGATTCTGGAGTCAGACCTGAGTTTCAGTAGTCATGTCAAAGCAATAACTAAATCAGCTTACTATCATATCAAGAATTAGATGCTTTGTTTCCAGGCAAGACTTGGAGAAACTTGTTCATGCTTTCATCTCCAGTAGGGTGGACTATTGTAATGGTCTTCTCACCGGCCTTCCCAAAAAGACCATTAGACAGCTGCAGCTCATACAGGACGCTGAGCAGAACCAGAACATATGACCATATCACACCAGTCCTCAGGTCTTTACACTGGCTTCCAGTTACATTTAGAATAGATTATAAAGTATTATTACTTGTATATAAATCACTCAATGACCTAGGACCTCAATACATTGCAGATATGCTGATTAAATACAAACCCAACAGATCACTCAGATCATCAGGATCAAGTCAGTTAGAAATACCAAGGGTTCACTCAAAGCAAGGAGATTCTGCTTTTAGCTCTTATGCCAGCCGCAGCTGAACCAGCTTCCTGAACAGATCTGATGTGCTCCAACAGCAGCCACTTTCAAATCCAGACTCAAAAGATGAGTACTCCCTCTGGTGCGAGGAAGACCCGTTTAGATCTGGTCTGACGGGTAAAACATCTAGAGAACGCCCTCAAGTTAGGCCAAGAAGATTTGTCTGTAAGTGTACGGTCTAAACGCACAGTTACCTGACAAATATTTTTAAAGTAAACCTGACTCTCCATTTTCTTCCACCCCAGATAGGGGTTTTCATCTTTATTTTTTATTTCTTTCCATTCCTATTATAACTGTTTTAATTCACTTACGAATATTTTCATTTCATTTCTGTGTAAAGCACTTTGAATTGCCACTGTGTATGAAATGTGCTATACAAAAAAACTTGCCTTGCCTTGCCTTGCCTTGACGGATAGATCTGTAGAGATAGCCCTGGGGGTTCAGTCCATGAAGATTTTTCTGTAAGGGTAATGTTTAAATGCACAGTTACCTGACAAATATTTTTTACGTAAACCTGACTCTCCATTTTCATCCACTTCAGATAGGGGTTATACTATATATAAATATTTTATTTTATTCACTACGAATATTTGAATTCTATTTCTGTGTAAAGCACTTAGAATTGCCACTGTGTTTGAAATGTGCTATACAAATAAACTTGCCTTGCCTTGCCTAATGCTAGTTACCATTTCAGCACGTCTACAAGCAAAGCTGAATGCACCAAACATCTACCCAAGGTACTTTGGGCAAGCTCCAGTAGCAAAACTGAGAATTAATCTTTTTATTTGTCTTCAACATGACAAATCTGACCAATTGGAATCAAGAAACATCACATGCATATAATCTTGAGAACCAATGGAATCTGCCAGTTGCATAAACTCTCACTCGTGCAAGTCTGGAGAATCATGACTGCTAATGAAGAGGGAGGGATTATCGTTAATTAGCCAAAATCTGTAGAGTACAAAAAGACCAAAGAGCAGCATCTCAACAGTGTGACTAGCTGTTGAACAATGGCAGGAAGTTGGTGTGCTGGTCAGTGGCTGGCACTTTGTGTGTGGTTTTGTGCTTTCTGTCATGCTGTTCCACAGTGGAATTATCCGGCCAAGAAGTCTCAAACTCTGATATTACAGCAAACTGACCAGCGGCTTCAACAACAAGCTAGTCAACAGTTTTCTCCGCAGGTTCAACAAGCTAGTCAGCAGTCTCTTCCGTGGGGTCAACAGCAAGCTAGTCAGCAGTCTCCTCCGTGGGGTCAACAGCAAGCTAGTCAGCAGTCTCCTCCGTGGGGTCAACAGCAAGCTAGTCAGCAGTCTCCTCCGTGGGGTCAACAGCAAGCTAGTCAGCAGTCTCCTCCGTGGGGTCAACAGCAAGCTAGTCAGCAGTCTCCTCCGTGGGGTCAACAGCAAGCTAGTCAGCAGTCTCCTCCGTGGGGTCAACAGCAAGCTAGTCAGCAGTCTCCTCCGTGGGGTCAACAGCAAGCTAGTCAGCAGTCTCCTCCGTGGGGTCAACAGCAAGCTAGTCAGCAGTCTCCTCCGTGGGGTCAACAGCAAGCTAGTCAGCAGTCTCCTCCGTGGGGTCAACAGCAAGCTAGTCAGCAGGTTCAAGCTAGTCAGCAGTCTCCTCCGTGGGGTCAACAGCAAGCTAGTCAGCAGTCTCCTCCGTGGGGTCAACAGCAAGCTAGTCAGCAGTCTCTTCCGTGGGGTCAACAGCAAGCTAGTCAGCAGTCTCCTCCGTGGGGTCAACAGCAAGCTAGTCAGCAGGTTCAAGCTAGTCAGCAGTCTCTTCCGTGGGGTCAACAGCAAGCTAGTCAGCAGTCTCCTCCGTGGGGTCAACAGCAAGCTAGTCAGCAGGTTCAAGCTAGTCAGCAGTCTCTTCCGTGGGTTAAACCGCGAGCTAGTCAGCAGTTTCCTCAGAAGGTTCAACAAGCTAGTAAGCAGTTTCCTCAGAAGGTTCAACAAGCTAGTCAGCAGTTTCCTCAGAAGGTTCAACAAGCTAGTAAGCAGTTTCCTCAGAAGGTTCAACAAGCTAGTAAGCAGTTTCCTCAGAAAGTTCAACAAGCTAGTCAGCAGTTTCCTCAGAAGGTTCAACAAGCTAGTAAGCAGTTTCCTCAGAAGGTTCAACAAGCTAGTAAGCAGTTTCCTCAGAAGGTTCAACAAGCTAGTCAGCAGTTTCCTCAGAAGGTTCAACAAGCTAGTCAGCAGTTTCCTCAGAAGGTTCAACAAGCTAGTCAGCAGTTTCCTCAGAAGGTACAACAAGCTAGTCAGCAGTTTCCTCAGAAGGTTCAACAAGCTAGTCAGCAGTTTCCTCAGAAGGTTCAACAAGCTAGTCAGCAGTTTCCTCAGAAGGTACAACAAGCTAGTAAGCAGTTTCCTCAGAAGGTTCAACAAGCTAGTCAACAGGTTCAACAAGCTAGTCAACAGTTTCATCAAGCTAGTCAACAGTTTCCTCAGCTGGTTCACACTAAGCAGCCAGTGGCACAGGCAGAGCCTCTTGACAAATGTGCTGTAGCGGATTATGAGCAGATCCAATGTGGTCCACCTGGAATCAGTGGTGCTGAGTGTGAAGCCATCAACTGCTGCTTTAACGGACAGCAGTGTTACTATGGGAAGGCAGGTAAGAGTGTCGAGTCAATGTAAAGGTGTTCATGTTCAACTGATCCTCAGCAATAACCTGCTCTCGTTCCAGTGACTGTCCAGTGTATAAGAGATGGTCAGTTTGTGGTAGTGGTGGCTAGAGATGTTACTCTGCCTCGCTTGAGCCTGGATTCAGTCCGTCTCCTGGGTGGAAGCGACCCACCTTGCAGTCCTGTGGGATCCACACCTTCCTTTGCTATATACCAGTTCCCTGTCACTGCCTGTGGCACGAGCATGATGGTGAGTAGCTGCTTGTGGTTCTGCATGGCTTAAAATGGACTGGATGCCAACAGTTACTATTTGCAGGAGGACAGTGGATATGTGGTGTATGAAAACAGAATGACCTCCTCGTATGAAGTGGGTGTTGGACCACTTGGTTCCATCACAAGGGACAGCCATTTTGAGTAGGTGCTCTTACGCTTTAGCATGAATGTTAATCCTTGGCAAATGCTAAAAGCTCACTGTTTGTTGTCCAGGCTTCTCTTCCAGTGTAGGTACTCTGCTACTGCTGTGGAGGCTCTGGTTGTGGAGGTCAACACTGTTCCTGCACCTCCACCAGTAGCTGCTCCTGGACCCCTCAGGGTGGAGCTTAGACTGGCGAATGGTCAATGTGTCACCAAAGGCTGTGCAGAAGGCAAGTGTGCATAAGTATATTCTAAACTCCAGGTTACAGCAGTTTCTGGTTGAACGCCGGTGTTCTTCCTCAGGGGACGAGGCGTACACGTCCTACTACAGTGGTGCTGATTATCCGGTCACAAAAGTCCTGCGGGAGCCTGTGTATGTTGAGGTGCGCATTTTGGAGAGGACCGACCCCAACATTGTCCTAATGCTGGGACGTTGCTGGGCGACATCAACCCCCAGTCCACTCAGTCTACCCCAATGGGACCTTCTGGTCGACGGGTGAGTAAGGCCAGTCTTTATCCATCTAGTGTGCTGTAAGGCATCTCTGACTGCCTCTTTGTCTTTCAGATGCCCTTACCAGGATGACCGTTACCTGACCACATTGGTGGCTGGATCTTCTGGTCTTCAGTTCCCAACCCACTACAAGCGCTTTGTTGTGAAGATGTTCACATTTGTGGATCCAGCATCACTGGCTCCTCTGCAGGAAACCGTATGCTCCGCAGCCTTACCTGAACCCTTAATATTAGTCTTATAGTGATTTCTGTGGCTTAACCCTTTTCCCTCTCTGTTAGATCTTCATCCACTGTAGTACAGCGGTGTGCCATCCCTCTTCTGGCTCCTGTGAGCAAAGCTGCGCTAGGAAAAGTGAGTGCTTGCTGTAAACTGACTTCAGGAACCATGAGAGTGGTATTTAAATGCCTAATGTTTCTACCCCTTCTCTTACAGGAAGAGACACGCATGTCAAGACCGTCTCTAGTGGACAAACTGTGGTGTCTAGTGGAGAAGTTACCCTGGTCATGTGAATTTGGTTGTTTTAATAAACTTCTTGAATCCACATTAGTCTTTGGCATTGATTTCTGACTGGAGTCAGCTCTTTCATGACTGTTCTCAGTTTGATTTATTGGGATTCACTACTAAACCAGTTCCATTAGCAAGGTTGTGCAGTCTAACTGAGGTGCTTAACTTGAACTAAACAAACCAAGCCTTTGAACTGAACTATTTGCAAAGCTCCAGTTGCTAACCTGGGCCCCTGTTCTTCATGGTGACTAATTAGGGGTTTAACTTGTCTGTTTGGGTCTTTAGGTATGACTGGACCTATAATTTAGTCCCTTAACTAATGTATCCCACCTGGGTTGTCTGAGGACCTATTTACACCTGGTACTAAAGCATTTAATCTGATCACACGTGGACCATGCTAAATACAAGTATAAACTGGGTCTAAATTGTTTTGAGCTGGGGGGGGTGGGGTTATTTTTAGAGACTTTAGGTCTGTGGCCAGTTGCATAAACCGCTTGAACTAGTACTAAAAGTTAGTCATCTAATTTCTTCTTCACTTTACCTAACTGTTTAAAGTCTGTTACATAAGTTAGATTAATCTAAATTTTATTGGTTAAATCTTAACTGCTAGTAGGTTAAACTAGTTAAGACCGAGTCTTAACATAGAGGCTAGGATTATGCAATTGACCCCTGATATTAAAATAAGAAACTGAGGGCAAGTGGACAGGCTGATTCAATTCACTTTTTCATGCCCTTTTCCCACTACTGTCTGTGGTGATTCAGATGTACATCATTGCTTGCATTGTATGATTGCCCACTACTGGTTGAATTGGAAAGTCCTAAGTACATATGAGTAGACTCGTCCCTTCTGTCATAATCAAGGAGTCGAGGGTCTGTCCATATAAACCTCCCTTGTCCACTTGTGGAACACTTCAAACTGGTGACAGGGATTACCCCGAGGGGAAGTGCTTGGGGAGGTTTGTGAGTGTGTTGCCAAATGTGGAACTACATACTACTCTATTTCTGTAGTAATGTGCAACCTCAGTGCTGCATTTGACACTGTCGATCACAACATACTTCTTGACAGGCTGGAAAACTGGGTTGGGCTTTCTGGGATGGTCCAGGACATACTTAGAAGGGAGAGGTTATTATGTGAGTATAGGTGACCATAAGTCTGAGTGGACATCCATGACATGCGGAGTCCCACAAGGGTCAATTCTTGTTCCACTCCTATTCCACCTGTACATGCTCCCACTGAGCCAAATAATGAGAGAGAACCAAATGGCTGACGACACCCAGATCTACTTAGGCCTATCACCTAATGACTACAGCCCCATTGACTCCCTGTGCAAATGCATTGATGAAGTTAACAACTGGATGTACCAAAACTTTCTTCAGTTAAACAAAGACAAAACTCAACTCATTGCATTTGGAAACAAAGATGAAGTTCTCAAGGTGAACGCATACCTTGAAGCTAGGGGTCAGACAACTAAAGATCAAGTCAGGAATCTGGGTGTGATTCTGGAGTCAGACCTGAGTTTCAGTAGTCATGTCAAAGCAATAACTAAATCAGCTTACTATCATATCAAGAATTAGATGCTTTGTTTCCAGGCAAGACTTGGAGAAACTTGTTCATGCTTTCATCTCCAGTAGGGTGGACTATTGTAATGGTCTTCTCACCGGCCTTCCCAAAAAGACCATTAGACAGCTGCAGCTCATACAGGACGCTGAGCAGAACCAGAACATATGACCATATCACACCAGTCCTCAGGTCTTTACACTGGCTTCCAGTTACATTTAGAATAGATTATAAAGTATTATTACTTGTATATAAATCACTCAATGACCTAGGACCTCAATAGATTGCAGATATGCTAATTAAATACAAACCCAACAGATCACTCAGATCATCAGGATCAAGTCAGTTAGAAATACCAAGGGTTCACTCAAAGCAAGGAGATTCTGCTTTTAGCTCTTATGCCAGCCGCAGCTGAACCAGCTTCCTGAACAGATCTGATGTGCTCCAACAGCAGCCACTTTCAAATCCAGACTCAAAAGATGAGTACTCCCTCTGGTGCGAGGAAGACCCGTTTAGATCTGGTCTGACGGGTAAAACATCTAGAGAACGCCCTCAAGTTAGGCCAAGAAGATTTGTCTGTAAGTGTACGGTCTAAACGCACAGTTACCTGACAAATATTTTTAAAGTAAACCTGACTCTCCATTTTCTTCCACCCCAGATAGGGGTTTTCATCTTTATTTTTTATTTCTTTCCATTCCTATTATAACTGTTTTAATTCACTTACGAATATTTTCATTTCATTTCTGTGTAAAGCACTTTGAATTGCCACTGTGTATGAAATGTGCTATACACAAAAACTTGCCTTGCCTTGCCTTGCCTTGACGGATAGATCTGTAGAGATAGCCCTGGGGGTTCAGTCCATGAAGATTTTTCTGTAAGGGTAATGTTTAAATGCACAGTTACCTGACAAATATTTTTTACGTAAACCTGACTCTCCATTTTCATCCACTTCAGATAGGGGTTATACTATATATAAATATTTTATTTTATTCACTACGAATATTTGAATTCTATTTCTGTGTAAAGCACTTAGAATTGCCACTGTGTTTGAAATGTGCTATACAAATAAACTTGCCTTGCCTTGCCTAATGCTAGTTACCATTTCAGCACGTCTACAAGCAAAGCTGAATGCACCAAACATCTACCCAAGGTACTTTGGGCAAGCTCCAGTAGCAAAACTGAGAATTAATCTTTTTATTTGTCTTCAACATCACAAATCTGACCAATTGGAATCAAGAAACATCACATGCATATAATCTTGAGAACCAATGGAATCTGCCAGTTGCATAAACTCTCACTCGTGCAAGTCTGGAGAATCATGACTGCTAATGAAGAGGGAGGGATTATCGTTAATTAGCCAAAATCTGTAGAGTACAAAAAGACCAAAGAGCAGCATCTCAACAGTGTGACTAGCTGTTGAACAATGGCAGGAAGTTGGTGTGCTGGTCAGTGGCTGGCACTTTGTGTGTGGTTTTGTGCTTTCTGTCATGCTGTTCCACAGTGGAATTATCCGGCCAAGAAGTCTCAAACTCTGATATTACAGCAAACTGACCAGCGGCTTCAACAACAAGCTAGTCAACAGTTTTCTCCGCAGGTTCAACAAGCTAGTCAGCAGTCTCTTCCGTGGGGTCAACAGCAAGCTAGTCAGCAGTCTCCTCCGTGGGGTCAACAGCAAGCTAGTCAGCAGTCTCCTCCGTGGGGTCAACAGCAAGCTAGTCAGCAGGTTCAAGCTAGTCAGCAGTCTCCTCCATGGGGTCAACAGCAAGCTAGTCAGCAGTCTCCTCCGTGGGGTCAACAGCAAGCTAGTCAGCAGTCTCCTCCGTGGGGTCAACAGCAAGCTAGTCAGCAGTCTCCTCCGTGGGGTCAACAGCAAGCTAGTCAGCAGTCTCCTCCGTGGGGTCAACAGCAAGCTAGTCAGCAGTCTCCTCCGTGGGGTCAACAGCAAGCGAGTCAGCAGGTTCAAGCTAGTCAGCAGTCTCCTCCGTGGGGTCAGCAGGTTCAAGCTAGTCAGCAGTCTCCTCCGTGGGGTCAACAGCAAGCTAGTCAGCAGTCTCCTCCGTGGGGTCAACAGCAAGCTAGTCAGCAGTCTCTTCCGTGGGGTCAACAGCAAGCTAGTCAGCAGTCTCCTCCGTGGGGTCAACAGCAAGCTAGTCAGCAGGTTCAAGCTAGTCAGCAGTCTCTTCCGTGGGTTAAACCGCGAGCTAGTCAGCAGTTTCCTCAGAAGGTTCAACAAGCTAGTAAGCAGTTTCCTCAGAAGGTTCAACAAGCTAGTCAGCAGTTTCCTCAGAAGGTTCAACAAGCTAGTAAGCAGTTTCCTCAGAAGGTTCAACAAGCTAGTAAGCAGTTTCCTCAGAAGGTTCAACAAGCTAGTCAGCAGTTTCCTCAGAAGGTACAACAAGCTAGTCAGCAGTTTCCTCAGAAGGTTCAACAAGCTAGTCAGCAGTTTCCTCAGAAGGTTCAACAAGCTAGTCAGCAGTTTCCTCAGAAGGTTCAACAAGCTAGTCAGCAGTTTCCTCAGAAGGTACAACAAGCTAGTCAGCAGTTTCCTCAGAAGGTTCAACAAGCTAGTCAACAGGTTCATCAAGCTAGTCAACAGTTTCCTCAGCTGGTTCACACTAAGCAGCCAGTGGCACAGGCAGAGCCTCTTGACAAATGTGCTGTAGCGGATTATGAGCAGATCCAATGTGGTCCACCTGGAATCAGTGGTGCTGAGTGTGAAGCTATCAACTGCTGCTTTAACGGACAGCAGTGTTACTATGGGAAGGCAGGTAAGAGTGTCGAGTCAATGTAAAGGTGTTCATGTTCAACTGATCCTCAGCAATAACCTGCTCTCGTTCCAGTGACTGTCCAGTGTATAAGAGATGGTCAGTTTGTGGTAGTGGTGGCTAGAGATGTTACTCTGCCTCGCTTGAGCCTGGATTCAGTCCGTCTCCTGGGTGGAAGCGACCCACCTTGCAGTCCTGTGGGATCCACACCTTCCTTTGCTATATACCAGTTCCCTGTCACTGCCTGTGGCACGAGCATGATGGTGAGTAGCTGCTTGTGGTTCTGCATGGCTTAAAATGGACTGGATGCCAACAGTTACTATTTGCAGGAGGACAGTGGATATGTGGTGTATGAAAACAGAATGACCTCCTCGTATGAAGTGGGTGTTGGACCACTTGGTTCCATCACAAGGGACAGCCATTTTGAGTAGGTGCTCTTACGCTTTAGCATGAATGTTAATCCTTGGCAAATGCTAAAAGCTCACTGTTTGTTGTCCAGGCTTCTCTTCCAGTGTAGGTACTCTGCTACTGCTGTGGAGGCTCTGGTTGTGGAGGTCAACACTGTTCCTGCACCTCCACCAGTAGCTGCTCCTGGACCCCTCAGGGTGGAGCTTAGACTGGCGAATGGTCAATGTGTCACCAAAGGCTGTGCAGAAGGCAAGTGTGCATAAGTATATTCTAAACTCCAGGTTACAGCAGTTTCTGGTTGAACGCCGGTGTTCTTCCTCAGGGGACGAGGCGTACACGTCCTACTACAGTGGTGCTGATTATCCGGTCACAAAAGTCCTGCGGGAGCCTGTGTATGTTGAGGTGCGCATTTTGGAGAGGACCGACCCCAACATTGTCCTAATGCTGGGACGTTGCTGGGCGACATCAACCCCCAGTCCACTCAGTCTACCCCAATGGGACCTTCTGGTCGACGGGTGAGTAAGGCCAGTCTTTATCCATCTAGTGTGCTGTAAGGCATCTCTGACTGCCTCTTTGTCTTTCAGATGCCCTTACCAGGATGACCGTTACCTGACCACATTGGTGGCTGGATCTTCTGGTCTTCAGTTCCCAACCCACTACAAGCGCTTTGTTGTGAAGATGTTCACATTTGTGGATCCAGCATCACTGGCTCCTCTGCAGGAAACCGTATGCTCCGCAGCCTTACCTGAACCCTTAATATTAGTCTTATAGTGATTTCTGTGGCTTAACCCTTTTCCCTCTCTGTTAGATCTTCATCCACTGTAGTACAGCGGTGTGCCATCCCTCTTCTGGCTCCTGTGAGCAAAGCTGCGCTAGGAAAAGTGAGTGCTTGCTGTAAACTGACTTCAGGAACCATGAGAGTGGTATTTAAATGCCTAATGTTTCTACCCCTTCTCTTACAGGAAGAGACACGCATGTCAAGACCGTCTCTAGTGGACAAACTGTGGTGTCTAGTGGAGAAGTTACCCTGGTCATGTGAATTTGGTTGTTTTAATAAACTTCTTGAATCCACATTAGTCTTTGGCATTGATTTCTGACTGGAGTCAGCTCTTTCATGACTGTTCTCAGTTTGATTTATTGGGATTCACTACTAAACCAGTTCCATTAGCAAGGTTGTGCAGTCTAACTGAGGTGCTTAACTTGAACTAAACAAACCAAGCCTTTGAACTGAACTATTTGCAAAGCTCCAGTTGCTAACCTGGGCCCCTGTTCTTCATGGTGACTAATTAGGGGTTTAACTTGTCTGTTTGGGTCTTTAGGTATGACTGGACCTATAATTTAGTCCCTTAACTAATGTATCCCACCTGGGTTGTCTGAGGACCTATTTACACCTGGTACTAAAGCATTTAATCTGATCACACGTGGACCATGCTAAATACAAGTATAAACTGGGTCTAAATTGTTTTGAGCTGGGGGGGGTGGGGTTATTTTTAGAGACTTTAGGTCTGTGGCCAGTTGCATAAACCGCTTGAACTAGTACTAAAAGTTAGTCATCTAATTTCTTCTTCACTTTACCTAACTGTTTAAAGTCTGTTACATAAGTTAGATTAATCTAAATTTTATTGGTTAAATCTTAACTGCTAGTAGGTTAAACTAGTTAAGACCGAGTCTTAACATAGAGGCTAGGATTATGCAATTGACCCCTGATATTAAAATAAGAAACTGAGGGCAAGTGGACAGGCTGATTCAATTCACTTTTTCATGCCCTTTTCCCACTACTGTCTGTGGTGATTCAGATGTACATCATTGCTTGCATTGTATGATTGCCCACTACTGGTTGAATTGGAAAGTCCTAAGTACATATGAGTAGACTCGTCCCTTCTGTCATAATCAAGGAGTCGAGGGTCTGTCCATATAAACCTCCCTTGTCCAGTTGTGGAACACTTCAAACTGGTGACAGGGATTACCCCGAGGGGAAGTGCTTGGGGAGGTTTGTGAGTGTGTTGCCAAATGTGGAACTACATACTACTCTATTTCTGTAGTAATGTGCAACCTCAGTGCTGCATTTGACACTGTCGATCACAACATACTTCTTGACAGGCTGGAAAACTGGGTTGGGCTTTCTGGGATGGTCCAGGACATACTTAGAAGGGAGAGGTTATTATGTGAGTATAGGTGACCATAAGTCTGAGTGGACATCCATGACATGCGGAGTCCCACAAGGGTCAATTCTTGTTCCACTCCTATTCCACCTGTACATGCTCCCACTGAGCCAAATAATGAGAGAGAACCAAATGGCTGACGACACCCAGATCTACTTAGGCCTATCACCTAATGACTACAGCCCCATTGACTCCCTGTGCAAATGCATTGATGAAGTTAACAACTGGATGTACCAAAACTTTCTTCAGTTAAACAAAGACAAAACTCAACTCATTGCATTTGGAAACAAAGATGAAGTTCTCAAGGTGAACGCATACCTTGAAGCTAGGGGTCAGACAACTAAAGATCAAGTCAGGAATCTGGGTGTGATTCTGGAGTCAGACCTGAGTTTCAGTAGTCATGTCAAAGCAATAACTAAATCAGCTTACTATCATATCAAGAATTAGATGCTTTGTTTCCAGGCAAGACTTGGAGAAACTTGTTCATGCTTTCATCTCCAGTAGGGTGGACTATTGTAATGGTCTTCTCACCGGCCTTCCCAAAAAGACCATTAGACAGCTGCAGCTCATACAGGACGCTGAGCAGAACCAGAACATATGACCATATCACACCAGTCCTCAGGTCTTTACACTGGCTTCCAGTTACATTTAGAATAGATTATAAAGTATTATTACTTGTATATAAATCACTCAATGACCTAGGACCTCAATACATTGCAGATATGCTGATTAAATACAAACCCAACAGATCACTCAGATCATCAGGATCAAGTCAGTTAGAAATACCAAGGGTTCACTCAAAGCAAGGAGATTCTGCTTTTAGCTCTTATGCCAGCCGCAGCTGAACCAGCTTCCTGAACAGATCTGATGTGCTCCAACAGCAGCCACTTTCAAATCCAGACTCAAAAGATGAGTACTCCCTCTGGTGCGAGGAAGACCCGTTTAGATCTGGTCTGACGGGTAAAACATCTAGAGAACGCCCTCAAGTTAGGCCAAGAAGATTTGTCTGTAAGTGTACGGTCTAAACGCACAGTTACCTGACAAATATAACTGATCTTTTATCGCCCTACAATCCATCGCGCTCTTTAAGATCACTAAACTCGAGGCTTCTGGTCATTCCTAGGATATCTAAGTCCACTAAAGGAGGGAGGGCTTTTTCACATTTAGCTCCTAAACTCTGGAATAGTCTTCCGGATATTGTTCGAGGTTCAGACACGCTGTCCCAGTTTAAAACTAGATTAAAGACGCATCTCTTTAGCCAAGCATTCACATTATAATTAAGTTTTATACTACAGTTAAATCGCACCAACAGCATTAATATTCTGAACAGCAGCTATGCTAATTATTTCCCATCTGCTTTTCTGTTGTTATCTCGGGACACTAGTCCCGAGGTAACTAGTTCGTCAGCTCCAGTTTGTATCCAGCCTCTTATGGAGACTTCAGATGCCCCGACACCTGTGATGAGACGACTCGACGCCTGTGAAGAGACGACTCAACGCCAGCGTTGTTATGGCCTAAAATAATACATGATTGATTAACTTATCCTAACATTTTTTCTTTAACATTCTCTTTTCTAACATTTTTCAATGTACATTTATGAAATGCACTTTCTGTGAAGCTGCTTTGAAACAATGTGTATTGTGAAAAGCGCTATACAAATAAATTTGAATTGAATTGAATTGAAATATTTTTAAAGTAAACCTGACTCTCCATTTTCTTCCACCCCAGATAGGGGTTTTCATCTTTATTTTTTATTTCTTTCCATTCCTATTATAACTGTTTTAATTCACTTACGAATATTTTCATTTCATTTCTGTGTAAAGCACTTTGAATTGCCACTGTGTATGAAATGTGCTATACAAAAAAACTTGCCTTGCCTTGCCTTGCCTTGACGGATAGATCTGTAGAGATAGCCCTGGGGGTTCAGTCCATGAAGATTTTTCTGTAAGGGTAATGTTTAAATGCACAGTTACCTGACAAATATTTTTTACGTAAACCTGACTCTCCATTTTCATCCACTTCAGATAGGGGTTATACTATATATAAATATTTTATTTTATTCACTACGAATATTTGAATTCTATTTCTGTGTAAAGCACTTAGAATTGCCACTGTGTTTGAAATGTGCTATACAAATAAACTTGCCTTGCCTTGCCTAATGCTAGTTACCATTTCAGCACGTCTACAAGCAAAGCTGAATGCACCAAACATCTACCCAAGGTACTTTGGGCAAGCTCCAGTAGCAAAACTGAGAATTAATCTTTTTATTTGTCTTCAACATGACAAATCTGACCAATTGGAATCAAGAAACATCACATGCATATAATCTTGAGAACCAATGGAATCTGCCAGTTGCATAAACTCTCACTCGTGCAAGTCTGGAGAATCATGACTGCTAATGAAGAGGGAGGGATTATCGTTAATTAGCCAAAATCTGTAGAGTACAAAAAGACCAAAGAGCAGCATCTCAACAGTGTGACTAGCTGTTGAACAATGGCAGGAAGTTGGTGTGCTGGTCAGTGGCTGGCACTTTGTGTGTGGTTTTGTGCTTTCTGTCATGCTGTTCCACAGTGGAATTATCCGGCCAAGAAGTCTCAAACTCTGATATTACAGCAAACTGACCAGCGGCTTCAACAACAAGCTAGTCAACAGTTTTCTCCGCAGGTTCAACAAGCTAGTCAGCAGTCTCTTCCGTGGGGTCAACAGCAAGCTAGTCAGCAGTCTCCTCCGTGGGGTCAACAGCAAGCTAGTCAGCAGTCTCCTCCGTGGGGTCAACAGCAAGCTAGTCAGCAGGTTCAAGCTAGTCAGCAGTCTCCTCCATGGGGTCAACAGCAAGCTAGTCAGCAGTCTCCTCCGTGGGGTCAACAGCAAGCTAGTCAGCAGTCTCCTCCGTGGGGTCAACAGCAAGCTAGTCAGCAGTCTCCTCCGTGGGGTCAACAGCAAGCTAGTCAGCAGTCTCCTCCGTGGGGTCAACAGCAAGCGAGTCAGCAGGTTCAAGCTAGTCAGCAGTCTCCTCCGTGGGGTCAGCAGGTTCAAGCTAGTCAGCAGTCTCCTCCGTGGGGTCAACAGCAAGCTAGTCAGCAGTCTCCTCCGTGGGGTCAACAGCAAGCTAGTCAGCAGTCTCTTCCGTGGGGTCAACAGCAAGCTAGTCAGCAGTCTCCTCCGTGGGGTCAACAGCAAGCTAGTCAGCAGGTTCAAGCTAGTCAGCAGTCTCTTCCGTGGGTTAAACCGCGAGCTAGTCAGCAGTTTCCTCAGAAGGTTCAACAAGCTAGTAAGCAGTTTCCTCAGAAGGTTCAACAAGCTAGTCAGCAGTTTCCTCAGAAGGTTCAACAAGCTAGTAAGCAGTTTCCTCAGAAGGTTCAACAAGCTAGTAAGCAGTTTCCTCAGAAGGTTCAACAAGCTAGTCAGCAGTTTCCTCAGAAGGTACAACAAGCTAGTCAGCAGTTTCCTCAGAAGGTTCAACAAGCTAGTCAGCAGTTTCCTCAGAAGGTTCAACAAGCTAGTCAGCAGTTTCCTCAGAAGGTTCAACAAGCTAGTCAGCAGTTTCCTCAGAAGGTTCAACAAGCTAGTCAGCAGTTTCCTCAGAAGGTACAACAAGCTAGTCAGCAGTTTCCTCAGAAGGTTCAACAAGCTAGTCAACAGGTTCATCAAGCTAGTCAACAGTTTCCTCAGCTGGTTCACACTAAGCAGCCAGTGGCACAGGCAGAGCCTCTTGACAAATGTGCTGTAGCGGATTATGAGCAGATCCAATGTGGTCCACCTGGAATCAGTGGTGCTGAGTGTGAAGCTATCAACTGCTGCTTTAACGGACAGCAGTGTTACTATGGGAAGGCAGGTAAGAGTGTCGAGTCAATGTAAAGGTGTTCATGTTCAACTGATCCTCAGCAATAACCTGCTCTCGTTCCAGTGACTGTCCAGTGTATAAGAGATGGTCAGTTTGTGGTAGTGGTGGCTAGAGATGTTACTCTGCCTCGCTTGAGCCTGGATTCAGTCCGTCTCCTGGGTGGAAGCGACCCACCTTGCAGTCCTGTGGGATCCACACCTTCCTTTGCTATATACCAGTTCCCTGTCACTGCCTGTGGCACGAGCATGATGGTGAGTAGCTGCTTGTGGTTCTGCATGGCTTAAAATGGACTGGATGCCAACAGTTACTATTTGCAGGAGGACAGTGGATATGTGGTGTATGAAAACAGAATGACCTCCTCGTATGAAGTGGGTGTTGGACCACTTGGTTCCATCACAAGGGACAGCCATTTTGAGTAGGTGCTCTTACGCTTTAGCATGAATGTTAATCCTTGGCAAATGCTAAAAGCTCACTGTTTGTTGTCCAGGCTTCTCTTCCAGTGTAGGTACTCTGCTACTGCTGTGGAGGCTCTGGTTGTGGAGGTCAACACTGTTCCTGCACCTCCACCAGTAGCTGCTCCTGGACCCCTCAGGGTGGAGCTTAGACTGGCGAATGGTCAATGTGTCACCAAAGGCTGTGCAGAAGGCAAGTGTGCATAAGTATATTCTAAACTCCAGGTTACAGCAGTTTCTGGTTGAACGCCGGTGTTCTTCCTCAGGGGACGAGGCGTACACGTCCTACTACAGTGGTGCTGATTATCCGGTCACAAAAGTCCTGCGGGAGCCTGTGTATGTTGAGGTGCGCATTTTGGAGAGGACCGACCCCAACATTGTCCTAATGCTGGGACGTTGCTGGGCGACATCAACCCCCAGTCCACTCAGTCTACCCCAATGGGACCTTCTGGTCGACGGGTGAGTAAGGCCAGTCTTTATCCATCTAGTGTGCTGTAAGGCATCTCTGACTGCCTCTTTGTCTTTCAGATGCCCTTACCAGGATGACCGTTACCTGACCACATTGGTGGCTGGATCTTCTGGTCTTCAGTTCCCAACCCACTACAAGCGCTTTGTTGTGAAGATGTTCACATTTGTGGATCCAGCATCACTGGCTCCTCTGCAGGAAACCGTATGCTCCGCAGCCTTACCTGAACCCTTAATATTAGTCTTATAGTGATTTCTGTGGCTTAACCCTTTTCCCTCTCTGTTAGATCTTCATCCACTGTAGTACAGCGGTGTGCCATCCCTCTTCTGGCTCCTGTGAGCAAAGCTGCGCTAGGAAAAGTGAGTGCTTGCTGTAAACTGACTTCAGGAACCATGAGAGTGGTATTTAAATGCCTAATGTTTCTACCCCTTCTCTTACAGGAAGAGACACGCATGTCAAGACCGTCTCTAGTGGACAAACTGTGGTGTCTAGTGGAGAAGTTACCCTGGTCATGTGAATTTGGTTGTTTTAATAAACTTCTTGAATCCACATTAGTCTTTGGCATTGATTTCTGACTGGAGTCAGCTCTTTCATGACTGTTCTCAGTTTGATTTATTGGGATTCACTACTAAACCAGTTCCATTAGCAAGGTTGTGCAGTCTAACTGAGGTGCTTAACTTGAACTAAACAAACCAAGCCTTTGAACTGAACTATTTGCAAAGCTCCAGTTGCTAACCTGGGCCCCTGTTCTTCATGGTGACTAATTAGGGGTTTAACTTGTCTGTTTGGGTCTTTAGGTATGACTGGACCTATAATTTAGTCCCTTAACTAATGTATCCCACCTGGGTTGTCTGAGGACCTATTTACACCTGGTACTAAAGCATTTAATCTGATCACACGTGGACCATGCTAAATACAAGTATAAACTGGGTCTAAATTGTTTTGAGCTGGGGGGGGGGGGGTTATTTTTAGAGACTTTAGGTCTGTGGCCAGTTGCATAAACCGCTTGAACTAGTACTAAAAGTTAGTCATCTAATTTCTTCTTCACTTTACCTAACTGTTTAAAGTCTGTTACATAAGTTAGATTAATCTAAATTTTATTGGTTAAATCTTAACTGCTAGTAGGTTAAACTAGTTAAGACCGAGTCTTAACATAGAGGCTAGGATTATGCAATTGACCCCTGATATTAAAATAAGAAACTGAGGGCAAGTGGACAGGCTGATTCAATTCACTTTTTCATGCCCTTTTCCCACTACTGTCTGTGGTGATTCAGATGTACATCATTGCTTGCATTGTATGATTGCCCACTACTGGTTGAATTGGAAAGTCCTAAGTACATATGAGTAGACTCGTCCCTTCTGTCATAATCAAGGAGTCGAGGGTCTGTCCATATAAACCTCCCTTGTCCAGTTGTGGAACACTTCAAACTGGTGACAGGGATTACCCCGAGGGGAAGTGCTTGGGGAGGTTTGTGAGTGTGTTGCCAAATGTGGAACTACATACTACTCTATTTCTGTAGTAATGTGCAACCTCAGTGCTGCATTTGACACTGTCGATCACAACATACTTCTTGACAGGCTGGAAAACTGGGTTGGGCTTTCTGGGATGGTCCAGGACATACTTAGAAGGGAGAGGTTATTATGTGAGTATAGGTGACCATAAGTCTGAGTGGACATCCATGACATGCGGAGTCCCACAAGGGTCAATTCTTGTTCCACTCCTATTCCACCTGTACATGCTCCCACTGAGCCAAATAATGAGAGAGAACCAAATGGCTGACGACACCCAGATCTACTTAGGCCTATCACCTAATGACTACAGCCCCATTGACTCCCTGTGCAAATGCATTGATGAAGTTAACAACTGGATGTACCAAAACTTTCTTCAGTTAAACAAAGACAAAACTCAACTCATTGCATTTGGAAACAAAGATGAAGTTCTCAAGGTGAACGCATACCTTGAAGCTAGGGGTCAGACAACTAAAGATCAAGTCAGGAATCTGGGTGTGATTCTGGAGTCAGACCTGAGTTTCAGTAGTCATGTCAAAGCAATAACTAAATCAGCTTACTATCATATCAAGAATTAGATGCTTTGTTTCCAGGCAAGACTTGGAGAAACTTGTTCATGCTTTCATCTCCAGTAGGGTGGACTATTGTAATGGTCTTCTCACCGGCCTTCCCAAAAAGACCATTAGACAGCTGCAGCTCATACAGGACGCTGAGCAGAACCAGAACATATGACCATATCACACCAGTCCTCAGGTCTTTACACTGGCTTCCAGTTACATTTAGAATAGATTATAAAGTATTATTACTTGTATATAAATCACTCAATGACCTAGGACCTCAATACATTGCAGATATGCTGATTAAATACAAACCCAACAGATCACTCAGATCATCAGGATCAAGTCAGTTAGAAATACCAAGGGTTCACTCAAAGCAAGGAGATTCTGCTTTTAGCTCTTATGCCAGCCGCAGCTGAACCAGCTTCCTGAACAGATCTGATGTGCTCCAACAGCAGCCACTTTCAAATCCAGACTCAAAAGATGAGTACTCCCTCTGGTGCGAGGAAGACCCGTTTAGATCTGGTCTGACGGGTAAAACATCTAGAGAACGCCCTCAAGTTAGGCCAAGAAGATTTGTCTGTAAGTGTACGGTCTAAACGCACAGTTACCTGACAAATATTTTTAAAGTAAACCTGACTCTCCATTTTCTTCCACCCCAGATAGGGGTTTTCATCTTTATTTTTTATTTCTTTCCATTCCTATTATAACTGTTTTAATTCACTTACGAATATTTTCATTTCATTTCTGTGTAAAGCACTTTGAATTGCCACTGTGTATGAAATGTGCTATACAAAAAAACTTGCCTTGCCTTGCCTTGCCTTGACGGATAGATCTGTAGAGATAGCCCTGGGGGTTCAGTCCATGAAGATTTTTCTGTAAGGGTAATGTTTAAATGCACAGTTACCTGACAAATATTTTTTACGTAAACCTGACTCTCCATTTTCATCCACTTCAGATAGGGGTTATACTATATATAAATATTTTATTTTATTCACTACGAATATTTGAATTCTATTTCTGTGTAAAGCACTTAGAATTGCCACTGTGTTTGAAATGTGCTATACAAATAAACTTGCCTTGCCTTGCCTAATGCTAGTTACCATTTCAGCACGTCTACAAGCAAAGCTGAATGCACCAAACATCTACCCAAGGTACTTTGGGCAAGCTCCAGTAGCAAAACTGAGAATTAATCTTTTTATTTGTCTTCAACATGACAAATCTGACCAATTGGAATCAAGAAACATCACATGCATATAATCTTGAGAACCAATGGAATCTGCCAGTTGCATAAACTCTCACTCGTGCAAGTCTGGAGAATCATGACTGCTAATGAAGAGGGAGGGATTATCGTTAATTAGCCAAAATCTGTAGAGTACAAAAAGACCAAAGAGCAGCATCTCAACAGTGTGACTAGCTGTTGAACAATGGCAGGAAGTTGGTGTGCTGGTCAGTGGCTGGCACTTTGTGTGTGGTTTTGTGCTTTCTGTCATGCTGTTCCACAGTGGAATTATCCGGCCAAGAAGTCTCAAACTCTGATATTACAGCAAACTGACCAGCGGCTTCAACAACAAGCTAGTCAACAGTTTTCTCCGCAGGTTCAACAAGCTAATCAGCAGTCTCTTCCGTGGGGTCAACAGCAAGCTAGTCAGCAGTCTCCTCCGTGGGGTCAACAGCAAGCTAGTCAGCAGTCTCCTCCGTGGGGTCAACAGCAAGCTAGTCAGCAGTCTCCTCCGTGGGGTCAACAGCAAGCTAGTCAGCAGTCTCCTCCGTGGGGTCAACAGCAAGCTAGTCAGCAGTCTCCTCCGTGGGGTCAACAGCAAGCTAGTCAGCAGTCTCCTCCGTGGGGTCAACAGCAAGCTAGTCAGCAGGTTCAAGCTAGTCAGCAGTCTCCTCCGTGGGGTCAACAGCAAGCTAGTCAGCAGTCTCCTCCATGGGGTCAACAGCAAGCTAGTCAGCAGGTTCAAGCTAGTCAGCAGTCTCTTCCGTGGGTTAAACCGCGAGCTAGTCAGCAGTTTCCTCAGAAGGTTCAACAAGCTAGTAAGCAGTTTCCTCAGAAGGTTCAACAAGCTAGTCAGCAGTTTCCTCAGAAGGTTCAACAAGCTAGTAAGCAGTTTCCTCAGAAGGTTCAACAAGCTAGTAAGCAGTTTCCTCAGAAGGTACAACAAGCTAGTAAGCAGTTTCCTCAGAAGGTTCAACAAGCTAGTAAGCAGTTTCCTCAGAAGGTTCAACAAGCTAGTAAGCAGTTTCCTCAGAAGGTTCAACAAGCTAGTCAGCAGTTTCCTCAGAAGGTTCAACAAGCTAGTCAGCAGTTTCCTCAGAAGGTACAACAAGCTAGTCAGCAGTTTCCTCAGAAGGTTCAACAAGCTAGTCAGCAGTTTCCTCAGAAGGTACAACAAGCTAGTCAGCAGTTTCCTCAGAAGGTTCAACAAGCTAGTCAACAGGTTCAACAAGCTAGTCAACAGTTTCATCAAGCTAGTCAACAGTTTCCTCAGCTGGTTCACACTAAGCAGCCAGTGGCACAGGCAGAGCCTCTTGACAAATGTGCTGTAGCGGATTATGAGCAGATCCAATGTGGTCCACCTGGAATCAGTGGTGCTGAGTGTGAAGCCATCAACTGCTGCTTTAACGGACAGCAGTGTTACTATGGGAAGGCAGGTAAGAGTGTCGAGTCAATGTAAAGGTGTTCATGTTCAACTGATCCTCAGCAATAACCTGCTCTCGTTCCAGTGACTGTCCAGTGTATAAGAGATGGTCAGTTTGTGGTAGTGGTGGCTAGAGATGTTACTCTGCCTCGCTTGAGCCTGGATTCAGTCCGTCTCCTGGGTGGAAGCGACCCACCTTGCAGTCCTGTGGGATCCACACCTTCCTTTGCTATATACCAGTTCCCTGTCACTGCCTGTGGCACGAGCATGATGGTGAGTAGCTGCTTGTGGTTCTGCATGGCTTAAAATGGACTGGATGCCAACAGTTACTATTTGCAGGAGGACAGTGGATATGTGGTGTATGAAAACAGAATGACCTCCTCGTATGAAGTGGGTGTTGGACCACTTGGTTCCATCACAAGGGACAGCCATTTTGAGTAGGTGCTCTTACGCTTTAGCATGAATGTTAATCCTTGGCAAATGCTAAAAGCTCACTGTTTGTTGTCCAGGCTTCTCTTCCAGTGTAGGTACTCTGCTACTGCTGTGGAGGCTCTGGTTGTGGAGGTCAACACTGTTCCTGCACCTCCACCAGTAGCTGCTCCTGGACCCCTCAGGGTGGAGCTTAGACTGGCGAATGGTCAATGTGTCACCAAAGGCTGTGCAGAAGGCAAGTGTGCATAAGTATATTCTAAACTCCAGGTTACAGCAGTTTCTGGTTGAACGCCGGTGTTCTTCCTCAGGGGACGAGGCGTACACGTCCTACTACAGTGGTGCTGATTATCCGGTCACAAAAGTCCTGCGGGAGCCTGTGTATGTTGAGGTGCGCATTTTGGAGAGGACCGACCCCAACATTGTCCTAATGCTGGGACGTTGCTGGGCGACATCAACCCCCAGTCCACTCAGTCTACCCCAATGGGACCTTCTGGTCGACGGGTGAGTAAGGCCAGTCTTTATCCATCTAGTGTGCTGTAAGGCATCTCTGACTGCCTCTTTGTCTTTCAGATGCCCTTACCAGGATGACCGTTACCTGACCACATTGGTGGCTGGATCTTCTGGTCTTCAGTTCCCAACCCACTACAAGCGCTTTGTTGTGAAGATGTTCACATTTGTGGATCCAGCATCACTGGCTCCTCTGCAGGAAACCGTATGCTCCGCAGCCTTACCTGAACCCTTAATATTAGTCTTATAGTGATTTCTGTGGCTTAACCCTTTTCCCTCTCTGTTAGATCTTCATCCACTGTAGTACAGCGGTGTGCCATCCCTCTTCTGGCTCCTGTGAGCAAAGCTGCGCTAGGAAAAGTGAGTGCTTGCTGTAAACTGACTTCAGGAACCATGAGAGTGGTATTTAAATGCCTAATGTTTCTACCCCTTCTCTTACAGGAAGAGACACGCATGTCAAGACCGTCTCTAGTGGACAAACTGTGGTGTCTAGTGGAGAAGTTACCCTGGTCATGTGAATTTGGTTGTTTTAATAAACTTCTTGAATCCACATTAGTCTTTGGCATTGATTTCTGACTGGAGTCAGCTCTTTCATGACTGTTCTCAGTTTGATTTATTGGGATTCACTACTAAACCAGTTCCATTAGCAAGGTTGTGCAGTCTAACTGAGGTGCTTAACTTGAACTAAACAAACCAAGCCTTTGAACTGAACTATTTGCAAAGCTCCAGTTGCTAACCTGGGCCCCTGTTCTTCATGGTGACTAATTAGGGGTTTAACTTGTCTGTTTGGGTCTTTAGGTATGACTGGACCTATAATTTAGTCCCTTAACTAATGTATCCCACCTGGGTTGTCTGAGGACCTATTTACACCTGGTACTAAAGCATTTAATCTGATCACACGTGGACCATGCTAAATACAAGTATAAACTGGGTCTAAATTGTTTTGAGCTGGGGGGGGTGGGGTTATTTTTAGAGACTTTAGGTCTGTGGCCAGTTGCATAAACCGCTTGAACTAGTACTAAAAGTTAGTCATCTAATTTCTTCTTCACTTTACCTAACTGTTTAAAGTCTGTTACATAAGTTAGATTAATCTAAATTTTATTGGTTAAATCTTAACTGCTAGTAGGTTAAACTAGTTAAGACCGAGTCTTAACATAGAGGCTAGGATTATGCAATTGACCCCTGATATTAAAATAAGAAACTGAGGGCAAGTGGACAGGCTGATTCAATTCACTTTTTCATGCCCTTTTCCCACTACTGTCTGTGGTGATTCAGATGTACATCATTGCTTGCATTGTATGATTGCCCACTACTGGTTGAATTGGAAAGTCCTAAGTACATATGAGTAGACTCGTCCCTTCTCTCATAATCAAGGAGTCGAGGGTCTGTCCATATAAACCTCCCTTGTCCACTTGTGGAACACTTCAAACTGGTGACAGGGATTACCCCGAGGGGAAGTGCTTGGGGAGGTTTGTGAGTGTGTTGCCAAATGTGGAACTACATACTACTCTATTTCTGTAGTAATGTGCAACCTCAGTGCTGCATTTGACACTGTCGATCACAACATACTACTTGACAGGCTGGAAAACTGGGTTGGGCTTTCTGGGATGGTCCAGGACATACTTAGAAGGGAGAGGTTATTATGTGAGTATAGGTGACCATAAGTCTGAGTGGACATCCATGACATGCGGAGTCCCACAAGGGTCAATTCTTGTTCCACTCCTATTCCACCTGTACATGCTCCCACTGAGCCAAATAATGAGAGAGAACCAAATGGCTGACGACACCCAGATCTACTTAGGCCTATCACCTAATGACTACAGCCCCATTGACTCCCTGTGCAAATGCATTGATGAAGTTAACAACTGGATGTACCAAAACTTTCTTCAGTTAAACAAAGACAAAACTCAACTCATTGCATTTGGAAACAAAGATGAAGTTCTCAAGGTGAACGCATACCTTGAAGCTAGGGGTCAGACAACTAAAGATCAAGTCAGGAATCTGGGTGTGATTCTGGAGTCAGACCTGAGTTTCAGTAGTCATGTCAAAGCAATAACTAAATCAGCTTACTATCATATCAAGAATTAGATGCTTTGTTTCCAGGCAAGACTTGGAGAAACTTGTTCATGCTTTCATCTCCAGTAGGGTGGACTATTGTAATGGTCTTCTCACCGGCCTTCCCAAAAAGACCATTAGACAGCTGCAGCTCATACAGGACGCTGAGCAGAACCAGAACATATGACCATATCACACCAGTCCTCAGGTCTTTACACTGGCTTCCAGTTACATTTAGAATAGATTATAAAGTATTATTACTTGTATATAAATCACTCAATGACCTAGGACCTCAATACATTGCAGATATGCTGATTAAATACAAACCCAACAGATCACTCAGATCATCAGGATCAAGTCAGTTAGAAATACCAAGGGTTCACTCAAAGCAAGGAGATTCTGCTTTTAGCTCTTATGCCAGCCGCAGCTGAACCAGCTTCCTGAACAGATCTGATGTGCTCCAACAGCAGCCACTTTCAAATCCAGACTCAAAAGATGAGTACTCCCTCTGGTGCGAGGAAGACCCGTTTAGATCTGGTCTGACGGGTAAAACATCTAGAGAACGCCCTCAAGTTAGGCCAAGAAGATTTGTCTGTAAGTGTACGGTCTAAACGCACAGTTACCTGACAAATATTTTTAAAGTAAACCTGACTCTCCATTTTCTTCCACCCCAGATAGGGGTTTTCATCTTTATTTTTTATTTCTTTCCATTCCTATTATAACTGTTTTAATTCACTTACGAATATTTTCATTTCATTTCTGTGTAAAGCACTTTGAATTGCCACTGTGTATGAAATGTGCTATACAAAAAAACTTGCCTTGCCTTGCCTTGCCTTGACGGATAGATCTGTAGAGATAGCCCTGGGGGTTCAGTCCATGAAGATTTTTCTGTAAGGGTAATGTTTAAATGCACAGTTACCTGACAAATATTTTTTACGTAAACCTGACTCTCCATTTTCATCCACTTCAGATAGGGGTTATACTATATATAAATATTTTATTTTATTCACTACGAATATTTGAATTCTATTTCTGTGTAAAGCACTTAGAATTGCCACTGTGTTTGAAATGTGCTATACAAATAAACTTGCCTTGCCTTGCCTAATGCTAGTTACCATTTCAGCACGTCTACAAGCAAAGCTGAATGCACCAAACATCTACCCAAGGTACTTTGGGCAAGCTCCAGTAGCAAAACTGAGAATTAATCTTTTTATTTGTCTTCAACATGACAAATCTGACCAATTGGAATCAAGAAACATCACATGCATATAATCTTGAGAACCAATGGAATCTGCCAGTTGCATAAACTCTCACTCGTGCAAGTCTGGAGAATCATGACTGCTAATGAAGAGGGAGGGATTATCGTTAATTAGCCAAAATCTGTAGAGTACAAAAAGACCAAAGAGCAGCATCTCAACAGTGTGACTAGCTGTTGAACAATGGCAGGAAGTGGAGTGGAGAAGGGGTGTGGAGCAGAGATGGCAGGAAGTAACGTAGGAGTGGGAGGTGAGGTGGAGATGGGAGAAGAAAATGCTGGAGAAACTAACAGTGGAGAATGGTATACAATAGTACGAAATTTCAAAAGGAAAAAGAAAAATAAAAACCTTAATGATGATAATCGTTGGGATTCGGATGTGGAGAGTATAGTCAGTAAAGTTTCATCTCAAAATAGAGGGGAAGAGTTTAAGGTAAAACTTCAGTTTGATTCTCCTGGTTCTGTTAACCCATTGAAACTGACGAAAGCCTTACATGACAAAGTAGGTACTGTGAATGTTAAACCACTTAGAGATGGTAGCTTGATGATTACCTGTTCTGACGCCAAACAGAGAGATGATATGATTAAAATGACAACTTTGGCAGGAAAGGAAGTTAAATGTTTTGTTTGGGGACAAAAGAAAACAGTGCAAGGAGTAATTACAGGGATTTCAACAGATTTAACATCTGAAGAAATCTTGGAGAATGTATCAGGAGCTAAAGTAGTGAAGGCTAGGAGATTGATGTATTTCAAGAATGGAACAAAACAGGAGAGCTTATCTATACTATTGCAATTTCAAGAGGAAGTGCTCCCAAGAAGAGTTAAAGTAGGATTCATGAGTTTTCAGGTACGAACATATGTTCCGCCTCCCCTAAGGTGTTTTAAATGCCAACGATATGGTCATGTAGCAGCGGTGTGTAGAGGCAAACAGAGGTGTGGTAAATGTGGAGGAGAAGATCATGAATATGGCAAATGTAACAAAGGTACAAAAAACAAATGCTGCAATTGTGGGGGCGAACATAGTGCTGCGTATAAAGGATGTGAGGCGCATAAACGAGCGGCGGAAGTACAGAGAATCAGAGTTGAAGGAAAGTTGACGTATGCTGAAGCCATTAAAGTAACTAATGCAAAAAGAAGTGAGATAATATCACCAATAACGAGAGTGGCTGAACAGAGACAGGATCAGAATCCTAACAGGACAAGAAGAGATGATAGCCCTACAGCAACCAAACCAGGTATTGGAGTGGATAGTGTTGTGTTTGTAGCATTTCTGGCAGAAGTAGTCAATTGTTCAGCTCAAACACAAAGCAGAACAGAGAGGATTAAAATTATCATAAAGGCAGCACAAAAATACCTTAATTTGGGGGAAATAACAGTAGATGCAATAAATGAAACACTCATAGCAGGGACACAGGAAATTCAGTCATCATGTGGAGAATCGTAATGGTTATTGTAATTCTGCAATGGAATGCTCGGAGTCTTTGTTCTAACGGGCAGGAATTTAAAAAGTATATTGAAGAAAGGAGTGAGAAACCAAACGTTATTTGCGTACAAGAAACATGGCTTAGGCCTCACTTAGATTTTATACTACATGGATATGTGGCTGTACGTAGGGACAGGGAAAGTGGTACTGGAGGAGGTGTAGCTATGTTTGTTCAACAGGGAATAGGATATAGGATTATAAATGTAAGTAAAGATTCTGAGGCGATTGTAGTTGAAGTATGGATAGGAAAAACGAACATATGGATAGTGAACTATTATAATCCATGTGGGAAACTAAGTAAAGAAACTTTAGAAAAGATAATTGGTGAAGAATCACATAAGACCGTTTGGTGTGGGGATTTTAATGCTCATAGCACACTTTGGGGTGGTACACACACTGATTATAATGGAGGTGTGGTGGAAGAATTTATAGAGGAGCAAGATCTAGTTTGTTTGAATGATGGAAGAGCAACTAGAGTAGATGTAGCAAGAGGGTTAGAATCTCCAATTGATATAACATTGGTCTCTAAACAAATAGCAAGAATTAGTAAGTGGGATGTTGTACACGATTCCACAGTAGGTAGTGACCATTATCCAATAGTCTGTGAAATAGGAGTGGGACCAATTCAGTTGGAGGAAATGGGTTTCCCTAGATGGAAATTAAAAAATGCTAATTGGGCACTTTATAATACGATATGTAGTATGAGGTTAGAAGGAATTAGTCAAATCAGATATGATAGTATAGATGATTTTAATGCAAACATAGTAGAAATCATGCATTCCACTGCAAAAGAAGTTATTGGTAAAGGAAATGGATTAAAACAACACAAGACAGTTCCCTGGTGGTCAGACGAATGCAATAAAGCAATTAAGACAAGAAATAGAGCTTTTAGGAAAGTTAAAGGATCCTTCTCTTTTAATGACCTAATAGAATACAAAAAGGCACAAGCAGAAGTTAGACGGACGATTAGAAAAGCTAAACAAAATTACTGGAAGCAATTTTGCAATAATATAGGGAGAGAAACGCATATTAGTCAAGTATGGGACATGATAAGAAGGATGGGAGGAATTAGGAGGGAGTATACATTGCCAGCTATTAAATATAATAACAAAATTATGATAACAAATAAAGATAAAGCGGAGGCTCTGGCAAAAACATTTGTAAAAGTTCATAGTTCTACAAATCTGACACCTGATGCAATGAAAGGTAGAGATGAAGTAATGAGAGAGCACTCTAACATCATAATGGAAAAGGAAGATTTTAATGGAACAGTAAATGATTTTTATTCTTTTTTTGAGCTGAAAAGAGCTTTGGTAGGAGCCAGAGAAACATCTCCTGGTAAGGATGAAATATGTTATAAAATGGTTGAAAACTTAAATCCTCAAGCGCAGTTGGTGATCCTGCAGCTATATAATAAGGTATGGGAGTTAGGGGTATTGCCGTCAGCATGGAAACACTCTGTTGTTATCCCAATTGGGAAACCAGGTAAAGATAAAGGTGAAACAACTAGTTATAGACCTATCGCACTAACATCTAATTTATGTAAAATAATGGAACGTATGGTCACTGACAGGTTAACTTACATATTAGAAAGTAGGAATTTGCTAATACCACAACAAAGTGGTTTCCGTAGAGGGAGGTCAACTATGGATCCGGTGATATGCTTGGAGGATGAAATCAGGAAGGCTCAGACTAAAAAGGAACTGGTAGCTGCTGTCTTCTTTGATGTGGAGAAGGCCTATGATATGTTGTGGAAAGAGGGTCTTCTGATTAAATTAGAATCCATGGGAATTGGGGGAAGAATGTTCAACTGGATTATGAATTTTCTGAAGGACAGGACTATAGAGGTAAGAGTTGGAGTATCTTACTCTAAAGTTTACTCTATAGAAAATGGGGTACCACAAGGAAGTGTATGTAGTCCTATTTTGTTTAATATCATGATTAATGAGGTTTTTTCAGAGGTTGATACTAGACTTGGGAGGTCTTTATATGCAGATGATGGGGCAATATGGGTAAGGGGTCGTAATGCAGCATTTGTTGGAAAAAAGCTACAGACAGCAGTCAACATTGTTGAGAATTGGGGAAATAGGTGGGGTTTTCGGTTTTCTGTGGACAAGACACAGGTTATTTGTTTTTCTAAGAAGTGTAATAATCCTGCAATACAAATTACTCTTTATGGGCAATCAATCAAGCAGGTTCAAAGTATAAGGTTTTTAGGTGTGTGGATGGACCATAAGTTGACATTTGGAGATCATATACAGAAAAATGTTACCAAGTGTAAGAAGGCAGTCAATGTTATGAGATGCCTGGTAGGAAGTGGTTGGGGTGCCAGTATGAACTCTCTTAAACATATTTATATTGCGTTAATTAGATCAACATTGGATTATGCATGCATTGCATTTAGTTCAGCTGCAAAATCTCATTTGCAAAGGCTTGACTTAATCCAAACACAAGCCCTCCGCCTATGTAGTGGTGCAATCAAGACTTCTTCAATCCCAGCTCTACAGGTGGAGGTTGGGGAGATGCCTTTATCTCTGAGACGTCTTCAGCTTGCCATGGTATATTGGGTAAACTTACAGGGGCATAAGCAGGGTCATCCAACTAAACCAGTGTTAAATTCATGTTGGGAGCATGGAAGAAAGCAATTTAATAGTTTTGGATGGGTGGGAAACGGACAAGCCGAGAAACTGGGACTAGTTAAATTAACTAACAGCTGTGCAGTGGCGTTACCTACTATTCCCCCTTGGATGTTTCCATTACCAGTTGTGGACCTTGAAATCGCAAATACATTAAAACAATGCAAGGAATATGGTGGGATGAACGATCTGGTAAAGCAATATCTAGCTCTCAATTATAATAATAGTATTCAAATATTTACAGATGGCTCAAAAGACCCAAATACAGGAAAGACGGGAGCTGCAGTATATATACCACACTTTCAGAAATCCATACTTAAAAGAACTTCAGATCATTTAGCAGTTTACACTGTGGAACTTTTAGCTATTTTACTAGCACTCACGTGGATAGAGGAGGTTGGACCTAATAAATATATTATCTGCTCAGACTCAATGGCATCATTAATAAGTATTGCAAACTGCAAATCTGTCTGTAGGCCTGACTTGATTTATGAAATCTTTCATAGTCTATATAGATTACAAAATCTTAATATTGTAGTGAGTTTTATGTGGGTCCCATCTCACGTTGAAATAGAGGGTAATGAAGCAGTTGATTGTTTGGCTAAAAAGACTCTTGAGTCAGATCTGCAATGGATAGTTCCATTGAGTAAAATGGAAGTGAAAAGTGTCATTAAATCAGGAATCAATGGGTTATGGCAAGAACAATGGGATAAGGAGATCAAAGGTCGTTTTTTATATAAAGTACAGAAACAAGTGACAACAAGGAGACAGGGTGGTTGGAATCGAAGGGGAGAAACAGTGATCACAAGGTTAAGAATTGGACATACAGGTCTCAATCATAATCTCAGTCGTTTAGGGAAACACGCAACGGGACTATGCATTAACTGTGACAAGAGAGAAACTGTAGAACATGTATTACTAGAGTGTGAAGCATACAACATGGAAAGAACTATACTATTAGAACAAGTCAAAGAATTAGGTTATACACAATTATCAGTAGAGGGTTTACTTTCTTTTTCTACATCAAAACCATCAGTATGGCCAGTTCTCATTAGGTACTTAAAAGAAACAGGTTTATTTGATAGAATTTAAAAACAACACTACAATTTTTTTTTTTTTTTTTTTTATTTTTATTAGCATATAAATCCGCATTGAAGCTCCACACCCCAAGCAGTTGGTGGCGGTAATGCACCAAATTGGTATGCCAACCGCCAATAACTTTAAAGAAGAAGAAGAAGAAGAAGATCTCAACAGTGTGACTAGCTGTTGAACAATGGCAGGAAGTTGGTGTGCTGGTCAGTGGCTGGCACTTTGTGTGTGGTTTTGTGCTTTCTGTCATGCTGTTCCACAGTGGAATTATCCGGCCAAGAAGTCTCAAACTCTGATATTACAGCAAACTGACCAGCGGCTTCAACAACAAGCTAGTCAACAGTTTTCTCCGCAGGTTCAACAAGCTAGTCAGCAGTCTCTTCCGTGGGGTCAACAGCAAGCTAGTCAGCAGTCTCCTCCGTGGGGTCAACAGCAAGCTAGTAAGCAGTCTCCTCCGTGGGGTCAACAGCAAGCTAGTCAGCAGTCTCCTCCGTGGGGTCAACAGCAAGCTAGTCAGCAGTCTCCTCCGTGGGGTCAACAGCAAGCTAGTCAGCAGTCTCCTCCGTGGGGTCAACAGCAAGCTAGTCAGCAGTCTCCTCCGTGGGGTCAACAGCAAGCTAGTCAGCAGTCTCCTCCGTGGGGTCAACAGCAAGCTAGTCAGCAGTCTCCTCCGTGGGGTCAACAGCAAGCTAGTCAGCAGGTTCAAGCTAGTCAGCAGTCTCCTCCGTGGGGTCAACAGCAAGCTAGTCAGCAGTCTCCTCCGTGGGGTCAACAGCAAGCTAGTCAGCAGTCTCTTCCGTGGGGTCAACAGCAAGCTAGTCAGCAGTCTCCTCCGTGGGGTCAACAGCAAGCTAGTCAGCAGGTTCAAGCTAGTCAGCAGTCTCTTCCGTGGGGTCAACAGCAAGCTAGTCAGCAGTCTCCTCCGTGGGGTCAACAGCAAGCTAGTCAGCAGGTTCAAGCTAGTCAGCAGTCTCTTCCGTGGGTTAAACCGCGAGCTAGTCAGCAGTTTCCTCAGAAGGTTCAACAAGCTAGTAAGCAGTTTCCTCAGAAGGTTCAACAAGCTAGTCAGCAGTTTCCTCAGAAGGTTCAACAAGCTAGTAAGCAGTTTCCTCAGAAGGTTCAACAAGCTAGTAAGCAGTTTCCTCAGAAAGTTCAACAAGCTAGTCAGCAGTTTCCTCAGAAGGTTCAACAAGCTAGTAAGCAGTTTCCTCAGAAGGTTCAACAAGCTAGTCAGCAGTTTCCTCAGAAGGTTCAACAAGCTAGTCAGCAGTTTCCTCAGAAGGTTCAACAAGCTAGTCAGCAGTTTCCTCAGAAGGTACAACAAGCTAGTCAGCAGTTTCCTCAGAAGGTTCAACAAGCTAGTCAACAGGTTCAACAAGCTAGTCAACAGTTTCATCAAGCTAGTCAACAGTTTCCTCAGCTGGTTCACACTAAGCAGCCAGTGGCACAGGCAGAGCCTCTTGACAAATGTGCTGTAGCGGATTATGAGCAGATCCAATGTGGTCCACCTGGAATCAGTGGTGCTGAGTGTGAAGCCATCAACTGCTGCTTTAACGGACAGCAGTGTTACTATGGGAAGGCAGGTAAGAGTGTCGAGTCAATGTAAAGGTGTTCATGTTCAACTGATCCTCAGCAATAACCTGCTCTCGTTCCAGTGACTGTCCAGTGTATAAGAGATGGTCAGTTTGTGGTAGTGGTGGCTAGAGATGTTACTCTGCCTCGCTTGAGCCTGGATTCAGTCCGTCTCCTGGGTGGAAGCGACCCACCTTGCAGTCCTGTGGGATCCACACCTTCCTTTGCTATATACCAGTTCCCTGTCACTGCCTGTGGCACGAGCATGATGGTGAGTAGCTGCTTGTGGTTCTGCATGGCTTAAAATGGACTGGATGCCAACAGTTACTATTTGCAGGAGGACAGTGGATATGTGGTGTATGAAAACAGAATGACCTCCTCGTATGAAGTGGGTGTTGGACCACTTGGTTCCATCACAAGGGACAGCCATTTTGAGTAGGTGCTCTTACGCTTTAGCATGAATGTTAATCCTTGGCAAATGCTAAAAGCTCACTGTTTGTTGTCCAGGCTTCTCTTCCAGTGTAGGTACTCTGCTACTGCTGTGGAGGCTCTGGTTGTGGAGGTCAACACTGTTCCTGCACCTCCACCAGTAGCTGCTCCTGGACCCCTCAGGGTGGAGCTTAGACTGGCGAATGGTCAATGTGTCACCAAAGGCTGTGCAGAAGGCAAGTGTGCATAAGTATATTCTAAACTCCAGGTTACAGCAGTTTCTGGTTGAACGCCGGTGTTCTTCCTCAGGGGACGAGGCGTACACGTCCTACTACAGTGGTGCTGATTATCCGGTCACAAAAGTCCTGCGGGAGCCTGTGTATGTTGAGGTGCGCATTTTGGAGAGGACCGACCCCAACATTGTCCTAATGCTGGGACGTTGCTGGGCGACATCAACCCCCAGTCCACTCAGTCTACCCCAATGGGACCTTCTGGTCGACGGGTGAGTAAGGCCAGTCTTTATCCATCTAGTGTGCTGTAAGGCATCTCTGACTGCCTCTTTGTCTTTCAGATGCCCTTACCAGGATGACCGTTACCTGACCACATTGGTGGCTGGATCTTCTGGTCTTCAGTTCCCAACCCACTACAAGCGCTTTGTTGTGAAGATGTTCACATTTGTGGATCCAGCATCACTGGCTCCTCTGCAGGAAACCGTATGCTCCGCAGCCTTACCTGAACCCTTAATATTAGTCTTATAGTGATTTCTGTGGCTTAACCCTTTTCCCTCTCTGTTAGATCTTCATCCACTGTAGTACAGCGGTGTGCCATCCCTCTTCTGGCTCCTGTGAGCAAAGCTGCGCTAGGAAAAGTGAGTGCTTGCTGTAAACTGACTTCAGGAACCATGAGAGTGGTATTTAAATGCCTAATGTTTCTACCCCTTCTCTTACAGGAAGAGACACGCATGTCAAGACCGTCTCTAGTGGACAAACTGTGGTGTCTAGTGGAGAAGTTACCCTGGTCATGTGAATTTGGTTGTTTTAATAAACTTCTTGAATCCACATTAGTCTTTGGCATTGATTTCTGACTGGAGTCAGCTCTTTCATGACTGTTCTCAGTTTGATTTATTGGGATTCACTACTAAACCAGTTCCATTAGCAAGGTTGTGCAGTCTAACTGAGGTGCTTAACTTGAACTAAACAAACCAAGCCTTTGAACTGAACTATTTGCAAAGCTCCAGTTGCTAACCTGGGCCCCTGTTCTTCATGGTGACTAATTAGGGGTTTAACTTGTCTGTTTGGGTCTTTAGGTATGACTGGACCTATAATTTAGTCCCTTAACTAATGTATCCCACCTGGGTTGTCTGAGGACCTATTTACACCTGGTACTAAAGCATTTAATCTGATCACACGTGGACCATGCTAAATACAAGTATAAACTGGGTCTAAATTGTTTTGAGCTGGGGGGGGTGGGGTTATTTTTAGAGACTTTAGGTCTGTGGCCAGTTGCATAAACCGCTTGAACTAGTACTAAAAGTTAGTCATCTAATTTCTTCTTCACTTTACCTAACTGTTTAAAGTCTGTTACATAAGTTAGATTAATCTAAATTTTATTGGTTAAATCTTAACTGCTAGTAGGTTAAACTAGTTAAGACCGAGTCTTAACATAGAGGCTAGGATTATGCAATTGACCCCTGATATTAAAATAAGAAACTGAGGGCAAGTGGACAGGCTGATTCAATTCACTTTTTCATGCCCTTTTCCCACTACTGTCTGTGGTGATTCAGATGTACATCATTGCTTGCATTGTATGATTGCCCACTACTGGTTGAATTGGAAAGTCCTAAGTACATATGAGTAGACTCGTCCCTTCTGTCATAATCAAGGAGTCGAGGGTCTGTCCATATAAACCTCCCTTGTCCACTTGTGGAACACTTCAAACTGGTGACAGGGATTACCCCGAGGGGAAGTGCTTGGGGAGGTTTGTGAGTGTGTTGCCAAATGTGGAACTACATACTACTCTATTTCTGTAGTAATGTGCAACCTCAGTGCTGCATTTGACACTGTCGATCACAACATACTTCTTGACAGGCTGGAAAACTGGGTTGGGCTTTCTGGGATGGTCCTTAAATGGTCCAGGACATACTTAGAAGGGAGAGGTTATTATGTGAGTATAGGTGACCATAAGTCTGAGTGGACATCCATGACATGCGGAGTCCCACAAGGGTCAATTCTTGTTCCACTCCTATTCCACCTGTACATGCTCCCACTGAGCCAAATAATGAGAGAGAACCAAATGGCTGACGACACCCAGATCTACTTAGGCCTATCACCTAATGACTACAGCCCCATTGACTCCCTGTGCAAATGCATTGATGAAGTTAACAACTGGATGTACCAAAACTTTCTTCAGTTAAACAAAGACAAAACTCAACTCATTGCATTTGGAAACAAAGATGAAGTTCTCAAGGTGAACGCATACCTTGAAGCTAGGGGTCAGACAACTAAAGATCAAGTCAGGAATCTGGGTGTGATTCTGGAGTCAGACCTGAGTTTCAGTAGTCATGTCAAAGCAATAACTAAATCAGCTTACTATCATATCAAGAATTAGATGCTTTGTTTCCAGGCAAGACTTGGAGAAACTTGTTCATGCTTTCATCTCCAGTAGGGTGGACTATTGTAATGGTCTTCTCACCGGCCTTCCCAAAAAGACCATTAGACAGCTGCAGCTCATACAGGACGCTGAGCAGAACCAGAACATATGACCATATCACACCAGTCCTCAGGTCTTTACACTGGCTTCCAGTTACATTTAGAATAGATTATAAAGTATTATTACTTGTATATAAATCACTCAATGACCTAGGACCTCAATACATTGCAGATATGCTGATTAAATACAAACCCAACAGATCACTCAGATCATCAGGATCAAGTCAGTTAGAAATACCAAGGGTTCACTCAAAGCAAGGAGATTCTGCTTTTAGCTCTTATGCCAGCCGCAGCTGAACCAGCTTCCTGAACAGATCTGATGTGCTCCTGTACGTCCGACTGATTGCACCTTATCTTATCTATGCATCATCTTTTTATTATTTTTTTAGCTGTTTTAGTTTAACTTTATTCTTATCTTTGGTTATTGATATTTTATCTATATATTAAAATGTTACTCTTTTTAATTCTCTTTACAGCTGTATAACTCTATTTCTTATGCATCTGTTGATTATTATTCTTGGTTAGGGCTGTCTGACTGGAAGAGATTGAAAAAGGAGAGCCGTTTGCTTCGCTTCATTCCACTTGTGAAGAGTGAGGCATAATTATACTAAGGGTTTATGGTAAAAGAAGTCGCTGATAGCGTCGTGACGTGCTAAAGGGAAAACGGTAGCAGACAGTGCAAAGAAGCGGACCCTGCGGGGCATAGGTAACGTCCCCAACAGGAGCCCGTCCTGGACATTGGACATTGCGAACCTGCTCCATCTCTTCTGTCTCAGATAGGGGTACCCCGAATTTAGAGAATCCCGCAGTTTGTTCTCCTTACAACTGTTTTAATTATCCTTGTTTCTATTTTTATTTCTTATGCATGTTATCACTATTTTAATTCGTTTTCTATGTAAAGCACTTTGAGTTACCATTGTGTATGAAATGTACTATATAAATAAACTTGCCTTGCCTTTGATGTCAGGCGCTCTGGCTCCCGGTAAACATGTGACTATGGTGGCTGGTGTCTATTTTCACATTCCGTGTAGAAGAATCGCCAATCACTAGGGCACTTTAAACAGGATACTCAGTGGGTGCGTCACTGAGCGAGGAGAACCTGTTTGATGTTCTGGGTGGAACGGAAGAGCGGTTTTTAGATCCGCGACTATGTCATCTCACAGTCGCCCAGTTGCACGGGCTCTACAGGTGGAACCGTACAATGTACAGAGTTCACTAAGCTATTCACATCCAAATCAGTGTCTAAAGCCCTTGCATTCTTACTATCCTGTGCTAAACATGTGACAGGCAGTGCAAGTGACAATAACAATTCAATTCAATTCAATTCAAATTTATTTGTATAGCGCTTTTCACAATACACATTGTTTCAAAGCAGCTTTACAGAAAGTGCATTTCATAGATGTACAGTAAAAATGTTAGAAAGACAATGTTAAAGAATAATGTTCGAAAAAGTTAATCAATCGTGTATTAATTTAGGCCATAACAACGCTGGCGTTGAGTCGTCTCATCACAGGTGTCGGGGCATCCGAAGTCTCCATGAGAGGCTGATACAAACTGGAGCTGATGAACTATTTATTTATTTTTTGACTAGTGTCCCGAGATAACAACAGAAAAGCAGATGGGAAATGATTAGCGTAGCTGCTGTTCAGAATATTATATTAATGCCTTTGATCCGATTTAACTGTAGTATAAAAAGATAATTATAATGTGAATGCTTGGCTAAAGAGATGCGTCTTTAATCTAGTTTTAAACTGGGACAGCGAGTCTGAACCTCGAACAATATCAGGAAGACTATTACAGAGTTTAGGAGCTAAATGTGAAAATGCCCTCCCTCCTTTAGTAGACTTAGATATCCTAGGAATGACCAGAAGCCTCGAGTTTAGTGATCTTAAAGAGCGTGATGGATTGTAGGGCGATAGAAGATCCGTTAGATACACTGGAGCTAAACCATTTAGGGCTTTATAGGTTAGTAGCAATAGTTTGTAATTGATACGGAACTTCACAGGTAACCAGTGTAGAGATGATAAAATTGGTGTTATATGATCATATTTTCTTGACCTAGTAAGAACTCTAGCAGCCGCGTTTTGGACTAACTGTAGTTTGTTTATTGAGGATGCAGGACAACCAGCTAATAAAGCATTACAGTAATCTAGTCTCGAGGTCATGAATGCATGAACTAACTTTTCTGCATCAGAAATAGATAGCATGTTACGTAGCTTAGCAATGTTTCTAAGATGGAAAAATGCCGTTCTTGTAACATATGAAATATGATTTTCGAATGTCAGGTTGCGGTCTAATATAACACCCAGGTCTTTTACTGTAGTGGATAAAGTGACAGGACATCCTTCCAAGGTAAAATTGTATTGCGAGAGGTTTTGTGGGCAGTTTTTTGGACCAATAAGTAACACCTCCGTTTTATCTGAATTTAATAGCAGAAAATTACACGTCATCCAGTATTTAATATCTTCAACACACGCTGTCAGTTTAGATAATTTAGCGTTTTCATCCGGTCGTGATGAAATATATAATTGAGTGTCATCAGCATAACAGTGGAAATTAATTCCATGTTTTCTTATAATATTACCAAGTGGCAGCATATATATAGAGAATAGCAGAGGGCCTAACACGGATCCTTGCGGCACCCCATAGTCTACTGACGTCATCTTTGATTTTTCCCCATTTAGACAGACAAAATGGTAGCGGTCTGATAAGTACGATCTAAACCAGTTTAATGCCTGTCCCTGAACACCAGTATAATTTTGAAGTCGATCTAAGAGTAGTTTATGATCTATGGTATCAAACGCAGCACTAAGATCGAGTAGAACTAGTATTGAGATACAGCCTTGGTCAGAAGCTAGAAGTAAATCATTTGTGATTTTAACGAGTGCAGTTTCTGTGCTATGATGTGGCCTGAATCCTGATTGAAATTTTTCATAGATATCATTTTCTTGCAAGAAAGCGCACAATTGAGCGGACACAATTTTTTCTAGTATTTTAGACATAAATGGAAGATTTGAAATTGGTCTGTAATTTGCCAGGTTATTATGATCTAATTGTGGCTTCTTAATGAGAGGCTTTATGACTGCCAACTTGAATATTCTTGGAACATGACCTAAAGATAAAGATGAGTTAATAATATTGAGAAGAGGCTCTTCCACTACAGGTAACAACTCTTTCAGTAGTTTAGTGGGTATTGGATCTAATAAACATGTTGTTGGTTTAGATGCAATGATAAGTTTATTTAGCTCTTCCTGTCCTATAGTTGTAAAGCGGTGTAGTAGTTCTTGACGGGCGATAGTTGCGGTTGAATCATAAGACATCATTAAAGATTGTACATTTACAATTTTGTTTCTGATGCTTTCTATTTTCTCAGTGAAGAAATTCATAAAATCATTACTACTAAACTGTAACGGAATATTTTGCTCAGGCGATGTTTGTTTATTTGTTAGTCTAGCCACGGTGTTAAATAAAAACCTTGGGTTATTTTGATTATTTTCTATTAGTTTGCGGAGATGCTCAGCCCTGGCTGCTTTTAGGGCCTTTTTATAACGTGACATACTATCTTTCCACGCGATTCTAAAGACCTCTAAATTAGTTTGTTTCCATTTACGCTCTAAGTTACGAGTTTCTCTCTTGATAACATGTGTAGCACTGCTGTACCATGGTGCTTTAGGTTTCTCTCTAACCTTTTTTAATCTAATTGGTGCAACAATTTCTAATGTGCTAGATAAAATCGTGCTCATACTGCTAGCCATTTCCTCTAGTTCATCTGTTTGTTTGGGTTCACTGAGCAGCTGAGACAGATCAGGTAAGCTATTTGAGAATCTATCTATAGTGGTTGGAAGGATTGTTCTGCCTGGTCGATAACGTGGCGCAACATGACAGATTTCAGCAGTACGCAGTATGCAAGTTACCATGTAATGGTCAGTGACATCATCACTTTGTGGTATAATATCTATATCGGTTGGGTTGGTTCCATGTGATATAATTAAATCTAGTGTGTGATTAAGACGATGAGTGGGACCAGTGACGTTTTGCTTGACCCCAAAGGAGTTTAATAGATCTGTAAATGCAGCCCCTAACGCGTCATTTGTGTTATCTACGTGTATGTTAAAATCTCCAACAATTAATGCTTTATCGACGTTGACCAATAGATCTGAGAGAAAGTCTGCAAACTCTTTTAAGAAATCAGCATAGGGCCCTGGAGGTCTATATACAGTAGCCAAGGCTAGAGATAATACGGATTTCTTTCTTACTTTTAAGAGCGTAACATTTAGCACTAGTACTTCAAACGAATTAAACCTGTGACCTGTTTTATGAGTAACATTAAGAATATCTCTATAGATTGTTGCAACACCGCCACCACGACCAATCAGACGGGGCTCATGCTTATAACAGTATCCTGGTGGAGTAGACTCATTTAGACCGAAATAATCATTTGGCTTAAGCCAGGTTTCAGTAAGGCAAAGTACATCGAAACTATTATCTGTGACCATTTCATTTACAATAACCGCCTTAGGTGTGAGCGATCTAATGTTTAGAAGACCTAGTTTTAGAAATTGTTTTTGTTCACTAATATTGAGATTTTCTGGTTTAATCACAATTAGATTTTTCCTAGATCCTACAGTAGATGTAATGTTTGACCTCACTAAACGAGGAATAGACACAGTTTCTATATAATGTTCTACACAGTTATGTTCAGACACAGTTTCTATATAATGTTCTACACAGTTATGTTCAGACACAGTTTCTATATAATGTTCTACACAGTTATGTTCAGACACAGTTTCTATATAATGTTCTACACAGTTATGTTCAGACACAGTTTCTATATAATGTTCTACATTGGTACTTATGTCAGTTAAGTTAGGACAGCAAATACTGTGATTTGGACTTTGACTTACTAGTCATATGGTGGTGTGCAGCGCTCTGGAGATGTTGTCCGACAGAAGAGCCGCTCCGACTCTGCTGGGGTGAAGGCCATCAGGACGGAAGAGCCTAGGTCGCTCCCAAAACAGATTCCAATTATTTACAAAGAGCAGCTTCTGTTCATTACACCATGACATTAACCATTCATTTAGAGCAAATAATCTACTGAACTTTTCATGTCCTAGTCGGTACGTGGGAAGCGGTCCAGACACGATGATCGATGCTTGTCTCGATGTCTCGATCAGGCTCTTGTAGTCCCTCTTCAGAACCTCCGTCTGCCGCAGCCTGGTGTCGTTCGTCCCCGCGTGCAGCACGACAGCTCCGATACGCTCGTCACCGTTCAGGATCTCGGGAACCTGCGCAGCGACATCGAGAACTCGAGCACCAGGAAAGCAGTGAGTGATTACCTTGCCTTTACCTAAGGTAGCGTGGACATGCCGGACGATGGAAGTACCGATGACCACAGCGTCGCGTTCCGTCTCGCGAAGAGGGGAGAAGCGGTTCCGGGTGGAGATCTCGAAGACCGGGAGGGGCGGAGAGGTCCTCGCTCTGGTCCTGGCTCGCGTCTTCCGCTGTGGAAGCACCCAGGGTCGTGTCGGCGCCGGAGTGAACGAAACCAGGGATGATGATCGCGTCCTGGGTGCTTGGGTCCTGTGCAGAGAAACACACAGAGTAGACGAGGTCGGAGTCAAGAGGTTACTAACCGCATCGGCGCGTGATGTTTCAAGCGCTGATCGTCGCTCTCTCAGCACGGCTCGTCTCTCTAGTAGATCGCTAATCTGCTTCTCCAACGACTCCAACTCTAACTGCACAGAATGCAGCTCGAACGTGTCCTCGCCTGCACTCAAAGGTAACATTAGACACACATCCGAGTTATTCGTCATTGTAGCAGATGTGCTGCGATGACGAATTGTCGGTTTCAGTGGTGACCGGTGTAAATAAGCTACCACGCGTGAAATGCTAGCGGGCTACGGTTAGTAGCGGAAGTTCGGATATAAGTAGTGATATCAAAGCAATCCGATTGTTTTTTATAGAGAATCGTATCGGAGATATATTCACACGCTGTAAATAATAGAAAATAATCGTTTGTAAGCGAGTGATAAGGAGAAAATCAAGGATTATGAATCAATTCGACGGAGCTCTAACATCAACAACGCGCTCACAACCCGCGCATGATTCTATAACAGAAGACATAACACACTGTATGTTGAATAATCCAACTCACCACAGTTGTTTGATGGACTTGCAGTGCTGGAAGTGGGGCGGCACCTCTACATTTTACTCTTAAGCGTACCTGCACCTTTTCTTGAGTTCCGCTACTTCTCGCCTACAGCGAATCACTGTAGGTCTGTTCACCATCGCACTCCAAGTGTTAAGCCTTGTTTATACTTTCGCCTGATTCCGCAGTGAACGGAGTGTGTTGGCACAACGGCAAGCGAAATGGGGTCTCATGTAGGGCTGAACGATATGGACAAAATTTCATATCTCGATTTTCATGCCAGATATCTCGATATCGATACAATACGATATGACTACGTGTTCGGTGAAAACCAGAATCTGAATTAAAATGTGTTTGATTTAAGCCTACATTTCAAAAATTTGTGTCAGAAAATGTATTGTTTTTAAGCCTTTCGCACGTACGATCACACAGGTGTAATCAGTCTAGGCTGGTCCTGGAGCGGATGATCAAGAGCATCACATGATCAAATGTTGAATTTAGCCAGAGACAGGCGCGCTCAGAGCTGTCATATAGCACAACTTTTCACTGTTTTCAACCACATACTGTTTATTTTAGGTTTCAAACACATAAATTCACATAAGTACTAAAAAAACAATACATTTAGTGTTTGTAAAATACACAATGATGTCTATGGAAGAGGTAATAATAATCCTTTCCATTATAATTCGACACGTTTTATTCATATCAGATACACATTGTGTAAGTAACTTCAATGTTTACTCTATTCTATTCCCAGTTCACCAGCCACTTACTTTTAAGTATTTCGGGAGAAGTGGAGGAATTCACGTGTTGTAAACATAGAGGTTGTAAATCCAACAGATACGATTTTCAAACTAACACGGCGGCGGCCATCGCGCACACAGCTCAACTAACGCCATCGTTATAAAAGGTGTTTAAACAACAATATACTTCCACTTGCATGTATTTGACAATCGGAATATCAGATATTTCATGCCCTAGCTAACACATTTGTGAATATTCTGAATAAAAAAGGAAAAAAATGACATAAAAGCAGATCATCATTCATTCAGCGCTGTTGCTGCTGCGGTGTGTCACGTGACAAGCAATGACGCGTCTCCATGGAAACGCCATGGAAAAATCATAAGATTTTAGTCGACTAAATATCATAAGATTTTAGTCGACTAAATCTACTGTAGATTTAGTCTCTTAAAATCGAATGAGTTTAGTTAAGTTAGAATACATTAAGCATTTGAGCTCCATTTAATTTTGACATCATTTTGTTTTTGACATTAAAGATACACGAAAGAGAGCACAATTCACTTTTTTGTTTGTTTTTTAAAAACATCTATATAGTTTATATAACTTTGTATTTCTGTTTTAGTTACTAGGCCATATCAGGTAAAGCTAAAGCTTCAAATATTTATTTATTTTTATTTATTTATTTTTTTCAGTTAACATTTATTTAACTTCAAGTAATATTTTTTTTTAATGGTTTTAGTTAACTATTATACCCTGATACTTTATTGAATATGTGTCAAATACTGGTCTTTCCTCCTGACTATGAATTAAATGGGAATTAAATGAAATACAGTTTATTGTGTAACCAAATACAAATATATAATTTGTGACTTTTAATTATAAACAAGCTCGAAATACACATTGAATCTTATTTTGAAACGTCTGTGCCTCTATTGTAGTTGCAGGAGCTCATTTCAAGTTCAGGAGATAAAATATGCATCGTTACAACCGTCTAAAACATATTACTATATAAACATCGTAAAGTAAACATTTTCATTATTCATCAGCATTAGTTCATAACAATTGCCTGGCATAAATGTGTGTTATTCATTGATTGAGCCGCTCTGGAGCTGGAATGGGGATGAGCCTGTAGAAGCGCAACAGCTCCGTGTTTTCCAGCGGTTAGATCCGCACGTTCATATCAAATGTGTGCATCTGTTACACGGGACATCAGTTCTGACTGGATCTCTTCCCTAATCGACCCTCCCTAACATTTTCGTCTCGTTTTTATTTGACGAAAATGACAGTTAGTTTTCGTCATAGTTTTAGTCATCCAACACTAGTTTTTATTTAGTTATCGTCTCGTTTTCGTCAGTGAAAAAAGGCCGTTGACGAAAATTATGACGAAAATTATTCGTCAACGAAATTAACACTGCTATATCGTTGCTTTTTTCGATAGTAATATCTTGAAAGTTCATATCTAGATATAGATACGATAACGATATATCGTTCAGACCTAGTCTCACGCTCTCAACACGCACGACCGCCCACTCCACGATGACGTAATTTTTGCCGTGCGGACGTGTCGGATATAAACAAAGATTTGCACGAACCATTCCTCCGTGATGCTGATGATAAAATGTGCGTCCCATTTGAACTCTATTGAGAATGCAGTAAAACACTACAGAGAAAGCCCAACATGAGCTAAAACAGACACTAAATGACTGATGAAGAGGGGAAGCATCATCCTGCAAGCTTTATAAACTCATGATGAGCACATTTACTAGAGTTTATCACATTCTATTATAGCCTGGCTCTGCCCTCTTACGTACTTCCGCTTACTTTTCCTTCAGTTCTCCGTCTGTGACTGTGGTATATTCTTAGGTTTTCCCCGAACAAATTTTAACCGGTCCAATCAGCGAACAGAGGGCGTGGCTGAGAGCAATGGCGATGATGTCGTGCGCTAGTTTGAGTTGTAGTTCAGTAATGGCGGCGGAGATGATGCGAGCGAAGCCGTTCGGTCCGTTGTGGCTCCGCTACCGAGTATCCAGAAGTTATAGCCGGAGCAAGAACAATCTGTGCTGAGTTCTGTTGGAGGCCATGATGTTGTGTCCCGGGAAGAGTTTGATTCTCCAGCTCACACCGCTAGTGCTGAAGGAGTTGCTGAAGCCCCGGTAATTGTTTTTCGTGTGGATGGTATGGTCATCATTTACAGTGGCTAGTCAGTGATTTTATTGCCGTCTGTCTCCCACCACCCGCGTAAAAATCCCCGGCCGAATGACCTCCTGCTTTAGACAAACACCAGGTCATGTGGTCATTTAACTGCTGTCCGAATCCACATCTCGGAGTTTCCAAGAATATATCACTTAATAACTCACTGTTTATATCCTTTTTGACCCCTGCAGAGCACCGTACGGTCATTTGGATACATTTCTAGACTTGTGTTTCTTTAAATGCTGGTGAGTATTTTCAAGAGCGATATATTTCATCACCGCTCAAACAGTAGACAGAAGAAAAGCACGTAAACATTTGAATTAGGCCGTTATTACGGCAGCATTTATTCTTATCATACCAAGCATATGATATTTTATTTACAGCACAATCATGTCACGGGCCACGGTTCCTCTCTCCACTGTGAGTAAATCAATCTGAATGCACAAGGTTTAGGTTTGATCACTGAGGATCTGCAGTTATTTTTACAGACTTCCATGTGAGAATCAAAGGCGAACGTCACGACCAAACGTTAGCGATTGGTTATGGCAGATCCAATAGTTTTAAACTTCAACAGAGTTCCCGCCTTCAAGGAAGTAAACGCTTGTCAATGGAGAGCGGCCAGACTCTCTGGAAAAATGAAATATTTCTGATCAGGCTAGTTCTATTGTATTTATTGTGGTAAATATCGACTAGTTGTAGAATTTATAATAGATAATCAGTTAAGGGAATAGATGTTTCACTAAAGATGTATATCTGTGGCATGTTTTAGCTATAGTCTCTAACGGTGTTGCTATTTGATTAGAAAAAAAAAAAGAGAAACTTTAACATTGTGTCTCGTGTTGGATTAAAAGATTAGTTCACTTTCAAATAAACTTTTGCTTATAATTTACTCACCCCCTTGTCATCCAAGATATCCATGTCTTTCTGTCTTCAGTCGAAAAGAAATGAAGATTTTTGATGAAAAGATTTCAGGATATTTCTCCATATAATGGAAGTCAATGGACCCCAAACGGTTCAAGGTCCAAATGAGAGGTTCAGTACAGCTTCAAAAGGGCTTTAAACCACATCAGACGCCACCAGACCATCAATAAGGGTCTTATCTAGCCTAACCATCGGCCATTTTTTTTTTTAAATAAATAAAGTTTAAGTTTTATAAGCACAAATGCTCACCTTGATCTGTTCATTGATGCGCTAGATAAGGGGTAATCATTGGGTCGCTAGATAAGACCCTTATTGATGGTCTGGTAGCGTTTGATGTGGTTTAAAGCCCTTTTGAAGCTGTACTGAACCTCTCATTTGGACCTTGAACCGTTTGGGGTCCATTGACTTCCATTATATGGAGAAATATCCTGAAATCTTTTCATCAAAAATCTTTATTTCTTTTCGACTGAAGACAGAAAGACATGGATATCTTGGATGACAAGGGGTTTCGAGTAAATGATCAGCAAAATTTTATTTGAAAGTGAACTAATCCTTTAACAGAACCGGCTGGAGTGATGAGTGGAGAATGAGCGCCGCAGCGAGCGAGGAAATTGTTGATAACACAGGAAAACTAGTCGGCTCGCCAGTGTGGCAGTTTTTTGGATTGTATAAGTGTGACCGTAGTCAGAGCAATGTCGTCCGCAAATTATGCAAGAACATCGTCCCAACCAAAACTGGCCACACCACACACTTGCTTCTCCAGCCTTGTTTATACTCTCGTCTGGCTCCTCCAATGACAGCGCCTCGTTCGTTTGGGGGCGTGTTTATACTCGACGCGCTCGCCGTTGTGCTATTCTTGACTTTGGCTGAATTCGATTGCGGTGCATTGTGGGATAGAATGAGTTCACTCAATAACGTCCACTATGGTTTTGGACACCACTACAGACGGCTGTCCCCACAGATAGTGCCCTATGTAGGGTATAGGGGGCTCAGATAGTGCCCTATGTAGGGTATAGGGGGCTCAGATAGTGCCCTATGTAGGGTATAGGGGGCTCAGATAGTGCCCTATGTAGGGTATAGGGGCTCAGATAGTGCCCTATGTAGGGTATAGGGGCTCAGATAGTGCCCTATGTAGGGTATAGGGGCTCAGATAGTGCCCTATGTAGGGTATAGGGGCTCAGATAGTGCCCTATGTAGGGTATAGGGGGCTCAGATAGTGCCCTATGTAGGGTATAGGGGGCTCAGATAGTGCCCTATGTAGGGTATAGGGGGCTCAGATAGTGCCCTATGTAGGGTATAGGGGGCTCAGATAGTGCCCTATGTAGGGTATAGGGGCTCAGATAGTGCCCTATGTAGGGTATAGGGGGCTCAGATAGTGCCCTATGTAGGGTATAGGGGCTCAGATAGTGCCCTATGTAGGGTATAGGGGCTCAGATAGTGCCCTATGTAGGGTATAGGGGCTCAGATAGTGCCCTATGTAGGGTATAGGGGCTCAGATAGTGCCCTATGTAGGGTATAGGGGGCTCAGATAGTGCCCTATGTAGGGTATAGGGGGCGATTTCAGATTCAGCCTTTGAATCTACATGGCGAGGTGATGTTACTCTGCATCAGTGCCTTATGACAAAGCATATAAACGCTAAAGAAATAACGGAGGCACTGCACCCTAATGTGTGAAGTGTTCATTGTGATTTTAGACTTGTGTTTATATTAGGGCTGTCAAAAGATTAATCGCATCCAAAATAAAAGTTTGTGTTTACATATATGTGTGTGTACTCTGTTAATTCTTATTTATATATAAATACACACACAAGCATGTATATATTTAAAATATATATATAATTTTTATATATAAAACATTTATATTTATATATATTATATAAATGTATATACAGCATATACATGCAAATATTTCTTAAATATATACATGAATGTGTGTGTATTTATATATAAATAATAATTAACAGAGTACACACACATATATTATGTAAACACAAACTTTTATTTTGGATGCGATTAATCTTTTGACAGCCCTAATATATATTTTAATTATTTGAGTGTTTCCATGGTTGTGTTGACATTTCTGCCTTTATAACTGAGGGGATTATAATCAGAGGAAGGTTAAAGCGATAGTTCACCCAAAAATGAACATTAGCCCATGATTTCCTCTCCCTCAGCTCATCTGAGGTGTGTGTGTCATTCTTCTCTCAGACGAATATAATCTGAGTTATATTACAAAAGTCCAGGATAATCCAAGCATTAGAATAGTTGCTCTGTTTTTGAAGTGCATCTATCCGTCATATAACTGCTCCAGCGGCTCTGGGGTGTTAATAAAGGCCTTCTGAAGCCAATCAACGCGTTTGTGTGAGAAAAATATCCATATTTAAAACTTTATCAAGTAAACTTTCGGCCTCCGCCTTCGGTGTTCAGTTTCTGGAGAAAGTGTGTAAAGTTCTCCTGCGGATGGAAAGACTAACGCTCAGCTCCGCTCGTCATGACGTCACACACACATCAGGAGTTTCACTTTCAACATTCAACACTTTACACAGAAGGCGGAGGCCGAAAGTTTACTTGATAAAGTTTTAAATATGAATATTTTTCTTACACAAACGCGTTGATTGGCTTCAGAAGGCCTTTATTAACACCCCAGAGCCGCTGGAGCAGTTATATGACGCACAGATGCACTTCAAAAACAGAGCAACTATTAATCCAATTCTAAAGCTTGGATTATCCTGGACTTTTGTAATATAACTCAGATTATATTCGTCTGAGAGAAGAATGTCACACACACCTCAGATGAGCTGAGGGAGAGGAAATTATGGGCTAATCTTCATTTCTATCCCTTTAAGTTTAAAATAAAAATGTTTAAATGTAAAATACTTTTCTCCTGGTCCTTATTTTAAATGGTCATAAAAAATATAAATAATTATCGATATCGACTGATATGAAACACTTATATCGTGATGCAGTTTTCAGCTGTATCGCCCAATCCCTAGCCTGCATGGTAATGAGGTGCCGTCAATGGTCTGGCTTTGTAAATAAACCCGTATTGTAACAAATGCTATATTTAAACTATATGTTAGTTTTAAAGTTAGAAAGAGCTTTAGAATATGGACCACGCCCCCAACAAAGCCCCGCACTTTATATTCTCCACCTCAAGCACTGGGACTAATATTGGACCATTGATTTAGATTAAAGATAATATCAGATTTATTGTGATGACTAAATTATATTGAGCAAGGAAAGCCAGAGAATAGAGATTAAAACCACTGGCAGACAGGAAACCGCTGTGCATCCTGGGACTAGCATCATGTTTTACATCAACTTTTAAAGCTAGTCTAAGCCACAGACCTACGTTTTCTCAATTTCCCCCAAAATGTCTGTAGGAAAAATGAGTGACGTTAATGATGTGATTCCATTTTGAAATGTTTATTTCACAAACCTGATAAATACGGCAACATTTTCAGCTCTTTAAACCAGTTAAATCTAATTAAAATGGGATGCATTTCCTCAACACTAGTCAATTTGCCTTCCATGTTCTGTCTTTAATGGTGCAAGACATTTAAATGATAATAAAGGAGTGGCTTTTTGTCCATAACGCCTGCCGTGGTTCAGGATAAATGCCTTTCCTTCTGCATTGTGACCCCTAGAAATGAAGAAAAGCTGAACTAATATGACAGGGCTCCTCAACTTTAAACCCTAATCAAACACACATCTGAGGTCTTCAGGGTTACAGGAGTTTGTGTGTGTTTACTGACAGGAAGCGGTGTACGCAGACAGACAGGAGGAGGTTAATTATGGGATGTCCAGTTTCCTGAGATCATTTCTCAGTGGAGAAGGCCCTCTTCATGAGCGGTGGAGGCGTCTTTCCCGCCTCATAGACTGAATCGGGTGGTGGAGAGCTGAGACAGCACCAGTCTGGGATGCGGCCCGTCTGGTTGTAGTAATCTCTGGACACGGAGCGGCTTCCTAAAATATCCTGCAGAGCTCCAAATATCGCCCCTACATAGGAAGAAACACAGCCATCTTGAGTTAAAGGGTTAGTTCACCCAAAACTGTAAATGGTGTCATTAATGACTGAGCCTCATGTGGTTGGACACCCGTCAGACCTCCGTTCATCTTCAGACACAAATGAAGATATTTTAGTGTAAAGCTGATGCTGAGAAAGGCTTCAGATAGGCCTCCATTGGCATTCAGTACATTTACACTCACAAGACCATTAAAAGGCACTAAAAATTTCATTACTAAGTCCATCTCACCACAGTGTAGGGCTGAGCGATATATCACTATCGTATCTATATCTAGATATGAACTTTCAAGATATTACTATCGAAAAAAGCGACGCCAGCGCACACACACTACAGGGATGCGGGAACTATATAGTGTGGGGGGGGGGGGGCGTTTCCATGGTGACGCGTCATTGCTTGTCACATGACACAGCGCTGAATGAATGATGATCTGCTTTTATGTCATTTTTTTCCTTTTTTATTCAGAATATTCACAAATGTGTTAGCTATGGCATGAAATATCTGATATTCCGATTGTCAAATACATGCGAGTGGAAGAATATTGTTGTTTAAACACCTTTTATAACGATGGCGTTAGTTGAGCTGAATGCGCAGTTCAGAGAATCGTATCTGTTGGATTTACAACCTCTATGTTTACAACACGTGAATTCATCCACTTCTCCCGAAATACTTAAAAGTAAGTGGCTGGTGAACTGGGAATAGAATAGAGTAAACATTGAAGTTACTTACACAATGTGTATCTGATATGAATAAAACGTGTCGAATTATAATGGAAAGGATTATTATTACCTCTTCCATAGACATCATTGTGTATTTTACAAACACTAAATGTATTGTTTTTTTAGTACTTATGTGAATTTATGTGTTTGAAACCTAAAATAAACAGTATGTGGTTGAAAACAGTGAAAAGTTGTGCTATATGACAGCTCTGAACGCGCCTGTCTCTGGCTAAATTCAACATTTGATCATGTGATGCTCTGGATCATCCGCTCCAGGACCAGCCTAGACTGATCACACCTGTGTGATCGTACGTGCGAAAGGCTTAAAAACAATACATTTTCTGACACAAATCTTTGAAATGTAGGCTTAAATCAAACACATTTTAATTCAGATTCTGGTTTTCACCGAACACGTAGTCATATCGTATTGTATCAATATCGAGATATCTGGCATGAAAATCGAGATATGAAATTGTCCATATCGTTCAGCCCTACCACAGTGACTCTACAATAATTTTACGATGCGACGACAATAGTTTTTGTGCGCAAAAAAAAATTAGAATAACACCTTTATCCAGCTTGTTCTTGTCTTCCGTGTGAGTCTCCACGACGCATGCGTGAGAATATGAGCAGATCCGGCGTTCGGACACATGACCCAGAAGAGATTTGTTTACGAGCAGAGGAAGACGCGCGTATCTCAGCTGTTGAATTCATCACTGATCGTGCTTTAGGTCTCGCTGTAGTTCTCAAATGGGGCTAAAGTGAGCATTTCATGGATTCCCGAACGCCGGATCTGCTCATATTCTCGCGCATGCGTCGTGGAGACACACACAGAAGACAAGAACAAGCTGGATAAAGGTGTTATTTTGATTTTTTTTTGCGCACAAAAACTATTGTCGTCGCATCGTAAGATTATTGTAGAGTCACTGTGGTGAGATGGACTTTGTAACGGCGTTTTTAGTGCCTTTTCTGGGTCTTGTGAGTGTAAATGTACTGAATGCCAATGGAGGCCTATCTGAAGCCTTTCTCAGCATCAGATTTACACTAAAATATCTTCATTTGTGTCTGAAGATGAACGGAGGTCTGACGGGTGTCCAACCACATGAGGCTCAGTCATTAATGACACAATTTACATTATTGGGTGAACTAAAACTGTATTCTCGGGAAGCCGTGGCTTTGCGTTCTCACCTCCTAACCAGGCGGTGCAGTTGGGTTTTGCGGGCGGGCTGTGGATTCGGAAGCTCTTGGTGGCCAGGGCATCATGGTACTTCTGCTTCTCCACCAGCGAGCGGATCTCGGCCAGGAGGCGGGGCAGGAACCCGGGCAGCATGGCCGTGCCACCGATTATCACCAAGTTCTCCGACAGAACCTTACGAGTGTCGATGGGACACTAGTGTGGAACAGACGAACAAGGTGAATGCTGGGATATCATTTTCAATTTTACTACGGCGGGAATAAAAGACGAGGATCACGGCAAATATTATCCTGGCATTATTTCACATAAATGTGTGTGAGCCTGAACCAAGCGGCTCCTCCCGCAGTTTCTAGAGCCCTATAAAATCCGTTTTATTTTTCACCAAATTCCGTTTTTTCCGTTTTCATTTTTGGGAATTTAGTTTTTTTTTTTTTTACCCTTAACTGTTATTTTAGTTGTAAAGAGAGTGCGCTTTTAATGTTAATATAATAGAACATAAAACATAACATAGAAATGACCTTAAATGTATTGAGGTAACACACATCACATTTACTTTTCAGTCAAGTCAAGTCAACTTTATTTATATAGCGCTTTTAACAATGCAGATTGTCTCAGAGCAGCTTCAGTGTTAAACAGGAAAATAATGCAGCATAATTTTATTCAGCCGAACAGCCATTCTGGAAAAAACGGTGATGTCATCAGTTCATTTCAGTTATCATACAGTGACAGTGTGGGCTTTAGATCAATAATTTAGTTTTTATGGTTAATTTAGTTTAATAATTAGATTAATTTGGATATTTAGTTGAACATGTAGTGTCTCCAACTGAGCAACACAAGCCAGAGGAAACCCAAACCCCATCAGGAGCAGAATGGAGGAAAATAAACCTTGGAGAAACCAGGCTCAGTCGGGGGGGCAGTTCTCCTCTGGCCAATTAACAAACAGCGTATGATTATTATTCTGGCAACTTTACAGGTCAGAGGTCATAATAGATCAGAATATTCGAAAGATCGGAGTCATCACGCTGGAGACGGGTTTATTGAGGATGCCGTGTTGATGAGGCAGTTTCAGGAGGAGGATAATCACGGTCTCTCAGACACTTCAGGGTCATGTGTTGGTCATGTGTAGGTCATGTGTTGGTCATGTGTTGGTCATGAGTTGATCATGTGTTGGTCATGTGTTGGTCATGTGTTGGTCATGAGTTGGTCATGTGTTGGTCATGAGTCGGTCATGTGTCGGTCATGTGTCGGTCATGTGTCGGTCATGAGTCGGTCATGAGTCGGTCATGAGTCGGTCATGTGTCGGTCATGTGTCGGTCATGAGTCGGTCATGAGTCGGTCATGTGTCGGTCATGAGTCGGTCATGTGTCGGTCATGTGTCGGTCATGAGTCGGTCATGTGTCGGTCATGAGTCGGTCATGTGTCGGTCATGTGTCGGTCATGAGTCGGTCATGTGTCGGTCATGTGTCGGTCATGAGTCGGTCATGAGTCGGTCATGAGTTGGTCATGTGTCGGTCATGTGTCGGTCATGTGTCGGTCATGAGTCGGTCATGTGTCGGTCATGTGTCGGTCATGAGTCGGTCATGAGTCGGTCATGTGTCGGTCATGTGTCGGTCATGAGTCGGTCATGAGTCGGTCATGTGTCGGTCATGAGTTGGTCATGAGTTGGTCATGTGTTGGTCATGAGTTGGTCATGAGTTGGTCATGTGTTGGTCATGAGTTGGTCATGAGTTGGTCAAAAATTTAATTAATCGCATTTTTTTTCTGTAATAATCATGATTAATTGCAATTAAAAAACATTGGAGTTTTTAATATTTCGATATCGTAATAATTTCAGTTACTCTCCAAATGAATGTAGAAACTATTTAAAGACAGCATATGTTAAATATGTGTTGTATTGTTATGTTTTTATGAATGAAGGCCAGTATCACTGATGTCTCTATGAAACATTAATGACGTTACATTACAGTATAACTGAAAGATGCTAATCTCAACATCTAGAGACCTTCACGATTATGTAGATATATATATATGTCAACAAAAAATACTTATTAGTAGGGATGCACCGAAATGAAAATTCTTGGCCGAAACCGAAAACCGAAAAAGAGGAAACCAAGGCCGAAAGCCGAAAACCGAAACACCGAAAGAAATTATGCCAATTATTAGTACCATTGCATTTATGGCTATGACGGTGTACTAACTTTACTAAAATCAAGGCATTGCAATTGCATTCATTAATATTAAAGTTTCAAAGAATAAATCAATTACAAGTTATGCCAATATTTATTTAGCACATTGCAACAATGCACAGTATAAAATAAAATTCAAACTAAAACGTTTAACTTGACCCCACTCATTTGTACATTAAATAATAATGTACAGGCCTACAGAAAGGTTTTTAAATTAAATGTTCTCTCATAAAAACAAAGAGCATTTAGGTCTAGTGCATTTAAAATTTTTCTCTGTAGGACTACTACAAGAAAGTGCATTCAGAACAAGTGCAACTGCTTAAGGATACAACTATTTTCTCTGTAGGCCTTCAACATAATAGTGTATCAAAGCAAAGCCATAGCCCATATGTTAACTGTAGAATAGGGGTGTAACGGTACACAAAACTGACGGCTCGGTACAGCAGTTTTTCAAAATGGCTTTTAATTTATTTTTATTGGTTTACTGAAAAAAAAAAAAAGTATCTGTCCTTAAATTAATTAAATTATAACTAAAATTTTATTGAAGATATTTCTGTAAACTATATAGGGAACCCTTACTTGCACATTAATATTAAAGGTTAACAACAGAGCCCAAACTATTAGCCTAAATTAATTTGCTATGTATTTTTAGGTCTAATAATCAACACTCAAATAACATAGTACACAAACATGTACACTTCACATAAGGCAGTTTTTGCAATAACTTCTAAATCTAATTATAAAATAGTTTTTTATCCAATTCGTTGTTGAAATATAATCGTCATTTTATTTAAACATAAATGAAATAATCAAGATATCATTAACAGGTTAAGTAGAATATAATGAATATAACGGCTAATATAGGTCATATATTTAGTGAAAGAGTTGATTTCTCTAGTGAACTAACAGCTGTGGACACTGAGGTGCCTGAGGTAAATGATGCTACATGACTGTTTAGTTTACAGCAGTTATATTGAGGTCTTTCTGCCGTTGAAACACTGACTGAGCGATTACACCACATATGATACGTGACGGTAAGTTGTAATGTATCCTCAACACACCTTAGATGTTCATTCATGTTTATTCTTAAGGAAGAGATGATCGATCGCGTTCGCAGATGATCGCGTTCACGCGCGCGCGCTGCCGCCAGATTGAAGTGTGTTCCGCGCTTAAAACATGCCCACTGTTAAAGATTGCGTTCGGTTTCACAGTGAAGTCTGGTCCTCCTCTCATCGAGAACATGAGCTCTCGTGTGCATGGAGCAGACGTGGGTGTTTCTTAGATATACTGAAATACGTCCACACCGCAGACATGTTGCTTCAGACAAGCACGTGCAGGTCGCGGTTTCTGTTTGCGTCATCACAACATTTCGGCCATGTTGTTTCGGTGATAAAAGTCTTTCGGCCGAAAACCGAAAATGCACTTTTGGGGCATTTTCGGCCGAAAATTTTCGGTGGCCGAATATTCGGTGCATCCCTACTTATTAGTAACATTGTTTGGGAGGGTTTGCCTTGGGAGGAAGTTGGCAGTCTCATGTGACAGGAAGGAAGTTAATACCTTTTTTTGTCTCTTGAAATCCTTTATTTGGTTGTTTTCTTGCGTGTCATTGAGATTAAAAACATGGATACTATCTAGAAAAATACTTACAAAAGGAAAATTACAACTATACACTGCGGCCACTATAGTTTCCAGGGGGCTTAAATGGGTTAAATGCTCTTTAAGACGCTGGTTATGATCTTACATTTAAGAAACTGATCCGCACACGTGCTCCAAAACACACTGTGCAGTTCACACACGTGTGTTTTTGGTGAGAGAGAGAAGAGGTCATGTTCTGTACCTTAACCAAAGTGTCCAGCAGCAGCGTGGCGATGGACTTCTCCTCATTATCCTGCTCGAACAACATCTCGGCCACAGAGTCTCTGGAAAACAGTCCAGCACGTCACGCTTTAGAAGAAGCTCTCAGACAATCATTCACATGGGAAGCTCTTACCTGATGAAGCCCTTGACATGCAGAATCTTCTGCCCATCCAATGGATACTCCACGTCTGGGGGCGGAGCCGGTCTCTGACGGACCAATGAGAGCACACTGTCAATATTCTGATTACGGCTGTCGATAAAATCATAATAATGGCTAATTCCACATCCGCTCGGGCAGAGTTTGAGAATGTAAAAGTATTAACGTGCGTGTGTGATTAAATGACGGAGGAAGATTATTTATAAAGCAAAAGACGGGACATTTCACAAAAGTATTATTTATTTGTTTGATAATGGATTTTAAGCGTTGTTAAAAATCATTTTTAAACGTCTTAATGGGGTTTTTTTCATGGCAAGAACTTATAGAGGCACAAACCGGCGAATAAAATAAATTGTAAATAAATGTAACAATAGGAGAAATTGTTAAAAAAATAAATACAATTATCAAAAAATTTAAATAAAAAAAAAATTAGGTTTACATGCAATTAAAAATGAATTATATTTATTCTTTATTGTGCCTATTATTACATTTATTTATTTATTTATTTATTTTATTTTACTATTAAATAAGCTATAAGCTAAAATAAATTAATAAATCAAATAAAGAAACAAATGACTTGATAAAAACAGAATATTATTAATTATAATAATTCATTTTTAATTTCATTTTATCCTAAACAGTTTTTTTTTGTTTTATTTATTCCTTTCTATATTTATTTTGAAATGTATTTGTATTATTTTTACTTTATACATACATATATGTTAATTAAAAATAAGTTAAAAATATATATTTTTTAAAATCACACAATTAACATAAAACTATACAAACCATTTAAGATTAAATACAAGACAAAAATTCTAAAATACACCTTTTTAACTCATTAGTTAAAAAACTAGGTAAACTAAAATAAATTAAATATATTTATTAAAAATTAGTAAATAAATAAATCAAGATAACACTTATAACAAAGCATAATGAACATGATCAAACTCATAAAATAATGCTTTTGTCAAATGCCCTGTTTTATATCAGTTTATATCTCTGAATAAAAATGTAGTCTATTATTATTATTATTAAATAGGACAAATAGAGAAACAAATGACAAAATATTATTAATTATACCAGATTTTTAATTACATTTTATCCTAAATGTTTTTTTTGTTGTATTTATTCCTTTATTTATTATTTTCTGTATTAATTTTTAAATGTATTTTTATTATTTTTACCTTTATACATACATAATATATATAAATATAAAGTGTGGGGTTAGGGTTTATTAAAAATCGCACAATTAACATAAAACTATATAAAACATTTAAAATTTAATACAAAACAAAAATTCTAAAAATACACTTTTTTTAATTCATTAGTTAAAAAACTAGGTAAATAAATTCATTAAAATGAACTAAAGTAAATTAAAATATAAATAAATCAGGATAACACTTAAAACGAAGCATAAAATCCATGATCGAACTCATAAAATAATGCTTTTCTGAAATGCCCTGTTTTTTATCAGTTTATATCTCTGCATAAAAATGTATATTAACATTAAAAACTCCAGTAAAGGGTTTAATCATAGTTTGTCCAGAAAGCGTGATGAAGATGAGTGTTTGAGAGTTTCTGAAGTGTGTTCTGACCTTGGCAGACCCATCCAGGTTGAATTTGGCCTCCTGGATCTTCATGCCCCTCTGCAGATCGCTAACAAAACACGTCCGCACTACACACACACACACACACACACACACACACACACACACACACACACACACACACACACACACACACACACACACACACAGACACACACAGACACACACACACACACACACACACACACACACACACACACAAACACACACACACACACACACACACACACACACACACACACACACACACAGTTAGTGCTACAGTCAACATGAAACCCACTGTACTGCACAGAATCCTGCATGCAGATGTAATCCAGAGGAGTGTTGGTGAAAAGCGTCTCTATATGACGAACCTTTGATATCCTCCACAACATCCTCTGGAATGGAGCCTGTAACACACACCAACAGATCATCACACACACTAAAAAGCCACTTTCAATATTTTTCCTATTTAAAACTTGACTCTTCTACAGTTACATCGTGTGCTAAGACCAACTGAAAATGAAAAGTTGTGATTTTCTACACCGATATGGCTAGAACTACTTTCTCATTCCTGCGTAATAGTCGCGGATCTTCGCGGCCGTACTATGGCTGTAGCGGCGCAGTGATTGGTTGGTATTCTGTGAAACATGGTGGTAGTTACACCTTCGACTTACTATCACAGCGCTTTACAACACACAGAACCATTGGCCAATCACAGCTAAATCCACAACACAATTTGTCGGCTGCAAGCCTGAAACTTTCTCTGCAACTACACGAACTTAGTGCCGTCACATTGAAAGTTCCCTAGCTGGACTACTTTCAGCGCTGTAATATCATTGCCATGGTACGGCCGTGAAGATCCGCCACTATTACGCAGGAATGAGAAAGTAGTTCTAGCCATATCGGTGTAGAAAATCACAACTTTTCATTTTCAGTTGGTCTTAGCACACGATGTGTCTATAGGGGACTTGTAAAATGAGCATATTTTCAAAAAAAGTGGAGTGTTCCTTTAATCAGGATTCCCACTCTTTCATGAACACCAGATTCAAGGACTTTTTAAAGCACCTTTTATTTTAAATCAAGCACAATAAATGCGATAAAGGTGGGTGTGTTACTGTCAATATATCAAACACCTACTGTACCGGTGTCTATCATTAATGCAGTAATGCTAAGGCATACACTGACAACTAAAATACAATTTCCAATTGGGAAAAATGTCCAATTTTACAAAATCCAATGAGGAAAGCGGCTGGTGTACAAGAGCGTGCGAGTTTTAATGAGATGCGCAGTTTGCAGCGCTCTTATTCCTGCTTTTAACATTTATTTCACACTAGTTTTTGTTTCTTTTTTTTAATTTATTACTTAATTAAAACATCAAAATATAGAGATAATGTATACATGAATTTTCCGATTTAATTAATAGATATGGACAAGTTAATTGTTCGGCATAAAAAACATGCATAATGATTTATTAAATCACCTGTACATGTATCTTTTTAAAAATCAATTTGAAGGCTTTTAAAACCTGCATATATGTTATATTTAACAGATATAATCGCTGCCGTAATTAACGGCCCATTTCAAATGTTTACGTGCTTTTCTTCTTTTTATTGTTTGAGCGGTGATGAAATATCGCTCTTGTAAACACTCGCCAGCATTTCAGTAATGAAAGTCTAGATCTTTAAAATGCATCCAAATTACAACCGTACGGTGGCCTGCAGGGGTCAAAAAGGATATAAACAGTGAATTTTGAAGTGATCTCATCTTGAAAACTCAGAGATGTGGATTCGGACGGCAATTAAATGACCTTTAAAGGTCCCATGGCATGGCATTTTTCTATTATTTTATAGTGTTTTCTGAGGTGTACTTATATTATTAGTATGATTTTTACATCATAAAATGTCATAATTTAGAAATAAAAGGCATTTTTTCTATACTGCCGTTTGCCCTGTGGCTGAATGCCCTGCTTCAAGAGGCGTGTCTGCTGTGAGACTTCAGTAAAAACGCCCACTGTTGTGATTGGCTGACATCTTTGCATTTTAAATGAGCGGTGGGGGCGTGGTTTAACGAGGCACGAGTCTGCCAGAGAGACGGATGGACCTGTGTTCACTTCTCATCAGTTCTCTCAGCATGTCTCAGTTCAGGGTGAACTGTTGTAGTTACTAGCATATACTTCAGGTTATTAGTCTATTTCTAGTCGGAGGGGCTGTCACTCATGTCAGAAAGTTAGTAACTTTAGTAAATTATGGATCAGCGCTGACTCGAGACGCGAACCGTTTAGAACGATTCAGTCCGATTTGGTGAACTGGTTCGGTTCACTAAAAAGAACCGATTCAAAAGAATGATTCGTTTGCGAACCGGACATCACGGAGATGAAGCGATTGCTAACAAAGTTATTTATAGTAACTACTGAGTTATGAGAGCGCTGTCAGTCAGCGCGAGTTTATTGTGTTTGTATCTGAGAGTTCTGAATAAACACGAGTCCCAGTCACACCGAGTCCTCTTCATCATTATTCTACCAACTTTGTAACACATGCAATGTACCATTACAGCGAGATGAACGAGTTAGTAAGTGTTGAGTATTTCATTATTTCTAGATATGTTCCAATCATATGAATAGCGTCATTGACGCGCATTGAGTAACGTTACACAGCGCAAACAAAGACACAACAGCTGTAATCGAATGTAACGTTAATCCAGTTTATTGTGGGGAAAGCTGGCTAGCCTAGCCGGATACCCTCACGCTTACCCCCCTTCTGCTTAATCTCACGCCGCGTTTGGCTCCTCCGCTGTGGGCCAGATGCAGTACTGGGGGTCGGGGATGTTGGAGGCCGAGCTTCGGCGTGCGTGAAGTTTATCTCTAAAGATGTGACTGCTGATGTTAAACAGAAAAGACTGTATGCACATTTTAGAACAGATAGACGCGACAAGGACGTACAAAAACACTGACTCACAAGATAGAAAACATGAAAACACTGTTCTGTCGGGAGAGAGAGAAGCCGCTGCGTGTGCACGAATAATAAATAATAAGCTACACATAAGAAATCAATGATCACAGATCAGAAGGAACTGAAGAAAGACTTCTGTTTTCATTTGTACATCCAAACACTGAGAAACTGCCAGTGTTCACTCGTTCACAAGTAACGTTAATGATCTCTCGAGTGTTTGCATGGGCGTGCCAGATTCTCTGGGCGGAGGAAAGGGAGGAAACCGTTCCTGCTTGGACGTCAAACCAGGAGACTTCAGGATTGGCTCGTCTGGCCTGTCATTTTCTCAAAGGCAGAGAAAGACAGCCAGAACTCGGGTTTACACCGATCAACATTTCTATCCACTTGGGGACAATATTCAGGCTAGGGGAACTCATATTAATGTTGAAATACCTCATAAAATGAAAATTTCATGCCATGGGACCTTTAATGATAATGATAATGATATGATAGGCAATTAATGATAGTTAATTAACAGTTGGTAATTCGGCCGGGGAATTTTACGCGGGTGGTGGAAGAAAAACACTGACATTCTGGATTCGGATGGCAATAAAATCACAGACTAGCCCCTGACAATAATAAATACCTTACGACCCCACAAGAAACAATTAACATCCGAATAGGGCATTTGACAGTAGATGGCGCTTATGGAACAGCAGAAATATATTGAGATATCTTCCTCCTGTAATGCGGTTTTGTTCTGGCTTTGGCAGCGCATGAAGGCCAATGTTTGTAATAGCACACGCTACTCTAACAAAATGCAGTTCATGCTTAATTCAAGCACTTTCAAGAAGCGTGGGAACCCTGTTTAATGTCGAGCCGCTGTAGGATGTGCGGGGAAAGGAAGAACATAGGTCAGAGAGTGTGTGTGTGTGTGTGTGTGTGTGTGTGTGTGTGTGTGTGTGTGTGTGTGTGTGTGTGTGTGTGTGTGTGTGTGTGTGTGTCTCACTGATGACGGCGGGCAGGTTGAGTCCGGTGCCCGAGTCGGTGTCCAGCGTGCATTGCTCACTCAGGAGAGTGTGTAGCTCCCTGCAGACGAACAACACATGACACTGAGAACACGGCAGATTCACACGCCTCTTCACATGTTGGCAGATTCATCACACGCCTCTTCACATGTTACTCTGGACTTACTTATGAATGGCCTTTCCTCCCATTGGCAGAGCCTCCCATGCGCACAGGATCGGAATGCCTTCGTAGATCTAGCGCACGGTTAAAGTCATGAAACCTGATAATGCTGGAGACAAACTTGTCTTTCGAAAATCATATTTCATGTTACAAGAACGGCATTCTTCCACCTTAGAAACATTGCTAAGCTACGTAACATGCTATCTATTACTGATGCAGAAAAGTTAGTTCATGCATTCATGACCTCGAGACTAGATTACTGTAATGCTTTATTAGCTGGTTGTCCTGCATCATCAATAAACAAACTACAGTTAAGGCCTGTTCACACCGGGACGATTTTCGCACGCGTTTATCGCCGACGTTTAACGCCTCGGGACCAAACAATGGGCGCCAATGTGAGTGTTCACACCGACGCGCAAAACGCCAGGCGTAAAAGCGTCATTTTTAAAAAAACGCCTCGGGTTCGTTTTTTTATTTTGACGCGGCGCGTAAAAAACTGGCCGACCAATGAGATCAGCGCTTATGTTCACGTGCCTGGAGCTGCTGAAGTGACAGTAAAACACCACTTGGTGGCGCTCAAGCACAAAACGCTCTTGCCGAGCACACACTGATACGACGAAGAAGTAGTAAGTAGACAAAGAAGAAGATGAACTGCTAATGCTGCTTGCCAGTTAGCAACAAGTGTGTGAATGGTTTTGTCCATATATATTATATGTCTGTGGTTTTGGCAAGCACGTAAATACTGTCTCTCTTCTTCTTCTGTGTGACAAGCGAGTGTCAGAGGCTTAAAGTGGTGCAGCACCATCTTGTGTACCGGGAGCGCATCTACTGAATGTGCGCGCTCACTCGCCGCAGCGCCAGTGGAAATCGCTTGGGTGTGAACACTCAAGACGCGCCGAAAAACGGCACGAAAAACGCTGGCGATAAGCGCGCGCGATATTCGTCCCGGTGTGTACAGGCCTTTACACTGTTTATTCATCATCAGTGGCATATTCATAGTTTTTTTCCTTTAGTCCAAAACGCAGCTGCTAGAGTTCTTACTAGGTCAAGAAAATATGATCATATAACACCAATTTTATCATCTCTACACTGGTTACCTGTGAAGTTCCGTATCAATTACAAACTATTGCTACTAACCTATAAAGCCCTAAATGGTTTAGCTCCAGTGTATTTAACTGATCTTCTATCGCCCTACAATCCATCGCGCTCTTTAAGATCACTAAACTCGAGGCTTCTGGTCATTCCTAGGATATCCAAGTCCACTAAAGGAGGGAGGGCATTTTCACATTTAGCTCCTAAACTCTGGAATAGTCTTCCTGATATTGTTCGAGGTTCAGACTCGCTGTCCCAGTTTAAAACTAGATTAAAGACGCATCTCTTTAGCCAAGCATTCACATTATAAATATCTTTTATACTACAGTTAAATCGGATCAAAAGCATTAATATTCTGAACAGCAGCTACGCTAATCATCTCCCATCTGCTTTTCTGTTATCTCGGGACACTAGACTAAATTAATACATGATTGATTAACTTTTTCTAACATTCTCTTTCTAACATTTTTCAATGTACATTTATGAAATGCACTTTCTGTAAAGCTGCTTTGAAACAATGTGTATTGTGAAAAGCGCTATACAAATACATTTGAATTGAATTGAACAATCCGTACTGTATAAAACAAACACATAAATCAAAGTGCATTTGCTGTCAAAGGATCCTGGTAAGACCAGCGTCTCTGTGTATCCACAGTCCATAACCAGTGCAGACTGGACGCCCAGAGTCATGACGGACATCAGGTGACTGGGAGCAAACAGCACTGATGGGACCTGCAATAAAGAGAGATTTCACTGCACATCAGCACTCAAGAGTCTCTTTTACTCAGCAGAGCGTGATGCTAATAGGGCTGGGCGATATGCAGATGAGCGCATATTTAAAGCTACACTGTGTAACTTTTTTAGTTTATTCTTAGCTAAAAACACTTAGTTCTTTCAAAAATATATGTGCTCATGAATGTATATTTACTTCTTTCAAGTAATAAAGTATTCTCGTAAGTTTATAATATGCCATTGTAAACACATACGGGTGAGGGTTCGAATGCGGGTCGCCATGTTGATCCTCCATCTTGAAAGTACATTAGCTAAAGAGGGACATTCCCGTAAATTCAAGCTTGGCCTTTGGCGTTTTAACACTCGATGGCTCCGTGTCAAATGTGGACGAGGTGGAACTGGAAGCCATGTTAATCTTGGACTAAATCGGCCACCGTAGGAGTTAAAACGAAATCGGAATTGATACAGAAACTAATATTCACTGGATGGTCATATAGCAGTTCACCACTAGATGGAGGAAAATATCACACAGTGGAGCTTTAAGTATATAAGGCCTCATTTGCATTTTAAAACATTAATTTACACAAAACTTGTAATACATTTTTTTCTTATGTTTATGCCAGTAATAAACTGGAGAAGTTTCAGTGATATCTTGTAATTTAAAAAATTCCCTATTGACCTGTAGTGTCTCACCTTATTTTACAATAACTTTATGAAGACGAGAATAGTTTCTGCGCAAAAAAAACCCTAAATAACGACTTATATCATGATGACCGATTTCAAAACACGGCATCATGAAGCTTCGAAGTGTTATGAATCAGTGAGTTGATTCAGCAGTTCGGAGCGTTATGAATCAGTGAGTCGATTCAGCGGTTCAGAGCGTTATGAATCAGTGAGTCGATTCAGCGGTTCAGAGCATTATGAATCAGTGAGTTGATTCAGCGGTTCAGAGCGTTATGAATCAGTGAGTCGATTCAGCGGTTCAGAGCATTATGAATCAGTGAGTCGATTCAGCGGTTCAGAGCGTTATGAATCAGTGAGTCGATTCAGCGGTTTGGAGCATTATGAATCAGTGAGTCGATTCAGCGGTTTGGACCGTTATGAATCAGTGAGTCGATTCAGCGGTTCGGAGTGTTATGAATCAGTGAGTCGATTCAGCGATTTGAATCGCCAAAGTCACGTAATTTCAGCAGTTTGGCGGTTCGACACGCGATCCGAATCCTGATTCGACTCACTGATTCATAATGCTCCGAAACGCTGAATCGAATCACTGATTCATAACGCTCTGAACCGCTGAATCAACTCACTGATTCATAACGCTTCGAAGCTTCATGATGCCGTGTTTTGAAATCGGTCATCTCTATACAAGTCGTTATTTAGGGTTTTTTTGCGCACAGAAACTATTCTCGTCTTCATAAAGTTATTGTAGAGCCGCTGTAGTGAGATGGACTTTGTAACTTTAGTCTTTAGTGTCTTTTAAGGGTCTTGAGAGTGTAAAGTTGAGCCAATGGAGGCCTTTCAGAGCATCAGATTTACACTAAAATATCTTCATTTGTGTCTGAAGATGAACGGAGGTCTGACGGGTGTCCAACCACATGAGGCTCAGTCATTAATCACACAATTTACAGTTTTGGCTGAACTAACCCTTTAATGGAAAACGGCCTCATTTCTCAATAGTTTTTTCATGGTGAATCTGTAATGGTAACGTGACACGGCTGAGAGGACGGCTTTACCTCGAAGTGCTTGAAGAAGACTCTGGAGAGCGTCTCTCTGAAGTGTGAAGGACAGAGGATGGACTCGATGATCACCACTCGCCGGTCTCGAGGATTCACCAGCAGATGCCTGAGGAGAAGCAGCATCATGTGTTCATCAGAGCACACTCACTTCATTCAGCTCAGTTCATCATACAATACAGTAACATCTCTGATCATATTACAGGTTTATGTCTTGACAGTGAAGCTCTGAGCTTGAGTTGAGCTGCAGATAAAATTAACTTTAACCCTCTGGTGCTCTTCGGTCATTTCTGACCGGAAAAGTTTTGAGATGTTAAAAATCACAGCTTCATCAGAATGATATGAAACTTGGTGACTCAAGCATTAGGGATGTAAACACAAAAAAAATCGGGGTCATGATTCGAGCATGCTAATTGGTTGTAAAAAAAAAGTAGCGTTCATTGTCTTCGGTCATAGGAAATGAATGGGAAATCGGCAAAAACACTAATTCTCTGAATATTTGTGTGTACAATCTACAAATCGGCCACAATGCTGAAAAAAAGTACACAGCAGTGACACTCTAAAACATCAAGAGTGTGATATTCACACACACACACGCGCACACACACACACACACACCTATGAAAAACTGAACCTATGAACCACATTTTTAATTTTTTTAAATCACAGCTTCATCAGAATGATATGAAACTTGGTGACTTTTCTAGCATTAGAGATGTTAACACACACAAAAATGAGGGCATGATTCGAGCATGCTAATTGGTCGTAAAAAAAATACTCCCACTTGTGCTCTTCGGTCAAAAATGACACCATAGGAAATTAATGGGAAATCTGCAAAAACACAAATTCACAGAAAAAAATCTATATTTCTAACAAAACAAAAAAAATATCTAAAACTTTATAATAAATAGTATTTGAGATTTTTTTAAATATATATTCAAATCCATCAAAAATAAAATCATTAAATGTGTTGAAAACAGAGCTAGTGAATGCTCCAGCCTCTCTATAGAGACTCTAGTGGTCACACACATGGTTGCAGGATTTCTGAAATAATTCCAAAAGAGGCGCTAATCTGCCTTCAAAAAATATTATTCCTAGTCTCTATTTTAACCTGAAATACTGAAAAATTTTTTTGTATAATTTTAAATGGCAAAAATAGACCATAATTATTGCATAAATATTAAAAAATACCATCAAATCATCTCACAATACAAAATTAAAAAGAAAAAATATTATTGAAGAAAGATAAATTGCATTGGTTTTACTGGGGTGGAGGAAGTTTAATTTTTAGGTGTCCGGTCATTTATGAGCGGGAAGACGACCAATGCAACCCCTAAACGAAGAACACCAGAGGGTTAATGAACAAATTGATACACGTAAAATGTAAATCTTCTACTCTTATTAAATGTGCCGTTGTTCTTCTATAGTCTCACACTGAACTGACGACAGCTCCAGTGATTATTAAAGGAGTAAATCAGTCATGAGACTTAGTGATTTCCTACTTTTCTCCATTTATTAGGGAGTGGAAGTGGCTCAGTGCTCCTCTGCCGCCATCTACTGGTTATAGTGGCACTGTTTTAAATAAAGGTGTTTATTTTTCCTACATCTTTAAACTTTTAGTTTTTCAAACCATCACATAAAAATATAATTAAAACGGGATCATATTTAGGGCTTTGAAGTGCTGGAGAAAGTGTGACGGTCTTGAAAAGTGCCTGACTTTCACTCTCAGAGGTTGAACGAACGCGGAGATAATGTACCAAAACATTGTGCCACAATACCATGGTTACAGTTAGCATTGCTACATTAAATCCACTATGTTGTTGATTTGTGGATTGAACCATTTGGTGTCCGCCCTGAGCTCATACCTGAAGTACAGCAGGTGCACGAACTCCTTCAGGATGGTGTACAGCTCCTCGGTGTTGATGTTGTACTGGACCACTCGAACCGCCTGGAAACACCATTATTTAAAGTTGGCATATCGGAATAACTTCATCTCTTCGCTGATGGTGAGGGCGGGGCAACCTGTCACTCACATGAGATCCACCAATAGCAAACCACAACTTGTGGCGGGCGCTTTCGAAACACTGCTTCACGAAACCGTTGCGAATCTTTTGTTTTTAATAAGTGGTCCGGAGTGCGTTTCACGTTCGGATTTCGTTACGTCATAATTGTTTCGGTATGGTGCACGAGTGTGTATGCAATCTTTAATGGTGCGTTCACACCAGACGTGAATGAAGCGTTTTGCGCGAGTGATTTACATGTTAAGTCAATGCAAAGACGCGAATAGACATTCTGCAGCGCAAATAGTGCGAATGAAGCGGTAGGGATGCGCGGTATATCGGTACTGGGAAAATACCAGTATATATTTTATTTCAAACGGTACAATATCATGATTTTGCTCATTTGGGCATATGCTGCTGTTCCGAAGTTCACAGCTAGATGGCAGTGCGCTACCCCAAAAAAGACGCGAAAACCGGCAAATGTGGTGCCATAGAGGAACAAAATGAATACAGCAGTTGATTCTCACTCAACATGCCCAAAACTCATTAATAAAGAGAGGATTAGACGTGAAATTTGTAATTACTTTTCTTATAAAACTGAAGAACCATCAAACCTTGCCAAGCATCGCTCACTCGCCATTCCTGTTGTAGAAGACATTAAGAGATCGACAGGCGAGTGCATAATTCAAACCATCTAATTAAGTTAGACATTTATTTTCTTTTAACACTTGTCAACGCACATAAGATCGTATTGTTTAAATATCATGAAATCTCCAGCGTTTGTTTCAAACAGTGATGTTTAGATTTCATAATATTTTCACGTATACTATTGCACTATTTACATTCGCGAAAGACATAACCAACTGTGTTTATGTGACTGCTCACTAAAGATGGACATTTTTGACATTTTGTGTGTATTTGACTAAGGAAAAACAACTTAATTTGGAATGCGCAAGCTCTTTAGGCTTGTGTGTTTGTTGTTGGTATGAGCGCAAAGAAAACTCGCTCAGAGCTCCCATACCATGTATTGTGAAATTCTATAAAATCGCTTGCATGTTCAAATTGGCGAGGTTTAAAAAGACGTGGGCAAGTGATTTCCGTCAGCTCCTGAAACGACGCGAAATGAGCGCGCAGATGCTTTAGTGTAGGTACGATGTCTTTAAAAGCCAGAAGCAATTTGCTAATTTTGAGAGCTAGAGAAGGAGACGCGCAATATTGCTGAAATTACTTCTTACAAAATAGTAAACAAATGCCTGATTTGAGGTGATTAATCTTTGTTGATTAATTTAAGAATAAACATTTGCGGTAATTTGCTGCTTCATAAAACCCCAAACTTGCGAGAGTGAGTAAAATTATGCGCAATGCCAAAAATTCAGACCCTGTGTGGTATCGATTTAATATCTGTACTTCGGTATTAGATTGTGGGACCGTACCAAAGACAAAATTGTGGTATCGAGCCATCCCTATGAGGCGGTACGAATGACATTGAGCGTTTGGCGCGTGATTTGCGCAAGTTCAAAAATCGGAACGTTGGCGGATATTCGCGACACGTTAACCAATCAGGAGCTTGCTCTAGTAGTGACAACAATGAGGACACAATCATATGTGGATACCCGGAGCTGTGCGACACATCTTCATACTTTATAGAAACAGAATAAAAAGGATCTTGCTTGGAAGAAAGTGAGTGAGGAGGTCGGACAGTCTGGGGAGTTGTAAAAAGCGCTCTTTACTTAATTTGAGCTATATATACACACATATTGAGACTACAAGCTAGCTAAAGCTGGCAAATTTAGCTTATTCTGCGTATTTTAGAACAATCCATGTCAGCCATTTCACAACGAGACGAGCCGCTGGCAGAAGCCCCGCCCATGATACAAACTCCAACTACACGCGAATAGCGCGATTTATTCACGCAAGTCGCGTCTGGTGTGAACACACAGTAACAGTTAACAGCTTTAAACACACTTCAATCTGAGTTCCCACTTGAACATATGAAGTATTCTGTCCATTTGATCAGGAAACTCAAGCGATGAATGCCGCTTTGTCGCTCTTTAATGTGGCGCGACTGATGAATGAACATGAATGAACATCTGAAGGTGTGTTGAGGACACACACTTACTGAAACGCATCATATGTGGCTCAATTAGTGTTTCAACTGCGGAAATACAATAAAACAGCTTGATTATATTAGCCGTTATATTCATTATATTAGCCGTATTCATTATATTAGCCGTTATATTCAACATATTAGCCGTTATATTCAACATATTAGCCGTTATATTCAACATATTAGCCGTTATAGTCATTATAATAGCCGTTATAGTCACTATATTAGCTTATATTCATTATATTAGCCGTTATTCATTATATTAGCCGTTACATTCATTATATTAGCCGTTATATTCATTATATTAGCCGTTATATTCATTAATATTCAACTGGTTCAATAGATTCGAATCGCTTCACCCTCCACAACATTTGTTCTTGTTTGCGAAGCCGTTTCGCCACACAGTAGGGAAGAAAAGACCAGTGTAACTTCCCTTTCACGCTGACTTTGACATTGATAATATTATATTACCGTTTAAAGCGTTTGCTACAGCAAATGTTGTCTGTTATGATCATGTATATTAATTATGATGATGATCAATAGAGATTATAAGACCTCCTGAGATCCGGGGTGTTTAATCTCACTGGGGATGATGAACCTCGGCCCAGTCTCGCCAGCAAAGCCACATCTACACATTACAAACACAAGAGAAGACAATAAACCCTTCATCATCATCATCATCATCATCATCATCATCATCATCATTATTATCACATTACAAACACAAGAGAAGACAACAAACCCTTCATCATCATCATCATCATTATTATTATTATCACATTACAAACACAAGAGAAGACAACAAACCCTTCATCATCATCATCATCATCATCATCATTATTATCACATTACAAACACAAGAGAAGACAACAAACCCTTCATCATCATCATCATCATCATCATTATTATCACATTACAAACACAAGAGAAGACAACAAACCCTTCATCATCATCATCATCATCATCATCATCATTATTATCACATTACAAACACAAGAGAAGACAACAAACCCTTCATCATCATCATCATCATCATCATTATTATCACATTACAAACACAAGAGAAGACAACAAACCCTTCATCATCATCATCATCATCATCATCATCATTATTATCACATTACAAACACAAGAGAAGACAACAAACCCTTCATCTTCATTCAGTACTAACACACTTATATTAGTCTCATATGAAGAAGTTAGCGTCATTGATTTTGTTATGCCATAATACTTCTGTGATAATTGATCATCAAATGAATGAATTAGGACTCATATCGCATAATTTCACTAAAACACATTTTATTTATTTTACATGCTATGAACCAAGCGACGCAATAATAAGTCACTTACTTTGTGTACGCCGCTCCTAAATCAATGACTACGGCTGTCTTCTCCCCTCCACTGCCCAGGCCTTCAAATAAAGGCATTTTATCACAAGAAATTATAATATTTCAGGAAGAAAACAGAGATTATTATCGAGTAAACACAACGCTGACAGTCATAGCATCACAGGGAAGGGCGGGGTCCTTCGCAATGGCTGCCCTGCATTCGCCTGAATACAAATAATGTCGGCAGCGGAAAATAATAGTCAATTAATCCAACACATCGAACACATTTATTCACGTTTACATGATCATAATGTGGTGTATTTCGTATGTGTGTGTATAATGATAAGTGTTCTGCGCGATCTGAGATCAGTTCTTCACAGTTTGCTGCCCGTTTGAAAGCGCGGGATTGGGTGGGCGAGGCTGGTCTCAGATCAGCTCTCCGGAGACACTTCCAGCCATTTGACGAATCTCTACTTTTAAAGGGAGAGTACACACACAAAACATAAACTATTAATCTTTTACCTCAAGTTACTCCAAACCCGTGTGAGTTTATGTTCTGCTGATTGTTACACACATTCTCCACAATATTTTGAGAGTGAATTTATTCATTTTCGGGTTAATTTTCTCTTTAAAGCTTTAGCAAAACTTTTTAGACATCCTAATTCAATTGATATCAACTTTATTTAATCAATATTGTATATTAAAATAATTTAGTATTTTTGGGAACACACCACACACACACACACACACACACACACACACACACACACACACACACACACACACACTCTCTCTCTCTCTCTCTCTCTCTCTCTCTCGCTCTCTCTCTCACACACACACACACACACACACACACACACACACACACACACACACACACACACACACACACACACACACACACACACACACACACACACACACACACACACACACACACTCTCTCTCTCTCTCTCTCTCTCTCTCTCTCTCTCTCTCACACACACACACACACACACACACACACACACACACACACTCTCTCTCTCTCTCTCTCTCTCTCACACACACACACACACACACACACACACACTCTCTCTCTCTCTCTCTCTCTCTCTCTCTCTCTCTCTCTCTCTCTCTCTCTCTCTCTGTCTCTCTCTCTCTCTCTCTCTCTCTCTCACACACACACACACACACACACACACTGCCCCTAAACCTACCCATCACAGGAGACAATCTGCATTTTTCAAAAAACATAATTTAGTCTGATTTATAAGATGTTTTCCTCATGGGGACCAGCAAATGTCCCCACAATGTAATATAAACAAAGGCACTTCCCCTGCCCCTAAACCTACCCATCACTCTCACACACACACATTGTGTGTGTGTGTGTGTGTGTGTGTGTGTGTGTGTGTGTGTGTGTGTGTGTGTGTGTGTGTGTGTGTGTGTGTGTGTGTGTGTGTGTGTGTGTGTGTGTGTGTGTGTGTGTGTGTGTGTGTGTGTGTGTGTGTGTGTGTGTGTGTGTGTGTGTGTGTGTGTGTGTGTGTAACCTAGTAACCTAGAATACTGTCTAACACTTGATGCTCTGTCCAGTCCTCTGGTCAGTGAGGAACCTGGGTGTGCTCTTTGATACCAATCTTTCGTTTGAAAGCCACGTTTCTATCTGTAAAACTGCTTTCTACCATCTTAAAAATATCTCTAAATTACGGCACATGCTCTCAATGCAAAATGCTGAACAGTTAGTTCATGCGTTCATGACCTCAAGGTTAGATTATTGTAATGCTCTACTGGGTGGTTGCCCTGCTCGCTTAATAAATAAACTCCAGCTGGTCCAAAACGCAGCAGCTCCAGTTCTTACTAGAACCAGGAAGTGTGACCATATTAGCCGGTTCTGTCAACACTGCACTGGCTGCCTATTAAACATCACATACATTTTAAAATCTTGCTTATTACTCAAAGCACTAAATGGTTTATCTCCAATACTTGAGCGAGCTCTTAACACATTATCCTCCATCAGGTCTACTGCGCTCTCTAAACTCTGGCCAGTTGATCATACCGAGAATATCCAAATCAACTGCAGGCGCTCGATCCTTTTCCTATTTAGCTCCTAAACTCTGGAACTCTTCCTAACATTGTTCGGGAAGCACACACACTCTGTCAGTTTAAATCTAGACTAAAAACACATCTCTTTACTGTGGCATACACATAAAACACTTTCTCAATGAAATGATTGTTAGGCTGCATTAACTAGGTCAGCCGGAACCGGGAACACTTCCCATAACACCTGATGTACTCGTGACATCATCAGAAGAATGGCATCTACGCTAATGATAGTCTCTCTGTTTATCCTGAGGTTTACTGCAGTCAGCCGGATCCAGATCAGATGGTGGACCTGCGCTCAGAGAAGACCAACACATGACCAACACATGACCAACACATGACCGACACATGACCAACACATGACCAACTCATGACCAACACATGACCAACACATGACCAACACATGACCAACTCATGACCAACACAAGACCAACACAAGACCAACACATGACCAACACATGACCGACACATGACCAACACATGACCAACACATGACCAACACATGACCAACACATGACCAACACATGACCGACACATGACCAACACATGACCAACTCATGACCAACACATGACCAACACATGACCAACTCATGACCAACACAAGACCAACACAAGACCGACACATGACCAACACATGACCGACACATGACCAACACATGACCAACACATGACCAACACATGACCAACACATGACCAACACATGACCGACACATGACCAACACATGACCAACTCATGACCAACACATGACCAACACATGACCAACACATGACCAACACATGACCAACACATGACCAACACATGACCGACACATGACCAACACATGACCAACTCATGACCAACACATGACCAACACATGACCAACTCATGACCAACACAAGACCAACACAAGACCGACACATGACCAACACATGACCGACACATGACCAACACATGACCAACACATGACCAACACATGACCAACACATGACCAACACATGACCAACACATGACCAACTCATGACCAACACAAGACCAACACATGAGCAACTCATGACTAACACATGACCAACTCATGACCAACACATGACCAACACAAGACCAACACATGACCAACACATGACCAACACATGACCAACTCATGACTAACACATGACCAAGACATGACCAACACATGACCAACACATGACTAACTCATGACCAACACATGACCAACACATGACCAACTCATGACCAACACAAGACCAACACATGACCAACTCATGACCAACACATGCCCAACATATGACCCAACACATGACCAACACAAGACCAACACATGAGCAACTCATGACCAACACAAGACCAACACATGACCAACACATGACCAACAAATGACCAACTCATGACTAACACATGACCAACACATGACCAACACATGACCAACACATGACCAACTCATGACCAACACATGACCAACACATGACCAACACATGACCAACACATGACCAACACATGACCAACTCATGACCAACTCATGACCAACACATGACCAACTCATGACCAACTCATGACCAACACATGACCAACACATGACTAACACATGACCAACACATGACCAACACATGAACAACACATGACCAACACATGACCAACACTTGACCAACACATGACCAACACATGACCAACTCATGACCAACACATGACCAACACATGACCAACACATGACCAACTCATGACCAACACATGACCAACATATGACTAACACATGAACAACACATGAACAACACATGACCAACACATGACCAACACATGACCAACTCATGACTCATGACCAACACAAGACCAACACATGACCAACACATGACCAACACATGACCAACTCATGACTAACACATGACCAACACATGACCAACACATGACCAACACATGACCAACACATGACCAACTCATGACCAACTCATGACCAACACATGACCAACTCATGACCAACTCATGACCAACACATGACCAACACATGACTAACACATGACCAACACATGACCAACACATGAACAACACATGACCAACACATGACCAACACATGACCAACTCATGACCAACACATGACCAACACATGACCAACACATGACCAACTCATGACCAACACATGACCAACACACGACCAACTCATGACCAACACATGACCAACTCATGACCAACACATGACCAACATATGACTAACACATGAACAACACATGACCAACACATGACCAACACATGACCAACTCATGACTCATGACCAACACAAGACCAACACATGACCAACACATGACCAACACATGACCAACTCATGACTAACACATGACCAACACATGACCAACACATGACCAACTCATGACCAACACATGACCAACACATGACCAACACATGACCAACTCATGACCAACACATGACCAACACATGACCAACTCATGACCAACACATGACCAACTCATGACCAACACATGACCAACACATGACCAACTCATGACTAACACATGACCAACACATGACCAACACATGACCAACTCATGACCAACACATGACCAACACATGACCAACTCATGACCAACACATGACCAACTCATGACCAACACATGACCAACACATGACCAACACATGACTAACACATGACCAACACATGACCAACACATGAACAACACATGACCAACACATGACCAACACATGACCAACACATGACCAACTCATGACTCATGACCAACTCATGACCAACACATGACCAACACATGACCAACACATGACCAACACATGACTAACACATGACCAACACATGACCAACACATGAACAACACATGACCAACACATGACCAACACATGACCAACACATGACCAACTCATGACTCATGACCAACTCATGACCAACACATGACCAACACATGACCAACACATGACCAACTCATGACTCATGACCAACTCATGACCAACACATGACCAACACATGACCAACACATGACCAACACATGACCAACACATGACTAACACATGACCAACACATGACCAACACATGAACAACACATGACCAACACATGACCAACACATGACCAACACATGACCAACTCATGACTCATGACCAACTCATGACCAACACATGACCAACACATGACCAACACATGACCAACACATGACCAACACATGACCAACACATGACCAACTCATGACCAACACATGACCAACACATGACCAACACATGACCAACTCATGACCAACTCATGACCAACACATGACCAACACATGACCCTGAAGTGTCTGAGAGACCGTGATTATCCTCCTCCTGAAACTGCCTCATCGTCACGGCATCCTCAATAAACCCGTCTCCGGCGTGATGACTCCGATCTTTCGAATATTCTGATCTATTATGACCTCTGACCTGTAAAGTTGTCAGAATAATAATTATATGCTGTTTGTTAATTGGCCAGAGGAGAACTGCCCCCCCGACTGAGCCTGGTTTCTCCAAGGTTTATTTTCCTCCATTCTGCTCCTGATGGGGTTTGGGTTTCCTCTGGCTTGTGTTGCTCAGTTGGGGACACTACATGTTCAACTAAATATCCAAATAAATCTAATTATTAAACTAAATTAACCATAAAAACTAAATTATTGATCTAAAGCCCACACTGTCACTGTATGATAATTTAAATGAGCTGATGACATCACCGTTTTTTCCAGAATGGCTGTACAGCTGAATAAAATTATGCTGCATTATTTTCCTGTTTAACACTGTAAAGCTGCTCTGAGACAATCTGTAGCCTATAGTTAAAAGCGCTATATAAATAAAGTTGACTTGACACACACACACACACACGCACACACACACACACACACACACACACACACACACACACACACACACACACACACACACACACACACACACACACACACTATGCCCCTACCCCTAAACCTACCCATCACTCACTCTCTCTCACACACACACACACACACACACACACTCACACCGAGCGCTGGGTTCTTCAGTGGCGCGCGCTGACGCAGGCAGTGGAGTAGCAGCGAGCGCTTATAATGCGTCTTAAGAGCGGCGGCGGGTGACTGGACACTGCGCGTGCACTGGGCATGAGATGAGAGCGACTCCGCGTTCACACACCGCAGGTGAGGATGTGCGTCATTACCGTGTGTGTTCACTTCATATTAAAGTTGTGCAGAGGAGCCGTCGCTGTTCGCGCGAGGGGATCAGAATCTGCGCACACACACATCACGCGCGGATTATTATAGAGTCTGACGAGAGTCATACACATCACGCTTATGATTTATGATCAATAATCACGGCATGGACTCCTAATGGAGGATACAGTAGGGCGCATTGTCTCCGGGCTATTTTTAGACCCTGGCAGAGAATCGCAGTAGTGTGTGTGTGTGTGTGTGTGTGTGTGTGTGTGTGTGTGTGTGTGTATGTGTGTGTCAAGTTACTGCTGCAGAAAGAGATGAAATGGGTGGCAGCTCAGAACAATAACCCCGTGAATATACATCCACCCGTTATAGAGATGATGTTTATTACAGCCAATCATCTTTAAGTGTGCTATAACTAATATACAGAATCATAGTGTTCATCTCGGCTTTATTATAGTTTATTTTAATACTATACAGATTGTTTCCCAGTGAGATGCTTTATTCTTCATAAAAACACCATAGACATGGCAGATTATTGTATTATTATTGATGATGATAATAATAATAATAATAAGAAGAAGAAGAAGAAATGCTACACAATAAGTATCTCTTAAAGGGACAGTTCACCAAAAATGACCCCCAGTATGAAGAAACCTGAGGAAGTCAATGGGGACCAAACCTGCTGTGTGTAAAGTGACCAGAGAGACGAGTACGCTAATGTTGTGACACAGCCAGGTCTGAACGCTTAAAATAACTTTAAACGGCTTGAAGTTTGAACGTTTTACTGGGAGAAAGTTAAAGAAATGTTGCTAGTATCATTTAACACGTTGTTGACATTAATTAGCATGTTGCTGGTGTAACCCCTCCTATTCGAACTGACCGCTCCAAGCGGGACTCGAACTCGGGTCCACCTGCATGAGAGTCGAACGCTCTAACAAGGAGGCTAAAGGCCTAGCACCTAGCTATCACCCAGAATACATAATCAGTGCTCTAGAAAACCTTATCAACGCCCTAGCAGCCACTCATAACACCTTAGCAACACCCTAGCAACCACCCAGAATACATTATCAGTGCTCTAGAACACCTTATCAATGCCCTAGCAGCCACTCATAACACCTTAGCAACACCCTAGCAACCACCCAGAATACATTATCAGTGCTCTAGAACACCTTATCAACGCCCTAGCAGCCACTCATAACACCTTAGCAACACCCTAGCAACCACCCAGAATACATTATCAGTGCTCTAGAACACCTTATCAACGCCCTAGCAGCCACTCATAACACCTTAGCAAAACACCCTAGCAACCACCCAGAATACATTATCAGTGCTCTAGAACACCTTATCAACGCCCTAGCAGCCACTCATAACACCTTAGCAACACCCTAGCAACCACCCAGAATACATTATCAGTGCTCTAGAACACCTTGTCAACGCCCTAGCAGCCACTCATAACACCTTAGCAACACCCTAGCAACCACCCAGAATACATTATCAGTGCTCTAGAACACCTTGTCAACGCCCTAGCAGCCACTCATAACACCTTAGCAACACCCTAGCAACCACCCAGAATACATTATCAGTGCTCTAGAACAGCTTGTCAATGCCCTACAGCCACTCATAACACCTTAGCAACACCCTAGCAACCACCCAGAATACATTATCAGTGCTCTAGAACACCTTATCAACGCCCTAGCAGCCACTCATAACACCTTAGCAACACCCTAGCAACCACCCAGAATACATTATCAGTGCTCTAGAACACCTTGTCAACGCCCTAGCAGCCACTCATAACACCATAGCAACACCCTAGCAACCACCCAGAATACATTATCAGTGCTCTAGAACACCTTGTCAACGCCCTAGCAGCCACTCATAACACCTTAGCAACACCCTAGCAACCACCCAGAATACATTATCAGTGCTCTAGAACAGCTTGTCAATGCCCTACAGCCACTCATAACACCTTAGCAACACCCTAGCAACCACCCAGAATACATTATCAGTGCTCTAGAACACCTTATCAACGCCCTACAGCCACTCATAACACGTTAGCAACACCCTAGCAACCACCCATAATACATTATCAGTACTCTAGAACACCTTATCAACGCCCTAGCAGCCACTCATAATACCTTAGCAACACCCTAGCAATCACCCAGAATACATTATCAGTGCTCTAGAGAACACCTTATCAACGCCCTAGCAACCACCCAGAATACATTATCAGTGCTCTAGAACACCTTATCAACGCCCTAGCAGCCACTCATAATACCTTAGCAACACCCTAGCAACCACCCAGAATACATTATCAGTACTCTAGAACACCTTATCAACGCCCTAGCAGCCACTCATAATACCTTAGCAACACCCTAGCAATCACCCAGAATACATTATCAGTGCTCTAGAGAACACCTTATCAACGCCCTAGCAACCACCCAGAATACATTATCAGTGCTCTAGAACACCTTGTTAACGCCCTAGCAGCCACTCATAACACCTTAGCAACACCCTAGCAACCACCCAGAATACATTATCAGTGCTCTAGATCACCTTATCAATGCCCTACAGCCACTCATAACACCTTTGCAACACCCTAGCAACCACCCAGAATACTTTATCAGTGCTCTAGAACACCTTAGCAACACCCTAGCAACCACTCATAACACCTTAGCAACACCCTAGCAATCACCCAGAATACATTATCAGTGCTCTAGAACACCTTATCAACGCCCTAGCAACCACTCATAACACCTTAGCAACACCCTAGCAACCACCCAGAATACATTATCAGTGCTCTAGAACACCTTATCAACGCCCTAGCAACCACTCATAACACCTTAGCAACACCCTAGCAATCACCCAGAATACATTATCAGTACTCTAGAACACCTTATCAACGCCCTAGCAACCACTCATAACACCTTAGCAACACCCTAGCAATCACCCAGAATACATTATCAGTGCTCTAGAACACCTTATCAACGCCCTAGCAACCACTCATAACACCTTAGCAACACCCTAGCAACCACCCAGAATACATTATCAGTGCTCTAGAACACCTTATCAACGCCCTAGCAACCACTCATAACACCTTAGCAACACCCTAGCAATCACCCAGAATACATTATCAGTGCTCTAGAACACCTTATCAACGCCCTAGCAACCACTCATAACACCTTAGCAACACCCTAGCAATCACCCAGAATACATTATCAGTACTCTAGAACACCTTATCAACGCCCTAGCAACCACTCATAACACCTTAGCAACACCCTAGCAACCACCCAGAATACATTATCAGTGCTCTAGAACACCTTATCAACGCCCTAGCAACCACTCATAACACCTTAGCAACACCCTAGCAATCACCCAGAATACATTATCAGTGCTCTAGAACACCTTAGCAACACCCTAGCAACACTTCTGCTAGCATGGATTAGCATGTTTTAGCACATTGCATTAATTAGCATGTTTTAGCACATTGCATGAATTAGCATTCTGCTAGCATGGATTAGCATGTTTTAGCACATTGCATGAATTACCATTCTGATAGCATGGATTAGCATGTTTTAACACATTGCATGAATTAGCATTCTGCTAGCATGGATTAGCATGTTTTAACACATTGCATGAATTAGCATTCTGCTAGCATGGATTAGCATGTTTTAACACATTGCATGAATTAGCATGTTTTAGCATGTTTCGAGCATGTTGTTAACACGAATTAGCATTCTGCTAGCATGGATTAGCATGTTTTAACACATTGCATTAATTAGCATGTTATAGCACATTGCATGAATTAGCATTCTGCTAGCATGGATTAGCATGTTTTAGCACATTGTATGAATTAGCATTCTGCTAGCATGGATTAGCATGTTTTAACACATTGCATGAATTAGCATTCTGCTAGCATGGATTAGCATGTTTTAACACATTGCATGAATTAGCATGTTTTAGCATGTTTCGAGCATGTTGTTAACACGAATTAGCATTCTGCTAGCATGATTTAGCATTCTGCTACCATGATGTAGCATTTTGCTAGCATGTTTTAGCATGTTGTTAGTGTGATTAATCGCGCGGCTGCTGTGAAAAGTGGAATTCTTGACTCAAACATGTTCAGATATTAAAGTGATCTATAATCCTGATCCGTGATGCTCCCGTTTCTCCAGGAAGTGTGCAGTGGCGTCTGGGATCCCGTGTAGCTCCAGACTCCCGATCCGCCATGTTGGCTCCGCTGAGCCTCCTGCTGGCCGCGGTGTGTCTCTGCAGCCGCGCCGCCACACTGGAGTCAGGAGGACCGGAAGAGGACGCCACACCCGCTGCGGTCAGCAGGACTCACTCACTCTCCAACTCAACATCTGCGCTAACATCCGCGCTAACATCTCCGCTAACATCTGCGCTAACATCTGCGCTACCTCTCCAGCTGGACGGAGCCATCAGTCCCTCAGACTCGCTGACCGGCGGAGAGCCGTCCGGCCTGAGACTGGCTGACACCTGGACCGAAGCGGCTCATCTGCGGACAGGTCAGTGATCGACACGCTATTTAACGTTAAAGGGGCGGAGCTAAAGCTGTCAGTGTCAGAGCTGATCCTCATGATGATCATGGACTGAAGGTGTTTCTCAATGTCCAGGATCCTTCCTCTAGGACTGGTCCTTCCTCTTCCTCTAGGACTGGTCCTTCCTCTTCCTCTAGGACTGGTCCTTCCTCTTCCTCTAGGACTGGTCCTTCCTCTTCCTCTAGGACTGGTCCTTCCTCTTCCTCTAGGACTGGTCCTTCCTCTTCCTCTAGGACTGGTCCTTCCTCTTCCTCTAGGACTGGTCCTTCCTCTTCCTCTGGGACTGGTCCTTCCTCTTCCTCTAGGACTGGTCCTTCCTCTTCCTCTGGGACTGGTCCTTCCTCTTCCTCTGGGACTGGTCCTTCCTCTTCCTCTAGGACTGGTCCTTCCTCTTCCTCTAGGACTGGTCCTTCCTCTTCCTCTGGGACTGGTCCTTCCTCTTCCTCTAGGACTGGTCCTTCCTCTTCCTCTAGGACTGGTCCTTCCTCTTCCTCTAGGACTGGTCCTTCCTCTTCCTCTGGGACTGGTCCTTCCTCTTCCTCTAGGACTGGTCCTTCCTCTTCCTCTAGGACTGGTCCTTCCTCTTCCTCTAGGACTGGTCCTTCCTCTTCCTCTAGGACTGGTCCTTCCTCTTCCTCTAGGACTGGTCCTTCCTCTTCCTCTGGGACTGGTCCTTCCTCTTCCTCTAGGACTGGTCCTTCCTCTTCCTCTAGGACTGGTCCTTCCTCTTCCTCTGGGACTGGTCCTTCCTCTTCCTCTAGGACTGGTCCTTCCTCTTCCTCTAGGACTGGTCCTTCCTCTTCCTCTAGGACTGGTCCTTCCTCTTCCTCTGGGACTGGTCCTTCCTCTTCCTCTAGGACTGGTCCTTCCTCTTCCTCTAGGACTGGTCCTTCCTCTTCCTCTGGGACTGGTCCTTCCTCTTCCTCTAGGACTGGTCCTTCCTCTTCCTCTAGGACTGGTCCTTCCTCTTCCTCTAGGACTGGTCCTTCCTCTTCCTCTAGGACTGGTCCTTCCTCTTCCTCTAAGACTGGTCCTTCCTCTTCCTCTGGGACTGGTCCTTCCTCTTCCTCTGGGACTGGTCCTTCCTCTTCCTCTAGGACTGGTCCTTCCTCTTCCTCTAGGACTGGTTCTTCCTCTTCCTCTAGGACTGGTCCTTCCTCTTCCTCTGGGACTGGTCCTTCCTCTTCCTCTGGGACTGGTCCTTCCTCTTCCTCTAGGACTGGTCTTCCTCTTCCTCTAGGACTGGTCCTTCCTCTTCCTCTAGGACTGGTCCTTCCTCTTCCTCTGCAGGACTGGTCCTTCCTCTTCCTCTGCAGGACTGGTTCTTCCTCTTCCTCTAGGACTGGTCCTTCCTCTTCCTCTAGGACTGGTCCTTCCTCTTCCTCTGCAGGACTGGTCCTTCCTCTTCCTCTAGGACTGGTCCTTCCTCTTCCTCTAGGACTGGTCCTTCCTCTTCCTCTGCAGGACTGGTCCTTCCTCTTCCTCTAGGACTGGTCCTTCCTCTTCCTCTAGGACTGGTCCTTCCTCTTCCTCTGCAGGACTGGTCCTTCCTCTTCCTCTAGGACTGGTCCTTCCTCTTCCTCTGCAGGACTGGTTCTTCCTCTTCCTCTAGGACTGGTCCTTCCTCTTCCTCTGGGACTGGTCCTTCCTCTTCCTCTAGGACTGGTTCTTCCTCTTCCTCTAGGACTGGTCCTTCCTCTTCCTCTGGGACTGGTCCTTCCTCTTCCTCTGGGACTGGTCCTTCCTCTTCCTCTAGGACTGGTCTTCCTCTTCCTCTAGGACTGGTCCTTCCTCTTCCTCTAGGACTGGTCCTTCCTCTTCCTCTGGGACTGGTCCTTCCTCTTCCTCTGGGACTGGTCCTTCCTCTTCCTCTGGGACTGGTCTTCCTCTTCCTCTAGGACTGGTCTTCCTCTTCCTCTAGGACTGCTGGTCCTTCCTCTTCCTCTAGGACTGGTTCTTCCTCTTCCTCTAGGACTGGTCCTTCCTCTTCCTCTAGGACTGGTCCTTCCTCTTCCTCTAGGACTGGTTCTTCCTCTTCCTCTAGGACTGGTTCTTCCTCTTCCTCTAGGACTGGTTCTTCCTCTTCCTCTAGGACTGGTCCTTCCTCTTCCTCTAGGACTGGTCCTTCCTCTTCCTCTAGGACTGGTCCTTCCTCTTCCTCTAGGACTGGTCCTTCCTCTTCCTCTAAGACTGGTCCTTCCTCTTCCTCTGGGACTGGTCCTTCCTCTTCCTCTGGGACTGGTCCTTCCTCTTCCTCTGGGACTGGTCCTTCCTCTTCCTCTGGGACTGGTCTTCCTCTTCCTCTAGGACTGGTCTTCCTCTTCCTCTAGGACTGCTGGTCCTTCCTCTTCCTCTAGGACTGGTTCTTCCTCTTCCTCTAGGACTGGTCCTTCCTCTTCCCCTAGGACTGGTCCTTCCTCTTCCTCTAGGACTGGTTCTTCCTCTTCCTCTAGGACTGGTTCTTCCTCTTCCTCTAGGACTGGTTCTTCCTCTTCCTCTAGGACTGGTCCTTCCTCTTCCTCTAGGACTGGTCCTTCCTCTTCCTCTAGGACTGGTCCTTCCTCTTCCTCTAAGACTGGTCCTTCCTCTTCCTCTGGGACTGGTCCTTCCTCTTCCTCTGGGACTGGTCTTCCTCTTCCTCTAGGACTGGTCTTCCTCTTCCTCTAGGACTGCTGGTCCTTCCTCTTCCTCTAGGACTGGTTCTTCCTCTTCCTCTAGGACTGGTCCTTCCTCTTCCTCTAGGACTGGTCCTTCCTCTTCCTCTAGGACTGGTTCTTCCTCTTCCTCTAGGACTGGTTCTTCCTCTTCCTCTAGGACTGGTTCTTCCTCTTCCTCTAGGACTGGTCCTTCCTCTTCCTCTAGGACTGGTCCTTCCTCTTCCTCCAGAGGCGAGGCTCCTCTTTAGCATTTGGAGAACAGGCTAGCAAGTGCGCGTCAGCCTCATTACGTCAGTGAAAAGGTCCGTTAGCCGTCAATAACGTCATTTGTATAATATCAATACGGTTGTAATTTGTACTGGCATTTAAACATTAAACTTTACTTATATTTACTACGGTGGACAAAGTACACAACTCCATTACTCAAGTAAAAGTAAAAGTACTACTGGTCAAATATTACTCCGTTACAAGTGAAAATTGTAAAAAACTATTTTTACTCAAGTAAAAGTACAGAAGTACTTGTTTATAAAAGTACTTAAGTATCAAAAGTAAATTTCCTTTTTTATATCAATGCATTATTTTATTATCGTTGCATTGTTGTATAAATGCGCGGTGGTTTAAGCCAGTCAGTGATGCTCCATCCGACATGTTAGCATACGACTATCTTGAACTAATTTAAATACTTGTATAAAGTTACAAAGCTGCTGTCACTTTAAGGCAGAATGCACAAATCCTACTCACTGATACACATCCGATATTCCCCCAACTGTTTACGTTCACTTATGACATAATCAACTTTGTTTACGTGAATACTTTCCAAAATGAAAATGTTGACATTTTGTGTGTATTGGTCTGTTTAAGTGTGAAAAAAACGCTAAAGAAAGCTGTAATCAGTGCTCGTGCTCTGCTTCTGAGAGCCACAAAAACAGACTGAACTGAGCTCGTTCATCATCCATATGTCTATGCTTCTCTTTCTCACAGACATTTACGTTTTTTAACATTTTATGAGATATTCATCAAGTGTATGCCAACGAAACTAATCTTTAATCTTTTCAGAAAACTGAAACTTACTCTCTAGTATGGCCATGTGTGCACACACTGTGCCGAGGAACCGTCTTCCTCCATTTTGCTGTAAACTGATCAGTGTTCAAAAAATTTTGGGAAATTATGATCCTACAAAAGTGATTACTTAAAGGCTGTCTGCAAAAAAAAAAAAAAAAAAAAAATTTTCATCCACTGACTTGCAAAGCAGCTACAGAAACGACTTTTGACTTTGAGGACCTTGATAGAAATGTAGTGGAGTAAAAAGTACGATATTTGTCTTTCAAATGTAGTGAAGTAAAAGTTTCCCTAAAAATAATACTTCAGTAAAGTATAGATACTACAAAGTGTACTTAAGTACAGTACTCAAGTAAATGTGCTTAGTTACTGTCCACCTCTGGTTATAACAGATGTTTGGTAACGTAAACACTTACACTTAAAGCATATTGCCCCGTTAACGCTCCGACATTATATTATATTATATTATAACTTTAATTTTATTATAATTATATTACATTATATATATAACGCTCCGATATTTTGTATTTTTTGAACAAGATAGCAAAGCTGCCGCATAGGATTGTGGGTGATTTGAGAAGTCTACTCGTATGCATCCTTTCCTGTTTATGGCATATTTTTCGAACGAAGGACTCAGACCTTGGTTGAAATTCCGAGGATCCTCGACATTGGACCAGCCCTTCAGCGGACGTCGATGACGTAGCATGCTCAGAATCTGGCTTCAGAGGATCCTTGACATTGAGAAACGCCTCCAGTCTCACACACGAGTGCAAGGCCGTAACCAGAGTCTGTAAATGAGCGAGGTCCGGGGTGGGGCGTTAAGAATTGTGCTATAATAATTGAGCATCTTCGGGTGGGCTATCCCTTTACAGTTTTCTTCAATTGCTAACAAGCATTGTTCAATACTGAAACCACATTTTCAAAACTTTTCACACATTCAGGACCAAACTGCGAATCATTTTTCATTGCTTTCAGACAAAATGCATTCAATCACCACATTTTTCAAAATCCACAGACACTTTTGTCATTCATCCTCCACAACGTCAAGTCAAGTCAACTTTATTTATATAACGCTTTTACAATGCAGATTGTTTCAAAGCAGCTTTACAGTGTTAAACAGGAAAATAATGCAGCATAATTTAATTCGGCCGTACAGGCGTTCTGGAGAAAACACTGATGTCATCAGCTCAGTTCAATTAACATACAGGGACAATGTGGGCATTAGATCAATAATTTCGTTTATATGGTTAATTTAGTTTAATAATTAGATTTATTTGGATATTTAGATGAAAATTTAGTGTCCCCAACTGAGCAACACAAGCCAGAGGCAACAAACTGCAAAAAACGATATATTTGCAGGATATTTTTCATATGCTAACACACTGCTTTCAAAACTGATAAAAGCACATTCAAATCAGAATGATGGCAAATTTCAAGCATTTCTGCAGAAATGATTTTGAAATATAGAAATCTAGCTCCCTGTTGTTAGTGTTTTTTTAGGACAGTGTGTTATGAGTGACATGCATGTTTTCTGAAGGGGAATTTGTTGCCAGTGATTGGTGGAACGAGCTTATTTTGAGACGTGTATGAAGTGTTTTGTTGGTCTGAGTGAGTTTTGGGGGTTAGATGAACTGTTTGGCCAAAATTAATCTTGGAAATGCAGATTGTATGAAGAGTTTTGAAAATGTGGTTTCAGTATTGAACTACTTGTTAGCAATTGAAGAAACCTGTAAGATACACAAAAAAACGATGAATATGCCACTGATGATGAATAAACAGTATAAGGTAGCAGTCCTAAACCAGATTTTGTTAATACAATAATGTTAGTTGTAAGTTGGTATGAGAGACCAAAGTAAAAAATAAAATGGCATTTTGGGGTTACGGAAACAACAGTTACCATGGTAAATAGTACACAATATTAAGATGAACTGTTGAAACATATGAATAGGCTACTGATCCTGAGGATGAATGAACAACATCATAAACCTGCATGTAAATCAATCGCAGCTAACATACTAAGTTTAATATACTGGCACTTTTGGTAATTTCATGACTTACTAATTAACATGCATTGTTGCATGCTCGTAGTTTATTTTGCGCTTTATTTATAATCAAGTGAGATCCACCGCGTTTGCGCGTGCAATTGAAGAGTGCGCGCTACGAGCACAATATTGACTGTGAGAGGACAAGGAAATTCTGTAACCTACTTGTTATACAGATCTGTATTATGCTACTGGTTTTGATTGTGTTGATGCCTTTCTTACAGATAATAATAATGATCATTGCGTTTGTCTTACGGAATGCGGCATCTTCCTGTCAGCAATTACAGTTTGTCTATGATATTTTTTTTTATTAATGCCGGTGGCGCAGTGTTGCCAGATATTACTAGGAAAGACAATAAAAAACAAACAAACAAACAAATCCGAAATAAGTTTAAAAACCATGCAACTTACCACTTTATTAACTTCCTAAAGTGTCACGTTAAGTGGGAAAAACGAGTCCAAAACGGCTTATAATAACTGGATCTGGCAACACGGAGGCGGCACCCGCGGCCTCACTTATAAAAAGCTTTTGAGTCCCGTTCTCTCTTCTCGCAGCGGCATGAATTGCAGACGGGTCATATAAGCTATAGGAGGCGGTTCACACGGCTTATTAGTCATTTAGATAGCTTGAAATTGTATTTTTTAATATGAAAAAAATTACTGAGGTCCGGACCTCGGTGACCTCATAGCTGGCTACGGCCATGCACGAGTGTGACGAGTATTTCTGTGCCACACACACACACACACACTCCTTCAGGATTACAACAAGATCCAGAGAGTCTGAGTGTCTCACACACACACACACACACACACACACACACACACACACTCACTCTCACACATAACTGTGAGTGAGTGTGTGTGTGTGTGTGTGTGTGTGTGTGTGTGTGTGTGTGTGTGTGTGTGTGTGTGTGTGTGTGTGTGTGTGTGTGTGTGTGTGTGTGTGTGTGTGTGTGTGTGTGTGTGTGTGTGTGTGTGTGTGTGTGTGTGTGTGTGTGTGTGTGTGTGTGTGTGTGTGTGTGTGTGTGTGTGTGTGTGTGTGTGTGTGTTAGAGGTCGACCGATAGTGGATTTTTCCGATACCGAAAACTAGGTTGGACCGCACTTGCCGATAACCGATTAATCGGCTGATAGTTTTTAAAATGGATACTGGATAAAAAAAAACATAATTAAACGGTGCTGAACTTTGAAAATGTGCTAAATTAAAAACATATAAATATGAATATTAAAATGAGAAATTCTAACATAAATTCTTCAGAAAATAATGTATTGTTCTTCGTGATCCCATTTTTCAAACTTTAGTTAGTGTGTAATGTTGCTGTTAGAGCATAAATAATACCTGTAAAATTATAAAGCTCAAAGTTCAATGCCAAGCGAGATATTTTATTTAACAGAAGTTCCCTTTCAAAGCCTACAGCGAACGGCCGGTTTGTTCTACATCCTGGTACTTCCTGCTTTAATGACGTCACTAGAACAGTTTGTTGACTAAACTCCGCCCACAAGAATACGCAAAAAAGGGGGCGTGGTCTCGTTGCTCTCCCTCGTGGAGAAGAGGAAGTGTTGCGTTCGTAGAGTGTGTTTGTCGCCATGTCGTCGAGACGCTGTTATTTTCGCATGCATCTCCCCGTTATGGTAAGAGGCGGGACCTTTCTGGGCAACGTGCGCTAAGCTGCTGTCCAATCACAACACAGGAACCGCTGGCCCAATCAGAACTCGTTACGTTTTTCTGAAGGAGGGACTTCATAGAACAGGGAAATCCTCAAGCCGTTTTGAGGACAGTGAAAACAGCGGAATACAGGGCTGCGTTTCCCAAAAGCATCGTAAGCCTAAGTTGATCGTAAAAACGATCGTACGAGTGATCTTAATATTAAGGTCTGTTTCCCAAAAGCATCGTAACTTAAGTAGCACTTGAAAATGATCGTAGATCTACGAGTGCTCTGGAGTAATCGTAAAGCTCTAAGTGTATCGTAAGAAGACAGAGTTATGAGGTCACCTACAGGACAACCGGCAGATTACACCTTTAACTTTATTCAAGTGCATTGTGATAATACTATAAGGTTTTGATTGTACTTTATTGTACACTTTTTTATTATTATTTTTATTTTAATATTCTCATTATTATCAATGTTGATAAAAAAAACAGTTCTGCTGCTTAATATTTTTGTGGATTTTTTTTTTTTTTTATGAGGGCAGGTAACAAACTAAAAAATTATAATTACACATCTGAATTAAATGAGGATATTTATTTCGTCTTTTTGAAAGGTATCTTTTCGTGTTTTTTTTTGTTCTGCCATT